>NC_085058.1:3410612-3728818 GCF_963662255.1 Cinclus cinclus | reverse complement strand
ACTTTGGCAATCATCAAGCACATGGGAAAACTAGCAGGAAGGACAAGCAGCTGATGCAAAACATGCTTCCACATGCAGGACACACCCATGGGGAGCACCATGAGACACCCAGGCCATGTCAGTGGCACAGGAGGAGCTGGGGAAGGGGGAAAAGCTTCACCATTCCCTTTTCTGGGGTGATCCATTTGGAAAGGATGATCATGTCAGCAGAAGTATTTTTGGAGAAGGAATTGTTTTTACAATTTGAACAATATCAGGTTTGAATTTCTCACAGATGGCTGGAGGGATGTTTTTGAGTTTGTCTGGTTTTTTTTCCTAGAAGCTGGAGAGCAGATACACCACTACAACCAGCATGAACTGATGCACCTCTTGGGGCTTCAAGACACTGATTTGCTGTTTTATTGGAATGGAATTTCTGTTTTCACATTGCTGCCGCATTGCAATTTCCACAAATCATCACGTATTCCATCAGGAAGGAATTTAGTTTTCTAAAACTGAGATGACTGCAGAGAGCTGACCATCTCCAACTGCTGAAGAAGCTTTCCAGATGGAAGGAACCATAAAAAGGCAAGGGAAAAAAAAAAAACAACCTTCACTGCCACAAGCAACATCACTGCAGGGCAAAGGGTGGTTAATGGGTTAAATTTCATTGGATTTGGCTTTCTTTGTGTCCCTAAAACACTCAAGTGAGAGCAGCCCTGCACCAGCAACAAGGAAGAGGCAGGTTCTTGTACTGACCGGCTCCGAGTCATAGCAATAATCATCCCAGCTCTGTCTGAGGGGTTTCTTTGTCATCTGAAAGCAAGGCAGAGTGGGTTAAGTGGTGTTCCCACCCCAAATCACCTCGATGACCTGCTCCCTAACCAGGAAAATAATTGTTGTTATTCTGCATAGTCGTTCCCTGGTTTTATTTGTTTTAAGGGAAGATTTACGATGCGTTTGCATTCCTGGGGCTGGTTCCTGCTCACAGTGTATCAGCGAGGACCTCTCAGCAATAATCCTAAATGGATACTAAAACCTTTTCTTGTCTTACAGAGCTGGGGAAACCCTTGGTTTTTCTGGAGCTGAAGAACCACTGATCCCAAAATCCCAGTGAAGAACAGATTTGGTTTGTTTGTACTCTCAACCTCTGCTCCAGACAAACACAAGCGCAGCAAAAGTGAGATTCTCCAAGCAACACTCCAAAGCTTTTTAGGAAATTGTGTCTTCTTCCAATCAGACAGAGATGGGAGTTGAGAAAAGTCAAAGCATGTGTCAGCAACCAGTCCCAAGAGGGAGAGAGACTGCTCTGGAGTTCCTGAGGAGCTGAAAATAAGGATCTAAACCTGCAAATGACTGATTTAAAAATGAATGAAAGTTAACAACCGGCACAGAAAATATTCAGTGAGCTGCAGGGTGTGCAGCAGTGGGTGCACCTGCCACTGGGGGAGAGATGGAAAAGTCCCCCATACTCAGGGGATATTTTGAATAAACTTGCATTTAAAAATAAATTGAAATCTTTATTTTCAATCTGCTCCCTGCATTTACAGAGCAGATTTTGGAAAAGTACCTGAACAGATTATTTCTCATCTGCAAAGCAAACTCCCTGTTTCTTTTGCATAACAGAGCAAGAGCTGAGGAACCTGGGAGGAGGAAAGTAAAGTCTGCTTCAGGACTGAGGCACTCCTTCACTTGAGGGGCATGGTTCAGTATTTTATGGATTCTCTATATGAATATTTAATTTTCAGTAAAGCACTTTGCTTCATGTCTGAGCTGGTTCTTTTTCCTTTTAAAAAGGCAGGGTTTTCTCCAGGACACACTTGAGAAGAGACTGCAAATGTTCAAGGGTCATTTTAAAATTTTTCTCTTAAATGTTTCCCAAGTTTCCTGTTCCATTTCTCTACTCTCCATTTTATCCTTTTTCTCCTTATTTTTCTCTTTCTTTCTCCTTCAGGGCAGGGAAGAGCTGCTGCTGCACTGTCAGATGGCTTTCATGTGAAACCATGCCCAGACCACATCTAAAGGCACTGTTTTTCCATAGCTGTCAGTGTTAAAACTCTAATCCTAATTATGAAACAAATATTTAAAAACCTCCCAAAAACTCAGAGTGTCATTACTGTCTGTACACTGCGCTCAGGGAAGTCCAGAGTCTGCTTCCCTGATCCACTGGACTGATCTTAGCAGCCTTCTCCAGCTTACTTGCCCCACAGCACCTTAATTTAGATCAAAATACACATTTCACCCTAAATTATAATATTCCTACTGGTTCCTCACACTACGTGCCATTAGATTTCTGATTTTCCTTTAAATAGAAATGCTCTTAAACTGCTATGTAAAAGAAAAGGACTGTAATTAAAAGCAATGTTTTCAACTAACAGAAAATTACTAGATGCCCCAACAAAACCTGGGAATGTGACAAAACATTGCATCTTGGCATCTTCCCACTGAAAAACTGTGGCACAGATGGTGCTGGAGATCACACCATGTTCTCCAACCAACACCTGAGGCACAGAGACTCCAGCAAAGAGAGCCTCCAGCCCTCGGAGTGTTCCTCACTTGGGAATATTTCCCAATCCTGTGATGGGTGTGTGGGAGTCATTAATATACAATGGATTTTTGGTGTTGACTGCCTGCTTTAAAAACATCCTTAAAAAGTCCCTGGTAATTGAGAGCTATTCCCAAGTGAAGTTCTATTTCTAACAAGACTAAAGGCTATTTGGGTTGGGCAGTGGGTCCAAGTTTCTCTCCAGTTTAGGGCTTAAATCACTCTTTATTGTTCCTCGTGTTTCAGCACCAAGAAAATTGCAATTAGTTAAAATCAACATGTAACTTAACTCCTCTTCCACATATTCCTCTTCTTTTTGGTCTTTTTGAAGTCCCTGCTTGCAAGAGTCACTGCATAACTGCCTAAATACCTGAAGTAAATCAGTTTATTATAAAATTATCATCATGTAAACCAAGTTTATTTGGCTGTTGGTAACACCTCTCCACCATTAATTCCCAGATTTTCAATGGCTGCTGTGGTTTTAGTTATATTAGACTTGTTCTACTGTTAAGTCAAAGGGTTGTGCTAAAAGCCAGCCAGAAGCTACTGAATTAGGACTTCCTCATGCAAGATGTTATATCCCAGGATGCCATGTTTTCCCCTTTTCTCCTGCTCAGATGACAGATAATCATGAGTAAATGACATGCGCACAGAGAGCAAGAAATTCTGACATTTTTCTCCCTCCAGCAATCAAAAACCCAATATATTTATTTAACATATCCCAGCTACAGAAAACACTGATTATGTTTTCCCTGAAACACTAACAGGTGTTGAGATTGTTAATGCAGAACTATTCCAATGATGGAAGACTTCCTATAAACCATTAAAACCAACTTTTACTACTCCACACCTTTAAAAAACCCCACTTTTACTACTCCACATCTCTTCTTTGTTAGCATTAAATATCAGCAGAAGAAAAGGCAAGACCATGGATTGTATTCCTGTATAGTACTCCCACCTGGTTAAGGTAATGGTATTCCTCTGGCTGCTTCAGGTGAAATGCTGATCTCTCCTCCTCGCTGGCTCCTGCCAGGAGGTAATAAAATACATGGTAGTTCCTGGTGACAAATGAAAAACAAAAGCTGTTAGACTCGAAAATGAGCAGCAGCACTGAGCAGAGGCGCTTGGAAACCTCCCAACCTGATTTTCCAGCTCTCAAGCTCAGGGTCTGACACTGTTTAGAGCAGGCCCTTACCTGCTGTGCAGGGATGGAACAGATATTTCAATTATGTCACGGAGAATGAGATCCCTCTTCTCCATTCAAGGACAGCCCCAGAATCTGCTCGAAGAATTTCTAGCTGGGATGATCAGGTTTTCCTTCAGAACCATGTGCAATGCCTAGGTACTTCACTGAACCCCATAACCATTTAGGTGGGAAAAGACCTCCCAGACCATCGAGTCCAACCTGTGCCCAAACCCCACCTTGTTCCCAGCCCAGAGCACTGAGTACCACGTTCAGGAATTCCTCGGACACCTCCAGGGATGGGCACTCCAAACACCCCTGGGCAGCCCCTGCCAATGCCTGACCACGTTGTCCCAGAAGAAATTCCTCCCCATGTCCAACCTGACCCTTCCTGGCACATCTTGAGGCTGTTTCCCCTTGTCCTGTACCTTGTTCCTTGAGAGCAGACCCCAACATTCCCCAGCTCCTTTATTAGAGCCCAACCTCCTTTATCACAATGTATTTCCCTGCAATGCAGAAATTATATTTTTTCCTACCTTATTGCATTAAAAAGGCAACGACTTTGCAGTTCCATGATACACGACCGAAAAATCTTCAAGCATTCAAAAACTCAAATATACAAAATACCTTAATAACGCTAATGCTAAACCAAGGGACTCATCTGTTCTGCTTCCAGACAACTCTAACACAGATTAACACCATTTCTTTCTAAAATTAAAACTGTGCTTTTATGTTGGATGTTTTCCAAGAGGATCCAAGTTTTAATCATCTTGCAACACCCAAGAGGACATTTGTCAAGGCTGTAGATGCTCTTTCACTCCATGAACAGCCCTGGAGCAGTCCAGACAACTCACACACATCTGTCTCCGAAGGGAAACACAGCCAGAAGTGCCAAGAGTTGAAAGACAACTAAAGGCATCATAATAATTTAAAAGTGGAATAATAATTACTGAGAGAGGAGAGGAATATTCAACGAACAATATGCAGCAAATTGGGAGAAAACACGTAAGTTCATTCTCTATATAATTTTGGCTCATTCTAAAGGCCCCTCTGAAGGCCTCAGTGAACTGCAAAGAAGAATGAAAATACCATGTTTCTCTCCTAAAATGACCTATTAAGCAGTTCACAAGTTGCACAAGAATGAAGTGGTAGATAATAATCTATCTGCCATAAACACAATGAAATTTAAATTAAATGCAACAGTATCATAGTGGAAGGTCCCCTGCTCATGGCAGGGTTTGGAACAAGATGATCTTTAAGGGTCCTTCCAATACAACCCATTCTATGATTCCATGGTATCTCAAGGAATGTTGATAAAATAATGGAGTTTACTTCCTCCATTAGCACACTTCTCCCTAAACAACAAAACATTCAAATATAAAATGCATCGTTAATCTCTGCAGCACAGGGTTAAGAGCATGAAAATCCTGATCCCCTGTGCCAGCTCCAACAGGGATTTAAGTTATCTGTGCCACGTCTAGGAGTTAAACCCAAGCCTTGGGCAATACAGAGGCACCCACCGCTCGTTGTGCTCCTGATAGACCAGTCGGGACTTCTCCAGGAGGTATTTTTCAACATAAGCTCTGCAAGGGAAAAATCAAAGCATCATTAATGGACCTGATATTCAGCTTCAATGAACACAGTTTTACTGGGGGCTTCAGCTTTGGTACCCACACAAAGAAGTTTCAGCCTTGTTTCACTTAGTTATATAAATTTCTTCCTCGGCAGAACAAGCCCAATATTATGCTTGGCTTTTGAGGTTTTTTTTTGGTTTGATACTAAGCCAAAACTAACTTGGATCTGAAAAACATGATCTCAGATGCGTCAACCTATGGGCAAGAGAAATGTCTGCAAGGAAGGAGCTCGGATCCCTATTTCATCCAAAGCCAGCAAAATCCCACTTGCCTGCAGCCCAGGAGCCGTGCACATGGAAATACATCTGCATGCAGAAATGTGCAAGATGCCATTTCGCTGCAGAGTCAGTCCCCAAATCCCCAATCCCTCTTCCAGAAGAGCCACTTCTCACCAAAAATTTGGGTTATTAACTTCTGGCTCCAGTCAAAAAAAAAAAAAAATAAACAACTGCAAAAGCTCCTCATTGCAGTTTACATTTTCTCCTAAGAGCCTCCACAACAAACATGCTCAATCTACATATTAAATACTTTTTTCAGGTTTGTCAAGTTAAACAAAGCTTCCACAGGTTTGTTTTGTTTTTTTCTTCCAAACAAACCTAACCAGTAATGACAGGGATTTAGAAGCTGGAGTTCTAAGTAACAGTTTGGATGATGGAGCTGTGCTTTTCTGGTGACAGATGCCCAGCGACGTGGCACCGACAGTCAGAGCTATGTAGGAATTGGGAAACCCAACCAACCTCAGGCATGGTGGGACAAGGAGGTGCTTCCACACTCTCTCCTCCACCATAGATGGGAAAGCCAGATCTAATTATTACCTCCAACACAACTTTCTCCCTTCCTTCCATAAAAACTAAAATATAAATCATTTGGACATGCTGCAGAGGTTTTGTGAAAATTCTTACAGCAGCTCTTGGGAGAGGCTACTGGAAGTGGCAAATCCAGCTCCCCACAGGATGATCTAGCTGGACAGGAGGAGTAAAGGAAGACAGACAGCAAAGCTGTATTCCTGTTTGCTCCCTGGGAGGAAGCTGGGAGCAGTCTATGACTATTCCTCACCCACAGGTTGATGGGGTTTTTATGTTCCCTTTCTAACCTGAACCACATTTTTCCTTCCCAAGCCAGGAATTCACTGCAGGGTCAGGGAAGGCATGAATGAGAGCATCCCAGAGCCCAGTGATCAGATCCCACTGGATACTGGCTCAGACACTGCTGTACAACAACTTGCAACATGTCCGTGCCTTTAGCATTCATCCCCACCCCTGCCATTTCTGCTCTTATTATAAACCACCCCAAAAATCATTCTTAGGTAATGAATTAGATTGGAAAGGTCTTCTGGAGGTCATCTGAACTGGAGGTCAACCACTATTTAAATCAGGGGAACTTTATTTATTTATTCATCCATTTATTTATTTATTTATTTTAAAGTTTTTGTTTCACTTTTAGAATTTTGTTTTAGAAAGTTTCTATTTTAAAAATTTTATTTTATATTTAATTTTTTTTTTAAATTTACAGATGTAATTACAATGCTATTTTGATAAAATGCTCCCTTCATTAGTGCAAAAGTCACAATGAATCCGTGTCTCAAGAGCATCTGTCCCTTCTTATAACAGGATAGTGAGTAGGAAAACCAACTTATGTCTTAACAAGTTGATGTCTTCAAATTTCTTTTTATCTACCACTGTCAGCTATGTTCTACCTTTAAGAGGAAAGAAGAAGAGCTCTAATGCAATGATCTTGTGTAAAACACTGATTTAAGCACAGAGAGCCTGTATTTCACAGGGCTTTCATTTAAACCCCTCCTAGCTGGCAATTCTGCCATTTCATGCATCGTGTCAGGTGTCAAGGCTTTCATCATCTCATGGGGACTTTGCAGGTTGCAAAGACCTCCAGGCCTGGCTTATCATGGACCAGGATGTGCAAAATTCAGGAAGCCTCCCTGAACTGCAGCACTGCTCCTGTTCCATCAGTCTGAGAGAACATCCAAGTCTTCATCTTACAGAGTGGGGTTGGTTCTTGTTCAACCTCCTACCTGCTCCATCTCTTCAAGTTTTGGGTGATTATACACAGAGGGGCTGTAAGCAAATATTCAACTGCTATTTTCAACCTCTGAAGAGAAGAAAACTCTGATTCAGAACTGCAATTTATAGTTCCATTACCAAAGCTACTGATATGCAGAATACAGGGTGTGCTAAAAAAGTATAGGCTGAGTTTAAAAAAAAAAATCTTCTTTCACAGGAAAAAAAAAAGGGTTTGTATGCCACATATACTTTTTGCTTTTAAACTGCTTATATTTTTCTTTAAACATCTTTTCTTTTCACTGGGGGAGCACTGCAAGCTCATAGCAGAGTACAGTCACATCACTCTATGCAACCAAAGAACAAGAAAGCTCCTTTTTAAAAAGCAAAGAAAATTCCTCCTATTTTATGAGCTAGAATACATGAATATAATGTTATTTGAGCATCTCTGCCAAATAAAAATAGAAGCCACAACCACAGCACTGCTACATCATGCCAAGATAATACATAGTTAAGGCATTTGTTGGATTCTTGTTACCCAGGAGGTATTAAAAAAAATCAAGTTTATCCTTTTAAGAAAACTGTGCACCAGAATTAACTAAGGGGGAAAAAAAGAGCATCAGATTTGATGTAGGATGCAAAACCAATGGGAAAGGACGTGGAGTACCCAAGCTCACTGAAAAATTAACGGCAGCTCTTTGTGTGATACTGTTCTGCTGGAAAATAAGAAAGGACAAAAATTTAAAAGCAGTTCTCCAAAATAACAACAAAGGCCCAGCAAGAGGTCTCTTAGCCAGCTACAGAAATTACACAGCCCCTGAAATGCTGCTTCTACTCCTCAGTTTTCCAACCGACTCAATTAACCTGGACAAAAAGGGAAGTTAATGAAGACCTGCTCATTTACAGCTCCTTGGTGATGATGTGATGCCATGGAAATCATCTAAAGCCAGAGAGAAAGCTGGGTTTAGGTAGTTCCACCCCTGCCATGGGCAGAGACAGCTTCTACCAGACCAGGCTGCTCCAAGCCCTGTCCAACCTGGCCTGGAACACTTCCAGGGATCCAGGGGCAGTCACAGCTGCCCTGGGCACCCTGTGCCAGAGCCTCAGCCATGCTCACAGCCAGGAATTCTTTCCCAATCTCCCATCCAAACCTGCTCTGTGACAGGGGGAAACCATTCCTTCTCCAGCTCTCCCTCCCAAGCCCCTGTGCAGCTCTCCTGGAGCCCCTTCAGGCACTGGCAGGGGCTCTGAGGTTTCCCTGGAACCTTCTCTTCTCCAGGTGAGCACCCCCAGCTCTCCCAGACTGGCTGCAGAGCAGAGGGGCTCCAGCTCACAAAGCATCTCCATGGCCTCCCCTGGATTTGTTCCAGCAGCTCCACGTCCTTTCTGTGCTGGGACCCCAGGGCTGAGGCAGTGCAGCAGGTGAGGTCTCACCTGAGAGGGGCAGAATTCCCCCCCTTTCCAGGCCATGGGGGTTTTCTGGGTTTCCAGTGCACATGTCCATGAGCTTCTCATCAATCACCCCCCAAAATTCTTCTCCTCAGGTCTGCTCTCAAATTTCCAAAGCTGAAATAAACTGAGGAGAACCACAGTGGAGACAAGGATCTCCTTGCAATGACCTGGGAGGAAAAAGAGGCCTTCACTGGTCAAGGGTTGAGTTAGGAGAGACTTGCAGGGGGAGCCTGGGGGGGATCAGGCAGAGAGCAAGACAAGTGCGTGTGGCCCAATGGCCTCCTGAACTCCCAGCCAGAGATTAAATCCTCCCATTTGCTCCTGAGCCTGAGCCAAACCTTTCACTCCACATCTACTGCTCCCCACCCCATCCCAACTAAAACATTCCCCTTTTCTCCCTTAACTCCTGTCTGAGGAAGAGATGTTGCTTTTCAGGTTCATTAAAAATCTGACATCAGGATTAAGGAGAGCTCAGCTGGCTTGAAGGCAGCTCAGGTGTATCCACACCCCAGCACCCACCTTGGATGCACCGGTATTTCCAAACCGACAGATTTTAATAAGCTAAAACCTTTGAATTTTTATCTCCTATCTCCATTTTGGGAAAACTACTGGCCAAAGCAGTCAACACCCTACTGCAGCCTGTTTAGGTTTGGGTTAACACCCAGCACCCTCCCCCTGTTCCCACTTACCCTCGCACGGTGCCTGTCTCCTGGTAATTCACTTGGATGAATTTGCCAAAGCGGCTGGAGTTGTTGTTATGGGCTGTTTTTGCATTTCCAAATGCCTGTGAAAAGAGAGAGGTGCCATCATTATGCTGGAAAAGCCAGCCCCTTGCCTGATTTCCATGGGCGTTGCTCACAAGTGAACATGGGGGATTTTCCTATCATTTCACATCAAAAAAAAAAAAAACAAAAAAAAACAAAAAAAAAAAACCCAAAAAAAACCAATAAACAATGGGGAAAACCTGTCAGTGGTTCACAAAATAATCCAACGAGGGGACCATGTTCCTTTGCAAGCTGAAGAAGAGGAGAAGCTAAACACTGTTTAAAAATAAAGTGTGAGCTGCACAGAAGAGATTTAATGTTTGGAGTTATTACGGTCTGTATTAAAGCTGTGCTTTATTCATTTAAATAAATACACAACAGGACTGCTCCAACAGGACTCCACATTTTAATGAGCTAGAGGAAGCTTCTTTTTAATGATATGTGGAAATAGGAGGGAAAATGCTTTGAAGGCTACTCAGACATTAGAGAATGTCATATACAGCACTGGCATAAACAGAGTACTTTCAGCATTTCAGACACCCTTGTTTCCATTTGTGGCTGTTGCTTTTTCAAAATCAAAATGCTTTCAAGTCTTTATTATGCAAAACTTTTATTCCAGCCCTGCCTTATCAAAGCACTGACTGGAGAGAGTAATTTTTGCCATTTCAAAGAAATCTCTGAACTGAAACTGCTGTTTTCAGTTGTGCCCAAATCACTTTCATAATCATCCGGACCACAGCAACAGAATCTGCCAGGCACCAGGTCCAATTCATGCTTCATTTATTAAACCAGGTTTCATAATCACATGTAATCACACACATAATAATTTCTTCTAAGTCAAATTTATTTAAAGTAATTATAATTTCAGATATAACTTCCAAGTATTGCTCATGTATGGGCATTTTGTGCTGAGGCTTAAAATCAGAGCTCAACTCCCAATAGATTTATTCCCTGCTCAGGTATTTATTAGAAAAGATTAAAAGGGCTTTCCATCTATAATCTGAAGCTTTTCAAATGACCTTTGTGGATTTAACTTCCCAGCTAAAAGCAGAATATAAAGGCCAAATGAAATGAGACCTTGGAGAAAGGGTACTGGGCACATCCCGATCTGTTTCCCTTCCCAGGCTGATTTATTTCCCAAATTGCTCAGATTTAATGATTTAAGAACCCACAGAGGTTTGCCATGGAATAACAATGTGATTTTTTTCCCCCCTATCTGAATACAGGGATTTGTTTAAGCTCCAACTGCTGCATATGAATCTGCTTTAGTTGACCAAAGCAGGTTCTGGGAAAGTGAAACCTGCCGAGCAAACAGGTTATTCTGGAGGGATGATTCTGGAGCTGCAGCTCAGGAACCCTACAGAGGATTCACATCTTTTTAGGCCGTTCACTTTTTTCCTGCTTATTCACCCCAAAAATCCTCCCTGCACCCAGCATCCCCCCTCAACCCACCCTCCCAAGAGGACATCAAAGGCACCCACACCTCCCCTGAAGCCCCAAGTCTCTCCTGGAGATGAAAATCCAGTCATCCTTGCCACAAACCAGGAATTTTGGTATTAAAAGACAAGGATGGTGTTTAAGACTTCCAAAGGATTTACTTCCAGATATTTCAGTGAGCGAAGACACAGCAAGAAGCTTTTAAGCAGAATATTCAAGAAATGCAAGTGCATCACCTTATATTTTAGTTTTAAATTGTATTAATTAGGTTATGAGCATTTCTCTGCTATGGGATCACTCATGTTCTAAGAAACCATCTTAAAGGCAATGAGACAAAAATTCCTATACAACTAATTAACATTGCTTGTTACAGAAACAGCAAGAACAGACCAAACAGGAGGCAGCACAGTTTTATATCATCTCACATAATAAATTTTCATAAAATTCAATAAAGAATTTAAGCAAAGAACAATATTAAGACGATTTTCTAGTTCGATTCCCTGTATTTCTACCCTAAGTAACTGCTCACAGAGACAAACAAGGTCTCTTTATTAGGATTTCTTTGGGAAGAGCCTTGCTCAGGAACCAACTTTTCTTACTCCGTAGCAAGGAAATTCAGGAGAAAACATTTCAAATCTAGGAGTGGGGAACAGTTGAGATTCCTCTTTTTTTTTTTTTTATGAGCTTTTTGGGCATGAATATGCCAGACCACATGATCTGTTATAACCCAAATGCCTCCAGAAATCACAGCCCATAATGTCCCTCTTTCATGCATTTTTCTTCCGTGCTGATATAAATGAGAAAGGTCTTTGGATCCCTTCTTGTGCAAACTTTGGGTGACTCTCTGGGCCCAGCACGCTGGGAACGGGCCAGCAAGTAGCTGGAGAAATGTCTGGTGTTTGATTTGAGACAACTTAATACATTTTTGTTTGCTTTACTCACAGGGTTTCTTTAGCAGGACTGTTGGGCTATAAAAAAAGTGCTATTAATTCAATTTATACGTGTCCAATCCATACAGACCCAAACAGAACACACTGTCCCCTGCAAGCGGGGCAGAATATAATAGTTCAACCTCAGAAAACGAGTTAAAATTTCTCTAAAACAAATTATCTTCTGTTCATTTGATTGCCCTTTACTGACTCATTGATTCGAGGCTGCTGAGCAGCTCAACGGACAAAACTCCGTAACAGCATTCCAAGGATTCTTGGGGAGACCAAAGCTTTTACTGGCCAGGGCTCAAACTTGGAAGGAAACAAAATTCAATACATTCCTCTGTAGGAGTTGGGAGTCCCTGTGGACCTGGAGGGTGATCCAGCAGTTTGGGGAAGGCCAGAGAGAGCAGCTCCATTCCTCCTCATCCAGCCCTCCTGCACAAAGAGAAGTCTATTGGGATGAGGGGGGAAAAAAAGGGATTAACAGTTTCTTGGAGTATTGCTCCACGTTCCTCCTGATCCCAGAGGCTTGCAGCCTCCTTGTTCTCAACTGAATATCGATGCAATCTGGATTAATTCCAGATTACAGCCAGAATAAGGATTATTTTAATGTATTTCCTGAAAAAAAAGGTTATTTTCCAAACCTCAGCAACTGGGAAAACACCGTGGTGACTTGTTCTTATCTGGCAATATAACACTGTTCTATAGATCATCCAAATGATGAATGCTATTCCTCCACAGAATAACAGCAATATTCTCCAACAGAATAACAGCTGCATTCCCTATGGAATAACAGCTTCTGTGGTGAAAGAACAAGTGGAAATACAGGCCTTTTATACAGCATATTTTAGGTCCCGAGCCCCCAGAGGAGCCTTTAGCCCTCACTCTTAAGAGGGAAAAATAAAAAGATCATCTTCTCTTTGCTGTACAGGACAAGAAATGCATTAATACACAAGAGTTTTTAAATGGTTCCCCATTAATCTGAAGTGTAAATTGAATTTTTTAGAAAGCCATACCATGAATATACCAGGAGAAAAGCAAGTCAACTGCTTCAATCTCAACTAAGCCATTGTGGAATACTTATATTAATAGTTATATTCTATGGAGGGACACAGAAGGGACTGGGAGCAAAATTCCACCAAGCTCATTAATGCCAGGGAGAAGAAACAGGTTAATATCAGACAAGACAGAGCTGGAAGATTGGTATTCCCTGGTTTACTGTGAAATTTGGAGTTTATTAATCAAATGTATTCATAAAGTACGAATGAATTCCAACTGCGTGAGCACGTTGGGAACAGCTTTGCTAAAATCTATTTCCCACCGAATATATAAATACATAACATACAAATATATAAATAAGTACAGAAGGGTCTGGAGCAGCAGGAGCAGATGAGGGAGCTGGGGAGGCTCAGCCTGGAGAAAAGGAGGCTCAGGGGGGACCTGGTGGCTCTGAACAACTCCCTGACAGGAGGGGGGCAGCTGGGAGAGGTTGGATTCTGCTCCCAGGGAACAGGGACAGGATGAGAAGAAACATCCTCAAATAGTGCCAGTGAAAGTTTAGGCTGAATATTAGGAAAAATATTTCCACATAAAGGGTTGTCAAGCATTGGAACGGGCTGCCCAGGGATGTGGAGGGCATCCTGTGATGTGATGTGATGTGATGTGATAAGACCCTGTAAGTGTTCAAAAGAAGAGACTGGATGGGGCAGTTGAGGACATGGTTTGGAGATGAACGTGGTGGTGGTGCTGGGTGATTTTTGTACTGAAAATCTTAAAGGTCTTTTTCCACCTTTACCCCCCCATGATTCCATAATGCACATCAGATGTCCACTCCAATGCTTCACCTGCAGCTTCTGTTGGAGAAAGCCAACATGTGCATCCACAAAGAGTGCTGGTTTCAAACATCCCCTGGAATCTGTTTTTAGATCTGAGGGCTGTTTATCCCAATATTCTATATACCATGCTTGAAAAAAAGATTTAAATCCATAAACACCTTCATTCCAAAAGAAAAAAACACACAGGGAAGAAAAATAGTGCATTTGAATTGTTGAAATCTAATGTCATTTTTATGTGTCCAGGGCATTCACAAATTTCTTCCTCCTTCTGAAACACATACAGCAGGATGACAAAGATCATTCTCCCCAGTTTTCATTCCATCTGAAACAAAGCTCCCAGCACTCTTCTTGCCCTGTTATATTGCTTTTAAGCAGAAATATATTGAATTATGTCCAGAACATAAACTGCACGTACGCTACTTAAGTTAGAGCCATGCTAAATCCCTTCCCATTATTGCTCCTGCCTTGGGAAGAGCTTTTAAACCTGCAGCTCCCTCCTCCTGATAAAATCTTCCAGCCCAAACTGCTCTGCTACAACAACCCCGCTTTGATGGATCTCTCTGACTTGCAATTCCCATAAGGATCCACCTCAGCGCAGAGAGATCATGGCCCCTAAGGAAGCACCGAAGTCGAAACGTATGAGGTACAACCTGGATCACTACAGAGAAAAATGGCTTTTATGGGAACCTCTGAAGCTGTGGTTCAACAGTAATACTGAAAATCTAATTTACAGCAGCTGAACACGACTCGAAGCACCAGCACCTCGGGGTTTTGCTCTCTCGGTTGTGGCTCCACGTCCCACACTGAGGGATGAACCCAGGGGTGCTTTTGTGGTCAAAAGCAAAAACCAAAGATTATTTATAGTGTTTGTGCTGCAATGCCTGAGCAGGGCCCGAGCCTGCCCTACAGCCCTGAGCTGCCTCACACTGACCTTTAAAGACCTGCAAACTCCTACCTCGCTGTTCTTGCCTTCAAGGGGCCACTGCAGCACCTCAAAGAGTAAACATGGGTTTTCCACTTCACAGAACGCAGAACCACAGGTTGGAAACCACAGGTTGGAAAGGACCTGGAACAACATCCAAATCCACCCCTGCCGTGGGCAGGGACACCTTCCACCAGACCAGGATGCTCCAAGTCCCCATCCAACCTGGCCTGGAACACATCCAGGGATGGGATAGCCACAGCTGCTCTGGGCAACCTGTGCCAGGGCCTCATCATCCTCACAAGGAAAGAATTTCTTCCTAACATCCAATCTCAATCCCTCCTTTTTAGTTTGAAACTGTTGCCCCCTTGTCCCCACACTCCATGCCTTGTCCCTCAGTCCCTCTGCAGCTCTCCTGGAGCCCCTTCAGGCACTGGCAGGGGCTCTGAGATTTCCCTGGATCCTTCTCTTCTCCAGGGGAGCACCCCCAGCTCTCCCAGGCTGGCTCCAGAGCAGAGGGGCTCCAGCCCCCAGAGCACCTCTGGTGCCTCGTCTGAATCTTCAAACCAAAACATGACAAAGCAACTTAAATTCAAGGTGTATAATGACAAAAATAGCTTTGTTTTTGTTTGTTTGCTTAAAAATTGGTGGCATTTGTCTCCAGTATTTTACTGAAAGCATGTCCTGGCTGTGGATGTGAACAGAATCTAATCCTACACCAATCTTTGACAGCAAACACAGAAGAACATCTCCTTGGTGGTATTTGCTTCTTGTGGTAGCTGGATTGTTTTGCTTATGAGCTTCTCAAACCCATGTAAGTTTCCTGTTTCTTCCCATAAAATCAATACTCAATTTTTAAGCAGGTGCAACAACCAAAAGGTGCATGCCTGTCCTGTCCCTGCTCTTTACTATCCACAAAAGAATCTTTCAAATACATGACCTATAAATACTACAGATGGGGAAAGTGCAGAGGATAAAGACACCTGGAAAGTGTTGATGTGACTCTTCCTCTCCCTCCTGCTCCTATGGAAGATGTGGAGAAGGAGGTCCATATGGCTTACAAAGACTGTCCAAAGGGCCAAGACCTTACTTAAGGGGTCTGCACACACCAACCAAATGTACAATTGGTTTTATTTATGAAGTTTAAAATGCTCTTCATTGCCTCACTGACACTTCACTGTCAATGACAGCACAGCCACCACTACACGGAATTAAACTCGGCAGGATTCTTCCAACAAAAAGCATACCAAATCCTTTATTCCATAACTACAGCTACTGAACAGCAGCCAAGTGAGTTCTACCCATTAACAGACAAACCCTCTTGTAATTAAACTGATGTGTAAAATACAACTCTCACAGTACAAACTATAAAACATCTTTTAAAATAATTTTTTTTCTCATTACAGACAGATTATGCCAAATAAAAATGTCTTGTCATGGTAAGACACTTGCACTGACCCTACCTGAGGTGAAAACTGAGATGATCCAAGGATAGCGCTGTTCCCCTCTGGGGAATCATGCCAACATCCTGGAATGGAGAACCATAGAATTGTGGAATATCCTGAGCTGGAAGGGACCCACAGAGACCACGGAGTCCGACTCCTGTCCCTGCACAGGACACCACAGTAATTCCATGTCCCTGACTGCTGGGATTTTGGGACAATAATCCCAAAAGTGCTGGGGCTCTGGGAGCCTTGGGGCCATGACCATTCCCTGGGGAGCCTGTTGAGTGCCTGACCCTGTTCTGGGGGAAGAACCTTTCCCTGATATCCAACCTAACTCTTTCAGACACAGCTCCCTACATTCCCCCAGGTCCTGTCCCTGGTCACCGCAGAGGAGCTCAGTGCCTGGAGAAATTAAACAACAAATTTTTGGCAACAACTTGTCTTAAAATACAGGCTCAGTTATGATCATGTGTCTTTGTGTACATCAAGTTTGCACTCCCCAATACAAATACAGACGAGAAGGACTTTTAATGGGAGAGCAGTGACTTAAGAGAAGGTTTGGGAGTCAATATAGCTAAAGTGCCAATGTAATGGAAATATCCAGAGCACCACTATGGGGTAAAATATCTGATAAACCCTATAAGCATTGCTACAATCACTCTTGTTTGGGAGACATGATGCAGAGGCTCTATCACCTATGTAAGAAATAGGATTTAGTGTTTGTGTTCCCAGCAACCACTTCAGTATTGGCAAAATATTCCTCCTTTTCCCATATTTAAACACGGGATCAGACCACTGCAGCTTCTTCCTTTCAAGTGATGCTCTGGGAAAAAAAAAAAAAAAGGAATTTCCATGAAACCGCAATGCAAGAAAACAAAACCCTAAAACCCAGCCAAAGCCTCCAACCTAAGTCCTCTTCCTGAACAGGGACAGTTTTCCTACACGAGTGCAATAATGGGAAAAAGCCCCGGCTGAGCTGGCAGTCACCAGCAAACGCCCGTACCACGGATCCTGGAGGCAGAGGCTGCCAAATCCCTACGGTCTGACCAACATTCCTGCTCCTCTGCCCAGACATTCATGTTTTTGTGAGCAGGGTGGACAACCCTGGGAAGCCAAAGGTTCGTGTCTTCCAGCAAACTCGCACACGTTGGCCAGCAAATATTTGGGTGGAAAAATATCTTCATCCTAGACTGAGCTTTGGATTTAAAGAAACATTCCAAAATGAAGCTGGGAAACTTGGTATTACAGTGTCTCTCTAACTCCCAACATGCATATGCTGCAATCAAATAACAAACTTTACTCCACCAAATGCAGGCAGCAAGTGTCCAACAGGTGCCAGGACTGAGCAAAATCTCCTTATTGGTGCTTCAAATGATTTTTTCATAGGATAAAGACATAAAATAATCACAATAAAACAGCAATAGCAGTAAAGTGACCAGCTGGAAACAAGTCATAGCTAAAGGAGGAGGCTTCATACTCCCTCAGTCAGCAACACAAGTACTGTAAACAAGCACTTGCAGTGGGAACAAAGCAACACTGACGGGATGACAACAGAAACCCATTAATGTATATATTTCAAGGGATGACTGAGGAGGGTATAACCTATATAGGAGGTTATATTATGCATTGCAAGATCAAGCCATATCATTATTTCCTTCTCACGTTTCATAATCCCCATATGCAGAGCTGGATGAAGTGCAGCGATGCAGCATAAACTGCAGCTGCTGCAAATAAAACTTGTCTGCCATTGCTAGAAACAGCCTCACACAGTGCCAGGAGCACTTCTGGCTCCCTTCACTTTAAATGGAGTAATACTGCAAATAACAGAGTGAGAGCAGCCCCGAGGGGAACTTTGGGATGTTGGTGGAGGAGAAGACAGACCTGCTCCAGCAGCCCCAAACCCCCCCATGGCCAGGCTGAACTCACAGCATGGGCAGCAGGGGAGGGGAGAATTCTGCCCCTCTGCCCCTCTCAGGTGAGACCCCACCTGCAGAGCTGGCCCAGCACAGGGAGGAAGGACGTGGAGCTGCTGGAGAGAGCCCAGGGGAGGCCATGGAGATGCTCCAAGGGCTGGAGCCCCTCTGCTCTGTAGCCAGCCTGGGAGAGCTGGGGGTGCTCCCCTGGAGAGGAGAAGGCTCCAGGGAAACCTCAGAGCCCCTGCCAGTGCCTGAAGGGGCTCCAGGAGAGCTGCAGAGGGACTGAGGGACAAGGCATGGAGGACAGGACAAGGGGGAATGTTGTCCCACTGCCACAGGGCAGGGTCAGATGGGATATCGGGAAGGAATTCCTGGCTGTGAGGGTGGTGAGGCTCTGGCACAGGCTGCCCAGGGCAGCTGTGGCTGCCTCTGGATCCTTGGAAGTGTTCCAGGCCAGGTTGGATGGCACTTGGAGCATCCTGGTCTGG
This sequence comes from Cinclus cinclus, assembly GCF_963662255.1. Classification (NCBI taxonomy): domain Eukaryota; kingdom Metazoa; phylum Chordata; class Aves; order Passeriformes; family Cinclidae; genus Cinclus; species Cinclus cinclus. The sequence continues at coordinate 3,710,271 of NC_085058.1, read as the reverse complement.
TGGAAGGTGTCCCTGTCCATGGCAGGGATTGGAACAAACGGGCTTTAAGGTCTTTCCAACCCAAACCATGCTGTAATTCCATCATAATAAACAGGTAACAACATTCTCAGCACTATGTTTGCCTTTTTCTTCTCAAGACTTTTGGAGTCTCCAGAGCTCTCGATCACTCGTGTCTCATCTGCTCTGAAGTCCATGATGAAGAAAACATTACTTTTCTGTTTTCAAACAGTCAACCAACCACATATTTCAGTGATCTTCAGAAGATGGGGGCAAATTCCTCTCTCCGAAGCATCTCCTGGTTTTCAGAGCATGGAGCATTATGTGCAGCTGTAGAAAGCCACCCCTTACCCATGGCTTAACATCCTTCCAAAATTAACATGATTTGGGGTTTTTTGGCCTGTTGTCTTGGGAACACTGATGTTTCAAACGACACAATACACAAACCAAGTGCTACTTTTTAAGACACAATTTCATTATGCAAAAACATCCACACAGGAAACTACATCCTGAGAACACTGTAGGACAAGGTCTTGCTGAGCTCTTGTCGCCATTGTCACCTGCTGACAGCTCTGGTGGCACTCAGGGACTTGCTGCAGCTGTGACTCACTGATTTAGGAACTGGTGATGACAGGTTGCCACCACCCGAGCCTGACTGTGCCTCCCACTGCCACGCCACTCACTTCAGGTGGAGCAGCTGTGGACCCTCAGCCTGAGGGCAGGTCTGGAAGCAATCCATCAGAGTCCTGGGAAGTCGTCTTGAAGAAGATACGATGCCAACCCCAGGTGGAGCCACAGCCGCTGCCCAGCACAGAAATGAAACATCACCCATTGGCAAGAGACTCATCCCTTGCAGAAGCATCTTCACCAGCTTCCATCCCCTCCTCCCCAGACACCAGTCTCAAATTTAGGGAGAGGGATGTGGTCTGGTGGACAGGCCTTGAACACTCTCCAGCCCTGGAGGGCTCTAAGTCCCTTCAAAGCTATAGTTTTTTACTCTTCTTTTTTGAATATAATGATTCGACGTGGGGCCATAAATGTTTGGAAATTAAGCTTCAACTTCCTATTGCATACTTGGGCAGCCCAAAAGATGCTCAAAAGGAAAAAAAAAAAAAAATGAAGCAGCATTCACTGTACACTCTGGGCTTGATGTAAGTTTTCCTGCAGTTTGTCACCAAAATTAATGCCACAAAGTAAAAGGCAGGAGAAAGTGTCCCTATCATAATGCTCCCCATCTGGAACCTCTTAGCAGAGTCACAGAGCCCTGATGTATATCTGACACACAGTTTTTCCTGCTTTTCCCAAGAGAAATATGTGTAATGAAGAAAAACAAAAACACGTTAGGCAGCAACCAAAACATAGCAGTGTAACCCGAGCCTCAGCTTGGCTCCCACTCCTGCTGTCCTTCCTCTCAGACCTCAGCCACTTTCTGCTTCTTACAGACAAAAAATCATCCACACCCTTCCAACAAACAAAAACCAACCAAATCACAGCTCTGCCATCAAATCAACACAATAAAAAACACATTTCTTTTCTGCCATGTAAAAAATCTCTTGAGCAAGGAGAAGGTTAAATGTGAATCCACACATCTCCAGCCCTTCCTTGCTTTTCTGTGGGATTATATAAATAATCTACAACTCTTCTTGATGCAATTCCAAAATTCCAAGCGCCACTGAGCAGCAGCATAAAATCTCTGTGCCTCATATGCAGTTTGGATGAGTTGCTTCCATCACAGCAGCACTGTCGGGCTCGTGTTTTCCAGCTTTTGCAATGTTTCAGTAACCATAGGCAGCTTAGGATGTCTGATTGATCCATAAAAACACCTTCTCATTTATTTCCACAGTTCAAAGGGTGACGTAAGATCTTAAAAATACTTATTAGTAAGTGCTGGGATGGACCACAACACCTGCAGGAGTCAGACCGAGGCCTTACATTTTTATCTCATTGGATCGATGGAAAGCATTGAAAAATAATTGTCTTATCAGGGACCAGAATATTCGGTAAGTACCATGAAATACAATAGCTGGCATTGGGTTTTTCAGGGAGCAAAAGAGAAGTCTCAAAAATCAACGTGTTTCTGTCAGATTTTTGTGTTAGGAGAGGGTGTCTGTTTTCAGCTCTCAGGTAAAGCAGAACAGGACAATTCAACAGCCAGGCCTGTCACCTTCCCAGAGGAATTAACCGCACGTTTTCTTGAGGCCACCATGGAGAGGTTTCCTAAGAACTGAACCAGGTTCCTGGGGGTAAATCTGACACCACTCCATCCATTCCCTGCAGAGGAGACACAGCTGTGAGGCGAGCAGGGAGCAGCCAATGTCCTGTGGCACGAGATGGGCAATTCTGCAGTTCTGTGCTGCAGTTCTGTTCGTCACGGGAGTGGTCTCCAGGCAGGGAAGGAGCTTCCACGTCCAAGGTTATCCTGCCAAAACCACCTGTTTAGCTTTGTGCAATGTTCCTCAGCACTGCCAAGGCCAGTGTTTCTGAGAACAGTGTTTTGAGCTTCAAAGGCCAAGAAAATCCAACCAGAAAAGGAAAGCACTGAATTCATGAAATAAAGGGAAACGTGGTGAGATCTTATATTCCGCGTTTCCACATCACAGAAAACATTTCAAAGCCAACATGGATATTTTTCTGCTGTCCACCTCTTCCTAGCCCAGCTCTGCAAAATGCCAAGTGGTCGGGATGGATGTTGGAAGCGTGTTTTCCTTTTTGGAAAGGGCAGGAGTCAAAACGAGCCCAGGCCTGCTATGCCAGGGCAGATGTGCTGCCAAGGATGCAGAGGCCTCGCTGCTCCTTCTCTCTGCGTCAAGATGAGCAGCAGCTCTTCATCATCCACCCTGGCCAAGCAGGAGAGATCATGAAGTGGGGACTCAAAAGCACCTTCCTTCAATTCCATGTTTTCATGTATATATTGAGAAACGTAGTTTGAGGTTGTATGTTCCATGAAGGGGCAGAATTTTTAACAACACTCCAAGTATAAATTTTTACAGCGGCCACACACATCCAATCTGACATTAAAGACTTCCAGGAGCAAAGACCTGGCCCAAACCACCCACTCTGCACTGATTTGACCCAAAATGGAGCAAACCAGAGGAAAGAATGCCAGCCCAAATTTTTACAGCAGCATCCAAGTGCCACTGAAGCTCCATCTGGGATCTCCCCCCACGACCTGCTGAGATCTTTCCAGATGTGAGGAGGGCAGGGAAGGGAAGTGGTAGGAGGATGCCGTGTCACTGAGAACATCTTAGAACAAATCAAGTCTCCAAAGGCATTTAATAGCATTTAATTTTGCCATCTCCTTAGTCTTTGTGCATAATATTTTGGGGAACGCCAGCTTTTCAAACCGTCCTGCCCTCCAGAAGAACACGGGATAACATGCACGTGCAATAATGCATCAAAAGTACAAATATTTCAAAGAAAGGTGTATTGGATGAAGTGCTGGTGACCTACGGTGCTGGGAGCTGTGCACAAGTGTTTCCCACTACAGCTGCCAGCAGGAGAAACACAGCAGAAACACTTGGAAAATCCACAGGGGCATTACTTGCCAGAGCAAACGGCAAACCAGACTTTGTTATCCAATTAATTTAATGTGAATATGCAAGGCTTCGTTGGAGCACACCCCCGTTAACTTCTCTCTCCTCTGATTTCCTGAAGTGATAGTTTCCAGTACACAGGTTTGTACATCTCATTTCTTTCAACACCTTCTCTGTTTCCTTGCCACCACAGTCTGACAAACCCTCCCGGATTGTTCCCTACCCTGATGATACTCAGTCCCTCTCCATCATGGTGTAACTAAACAAAACATTTACAACTCCCCTTGTAGAAATTTGCAGCCTCTACAGCAGTAAAACTCAGAACAGCATTTCTTCGTTCAACCTTTGAAGAATCACTACAGGGCGTTTAAGCCCTTTAGTAAATCTTCTGTAATTAAATATATAGTGAAAAAACTGAAACCACAACCTGATGTTGGTAGCAAAGTAGATGTGACAGGACACAGAAAGAGGTGGGAAACTTTGCAGACAGATGTAAGAGCATCTTTAACCAGCCTGACTGGAATAGCTGGAACACCCAACCAGGATTTAAGTACATGTCTTCTGCCAGGCTGAGACAAACTGTAACGCTCAAGTACAAATTCAGAGAATTTTTTCTCAATTTATCAAGAGATTCACTGGTTGAACTTAATGGGAGAAAAGGATCCTTAAGCAGAGGAGACCAGGGATGTGAAAAGGCAGAAGAGAAACAAGCACTCCCTGTGCTGAGCAGCAATACGTAATTTATAACCCAAATAAAACCACATTTCCATCTGTTATTTGGAAGTGAGTGGTGACCTGACACGCAGCACCACAGCACAATGAAGAGTGGCCATTACTAATTACACTTGATTTGTAAAAATGAATGGAGAACCAGCGTTTATCTGCAAGGAAAGGAGCTGTTGGCACTATGGCACTTGCTCCAGGAGCAAGGCCAGAATGCTGGAGCATCCCTCCCTGCCAAGGGTGGAACAATGCCCAGAGGCACAACCCCAGCTCCCACCCAGGACAAGTATCATCCTTGCATGACAGAGCATCTCCAAAGGGTGAATGTCTTGGATCGCGATGACTGACCCAAGACATAACTTTGTGCTCTTAATAAAAAAAACGTAAGAACACATCCAAACCCACTGGTTTGATGTCCTAAATGTCCCTTCATACAGCAGAACAATGGAGGTGATGGTTTACAGGATTTTACTCGAGCTCAGATGGAGGAACCAGATGTGCCAATGAAAAACAGGTTGGAGGGAGACTTATTTCCAGATCTCACATTTTCCAGCACCTATTATCCACTTCCAAAACCTTTATTCCATACATACAAAGTCACTGCGGAGAGGCGACAACCACATCACGCACCACCCAGTTCTCAAGATGATGAAAAGAGCAAGGACATGATCACTCAAGTGGTCAAAAGATCTCCACAAATATCTCCCAGAGGGATAAAATCTTGGAAAGATTTTATGGGTGTAGAGATAAAAGGTCCCTCCCTTAAACAGCAACGCACACATCATTCACATCATTATGCTGACTAAAGCAAGGAGCTCAACCACTCTTGTTGCATTTGGGATGTGAATTCATTATTATTTCAACCTTCTTTATTATTTCTTTCCTTTTTGCATTAAAAAATGCATGTGGGATGTGGCAGGAATCATTGAATTGCGTTGGTTTATCCCGACTGGGGAAGGTGGGGATGCTGCTCCCCCTGGCTCCCTCAAAGCAGCTTTATAAACCCCAACAAAAACACCATCAGTGCTAGCTAAGGAGGAATTTGTTTGCATCTTTCAAGAGAATATTAAATTTATTTCTTTATTGACCTTAATCAGCAAGTAAAATACTACATTAAAAAATTAAACTCATGTGAAAACAGCATTTCTTCCCTAAATAGATCTGCCTGCAGTTCAGAAGGAGGGTGGAAAAGGAAACTAAAACACTGACAGAAAGGAAAACCACAGAAATAAACCTTTCTTTCTCTTGGTGAGCCTCATCCTCTTGTTTATAACTCCCAAGGAGAACAGCAGCACGATTGTCCTACCTCATGCTGGCTGGATTTCAGCAGGAAGGCTTCGCTCACCCAGCCTGCAGCATCTGATAGCGAGGCCTTTCCCTGACCATCTCTCTTTTTTGCTGCTCCTTCTTTCTCAAATCCCCCCCTTGGATGGCATCCAGGATAGGGGAGCTACTGATCATTCACCAGCTGCCCATGCTAAAGTCACTATAATAATTAAAACCCAGATGGGGACTGAAACAAGGCATGGAAAAATAATCCCACAGTATCAGGGGCAGGACAAAAAGAAAAGGAGGGGAAAAAAAGGAGAGTTTTGGTGCTAAGGAGCTCTAAAATCAAAGTTTGATAAGTGCTGCTGAGAGTCAACATCACCTTCAGAGATTCCCACCTGTACTCTTCTGTTCCCTGGACATTTGGCACAAATACATGGAGGACACTATTCCCAGCTGTATCAAGACCCTGATCCAGCCTACAGACATGGTTTGGGGGTTGCTACTGCATTTACAATCCTTCCACTGTCACTTTAGAAAACAAATGCATCAAAGATAACTCATGTGAGAGGTAGAAAGAGGGAGGGAAATATCCATGATGAATTATCCACACATTTAAGTCCTGACTCACTGAACTGTTCACCTTCTGCATCCTCTTAATCCCATCTCTGGCACCAGCCCCCAGCAAGATGTACAAAATTAAACTGAGCTGATTCCATGGCAAGGAATGGGATAGGAGAAAAAAACAGAAGACCATGATTTTTCCTGAAAACACTCTTAGCAATTGCAGGTACCCTGCTCCAACTGCATCCTTGTCCAGAGAATTTTGGCTCACAAGAAACTGAAGTGTGGATCTGGCAATCAGGGGTAAAGATGAATTAACCATGGTTTGAATCCAGTCAAATAAATGAAAGCCCATCCAACCCTGCCCATTCCATGGTTCTATTAAATGCAGTGACTTTCCTCAAAGCAAGAAACTTAATAGTAAGCTCAAACCTATTTTCTATTTCGAATTTCCAGTTGAAAGCTTGAAATTTAATTAAACTCTTTGGAAAAATTAATGGTTAAGATCTTATGAAATGATAACCATAAAGCAATTTAAAAATTACAACCACGAAATCAAAATACAGACTTATGGCTCCTTTGGTATTTGCTCTCACAGATCCTCATGCCTTAAGCCAGGAGGTGAGACATCCTACTTATTTGAGAAGCTTCTGCCAGCTCCATTTCTCTTGCTGAACAGACACTATTAACATGGAAAACCAGAAATATTTTCCTTACTCATAATTCTATCTTAATAAAGCTTTCACAGCACCAAAATTCCATTGAGGGGAGACAATCTAACAATCCACAAGAGTTTTTCAGCCTAGATGGAACAAAAAGCCTGCTTATTCCTCAAGTATCCCCCCACCAACAGGGTCAATCTGCATGGAGCAGGACAAATGCCCCATTTGCTGAGAGTTCATGGACACCCTTAAAAGCTCAGGGATCAACAAAGTGCAGTTAAAAATCTTAGTCCAGGGGGGCTCTAATGTGATGGGGATTAAGCAGATGCTGGCCCACAATGGCCTAAATTTGAAAATAGACCTCAATGACAGCCTTATTCTGATTTAGAGAGACAGACAGAAGGAAAAGAATGCATTTTTATTTCGTATTTCTATATCGCATGTATATATTATACCTACTTCATATTTTTATATCTCATATGTTATTATGCTCCTTAGCAAGCACTGATGGTGTTTTTGTTGGGGTTTATAAAGCTGCTTTGAGGGAGCCAGGGGGAGCAGCATCCCCACCTTCCCCAGTCGGGATAAACCAACGCAATTCAATGATTCCTGCCACATCCCACATGCATTTTTTAATGCAAAAAGGAAAGAAATAATAAAGAAGGTTGAAATAATAATGAATTCACATCCCAAATGCAACAAGAGTGGTTGAGCTCCTTGCTTTAGTCAGCATAATGATGTGAATGATGTGTGCGTTGCTGTTTAAGGGAGGGACCTTTTATCTCTACACCCATAAAATCTTTCCAAGATTTTATCCCTCTGGGAGATATTTGTGGAGATCTTTTGACCACTTGAGTGATCATGTCCTTGCTCTTTTTCATCATCTTGAGAACTGGGTGGTGCGTGATGAGGTTGTCGCCTCTCCGCAGTGACTTTGTATGTATGGAATAAAGGTTTTGGAAGTGGATAATAGGTGCTGGAAAATGTGAGATCTGGAAATAAGTCTCCCCTTTTCTTGTCATTTTTATTAATATATCTTGTACACCTATTATATATTTATTTTCTTTCAGTATAGCTAATATTTGACGAATTAGAGAATGCATTTGTGCATTCCAACACGATGCAGGTATTGCCACATCCTTATTCCCAGAGCAACCACGGCCAGTCCCACTGAACCCAGACTGCTCCCATCAGGAAAATCCCCTCTGTGCCCCAGCGCCATGCTGACTCGTCACCTGGGGGATTCACCAAAAATCAGAGTAATCTCAACTCACATTATTTATCATTTCAAGCTCTTCCAAGGAAAAGCGTGGCGCTTGGCCCTCGTTAATCACACTGTCCACTGGATGATGCATTAACTCAAGCATCCAAGTGAGCGTCCACTCTGTCGATAAACCCTGCTGATAAATCTAATTAACACCAGCTGAAAACCAAGCTAACATCAATAGTTGTCTTTTTTTTTTTTTTTTTTAAAGCATTATGTTTTCTCCCGGTTTCATTGAAATTATTTGGCTTTCCTGCAGCAGATGAAAACCAGATGTTGCAGAGCGGGAAGGGCCGTGCGAGCCAGCACAAAAACCCAGGACGGCAACAGGCAGGTCGCACCCACTCATTACCCACACAGCTCCCTTCTGCCAGGAGGTTACTTCTATAGCATCTCTGTGATTACAAATATCATAATTGTGATGTAACTCTAGAAAGCCCTGGGTCGTCCCTCGCAGCCCAGAGACGCACACGAGCCGAAAGGCGCCGGCAGAGTTTCTTTGTGCTGTGTAAGCACTTTGGAAAGCCTCGCTCCCATCTCCCAGCCTTAATGCCAATATTATGCTTTGTAATCCCTCCTGGAGCACCCCAAGATCAGGATTAATCCACGTTTAACAGCTCTCGGATGCCCACGTATTACACTGAGAATATTCAAGAAGGCAAGCAGTTTGTGTGCGTGGACACAAGGCGATTTAGGATGTTTCACTGGGCAAAACTGAAGGTGCATCCCCATTCCCATGATTTGCAGCACAAGTGGAGGAGCAGGAATTGGGTTATTTATCGTTTTCAGCAGCTGTGTGATGCAAAAATGGGGAGTACTGGTGGATTACAGGTGAATTTAGACTGACTGGCCATATGCACCAGCAGTGGAAACGGCACGTGACCCTGTGCTGAATTTTCAGATCTATTTCCTAAGCCAGAAAGGACTTTGAAGATCTTTCTCTTTCCACAATATTATTTTTTAACCATTTAATTTTAATCTAACACGTCTAGCAATACAATATTCTGATTTTAAGCAAACAGCCTGTGGCAATCTGGACAGGACATGGGAGCAAGTCTTTCCGAGTTCCAATTTGCAGGGGAAAAAAAAAAAAAAAAAGGAAGGGGGAAAATAAACCTTGCGTTGGATTTGTTACACAAAAATCACCACCCAGCAACACTGACAGCACTGCTGGGAATTACACATCATCAGCATCCCAGTGTTGAGCAGATGCTATTCCAAGGAATCCACTGAAATTCCTTTAAAACGGGCTTAATTCATATGAATTTCACATCACAGAGACGTAGCCATGTACCGGAGCAGCATCTCCACTCGTACCAAACATGCAACAAATATACCTCACCTTTCACTAACAGATGCAATAACTAACTTATTGGACAAATTTCCATTGCTAAATACTCTCAAAAATATTTTAACTGTCCATCACAGCTGTGCTTTTCCACAGCATAAAGAGTTTACTTGTGTTACAGCTTGCCAATTCAGTTAAAATAAAGCTTTTTACATTCACATTAAGACACGACTCAGACGATGTAGTGAGGTTTTACCTGAGTAATTGTAATTGGGGATTCTCTATGACACCTGATACGTTTATTATTATTGTTGTTGTTATATGTAATTATGAAAACCTATGACACCAGCAATGCAGCTCTGGTTTTGTGTATATGTATACAGATATATTGCTATTACATAACAATATTATTAGAAGACACATTATATAAATTTGGACTGCTTTGAGTCACCAGCAATGCATATTGGGGTGTGTGTGTATATATGTCATTGCATTATTATTACATATATTATTATGGCAGATATTATAATATATATATTATTTTGTATGTGACACCTGCAATGCAGATTAGGGTGTGTATTCATATAATTAATACACGTATCAGTATTATATGAGATATTAATGTACTTTTTTATTCTTACTATAGGAGATACTAGCATATATTATCATATGAGTTGTTGTTGCTGTTATTGATTTGATTTTGATGACACCTGCAATGCAGATTTCTACCTGCTTGAATATGAAGTGCCCCAAAACTTCCAAAATCCCATCACGTGTTTTCCTCTAGCGCAACTAAAATGAACCTCTCGTTATAATTTTCCCTGGATAGCACATCCTGGTGCTGGCCATCACCCACAAGCAGCAGCGAGGCTTTTGCAGGCTGATTGTGTGCACTCATCCCCTCCTGATGAACAGCTCCGCCGAAAAGCGCGGAGCAGGGGAAATCGAGCGATCTGGAACGCGACGGACAAAACAAAGAGACGGCAACGAAACGCCAGAAAACAACTCCCGGGTCAGGTTTGGCAGTGGGCTGGGATTAGACTGCGAATCCTGGCTTAAGGAAAGCTCCAGCATGAATTTCCTGACTAAGGTAAAAAAGCCTGGCTCAAATTTATGACCTGCTGGCAAGGCTACCTCTATCTCAGAGGCCTCCAAATACCAGGAACACTCTGGCCCAGAAATGCAGAGTTCAGCCTAATAATTCAAACACATTCCTCTGAGCATCGCCAGCTCCTCGGCCGTAGCCTTGGAGATAAAGACAAACTCCGATGTTTCCAACTCCACATTTTTCAGAGCCTTAAACTAAACCAGAAAAGTGTATTTCCAAAGTTTGCAAAGTGGATATGAGCCTTGTAGAGAAGGTTGTTTTAAGGAGACAACACCAAATCTTCCCCATCTCTATCAGATGGAGACCATTCTACCTGTATTTGCTAAACAACAAAAAATATTGCATTTTCTGCTCTCCAGGACTATATTCCAAATCTCCTTAATTAAAGGGTAATTCAGTTTGTAGATAAGGAAGAAAACACTCAACTGAACCCCACAATTTCCCACAGGACAGACTCAGGACTGCTCCTTACACCAACAGAATGTACGTAGAATATTTGGAATCCTGAGAGAGCACTAATTCTTCAAAAAGGGATTTTGTGTTATGAAATCTGCTTTGTCTCTTTTTCTTTTGTTTCTTCATTTATTTATTTTCTATTTCTTCTCCAAGCATGTCAGATGCTTTGCTGAAGTCTGGATCTGCTCTGCTTTGGAAAGCACTCAAGCAGCAAATATTTGGGAGACAGCTCCCAACCCATTAAACCAAAACTTTGCTCCCCAAACCTGTCGTTTCTCAAAAAAAAAAATAAAAAATTTCCTCAATGATAAAGCAAATTAAGTCTACTTTATCCTCATGTTGGACATGAACATTTTTATCCAGCTGCTTTCCTTCTCCTTTTGTCATCCTTCACAGAGATCCTTGGCCAAGATTTTTCTCCCAGTTAAAAGCCTTAAGTAAATCTGCCCATTTTGGGACAATCAGTAAATCTTTGCTCTCTACCACAAAGTCAGTGCACAAGAATCACGTTCTTTTGTTCTTGTTTCCTCCTTTCAAATGAGAATAGCGTGGATCTGGAGAACACCGACAAAGAAAATTTAGATTTTAAAACAATTACATTACGTGCAAAAATTGCTCAATTTTTCCTTTTTCAAATATATATATGCGTATGTAAGTTCTACAGCTATAAATAATGTTTTTCATAACTGCCAACAAACCCGATTTGTCTTGTGCTATGCTAAGTTTTTAATTATTTTGACTCTTAAACAATATTGTAGCATCTTTTCCTCTATTCATGTTTTCCTTATATTGATAGTGAAGCTGACCCCAAAAACACCCATTCAGACTTATTACACGAAGATTGTGCCAATTTAGGAGATCCCTGAGCTTCAGTTGCCTGCAAGTGGTGGGTCTAGCAGGCAAATCTCATCCTGCCCTGCATCATGTCCTCCCAGGACTGGGATGAGGATGAGGTGAAGCCTTCGTCTCTGCTGGACAGGAGGAAGACCTCGCTCTCCGTGGCTCTTCACTCCAAAACAGGAGGTGCTTGCCTTCAGCTCAAGGCTTCACAGGAGCAGAGAGTGATGGTGAGACACCCAAGGAGACAGAGCTTTGTTAACTCGCTGATGCAAAACGGACATAATTTGGATTTTGTACTTTACATGTTGAAAATAAATGATCTACAAAAGGTTTCCACCGTTTTAAACTCTTCAGATTCTGCTTGTCCTTTCATCTTCCCTATCGCAGCCTCTGCCCAGAGAAGTCCAAATCCCCAATCACAGTGACAAAGCCAAAGGCTCAACTGTCTGGCACAACGTTTATCCCTCATCCATCTTAATTAAGGGAATAGAAGGGAGCCGCAATCTGCTGCTGCAGTTAAGGCAGATCCCTTCTGCAAACACGGCAAACAATGATTTTATTTGCCTACCCTGAACTGCAGCCGTGAGCTCCTGCCAGACTTGTGCAACGTGGGATTGGGAGAGGATTGTTCCGCCGCCCTCCGCCGAGCTTTACCTTAACCTCCACGCAATATTTAACCTTAAACAGCAAACAGATGGGAGCAGCTCCCTGCCCCTGCCTCCCTGAAATGCCTTAACTTCTTTTAACTGATTCCTCTTGGATTTGGCAAAGCCATTGGGGCACGGGAACAGATTGTCCAGAGAGGCAGTGGAGCCTCCCTCACTGGAGATATTCCAATAGAGATCTTGTCTGGACACAGTCCTGTGCCCTGTGCTCTGTGCTCTGGAATGGTGCTGCCTGAGTAGGGAGGTGGGAACAGGTGACCACTGTGGTCCCTTCCATAACTAACCACACTTGCTCTGTCTCCCCACCCTATACAATAAGTGACAATAACAACATCTTGTTACAAACAGCAATTCCTGCCCTATAAATAAGAAGGGGGGACCCCTCTCCATTGTAGACATGGAGGACTGAGTCAGAAAATTTTATCTGCTCCCTTGGAGCTCAGGAGGACACTGTCATTGAGCAGTCAGAAGAAGGACTTGCTCCTGGGGCAGCAAACCCAAATGCCTTCCCAGAGGTGTTTAGGGGACAGCACTCATATTCCGGGCCCAGAAAAGCCACAAGGATGACAGAAACCATTAAAAAGCCCAAATTTGTCAGCTGATACCACCAGAGCTACCACGTTGTCCTACAAAGGCTCCTTGTTCCCAGGCTCTTCTGTTCCCCACCAAGGGCTGCAGCACAGCACTCACCTGGCATCCACCCAGCACCCAGCCCAGAGTGTCAATTCCAATACAGGCTACCCAGGCACAAGAAAAGTCTCAGTAAATGAGCCCGCCCCACCTCCAAAAAAAAATAAATAATAAAAAAATTATTTTGACAGGGAGAAGGAGGGGAGGAAACAAAATCCCTACTAAGGCATTAACTTCTCACTCCATGACTAGAAAAACTCAGCGCTGTATTTACTATGTACATTAGGGATAAAAAGTCCTTGTCTTGGTTATTAAGTCTTCATGGAAGCCTTATTCAACAGCAGCACGATATTTGATCAAAAAACATTATTTATCGAAGTGCTACACTATAATTACAGCATTTGATAAATAGAGAGGAAAAGTTAAAAAGAAAGTGTCAGAAAATGGGCACTTCCTTCATGTTTGTTTTGTTAAATGTGCACCTTGACACTCCAGTTTTACCAAAAAAGCTGAATACAAACCCAAGTAACAGACACACAGGTGGAATAAGACAGAGAAAGATAATTTTTAAATGGTATTGAGAAAGTGAATTGTTCTCTAATTCCATATAATGCTGAGCATCATCTGGATTGGCATGAACACGTGGTCCCTGCCAGGGTCAGATTCGGGGTTATATTGTTTAGATACATAAATATTTATAGAATCTGGATGGCCAGAGATCCTGATACTTAGGGGTCCATAAAGTCTGCCTATCTAGAGGTCCGTAAAGTCAGGATATCTTGCAAGGTGAGCACTCCACCCAACAAGGGCAGGGTTTATTTGGCATTTCCCTCCTGGAAACAAAATAGCTCCTAATTCTTAAGGGTGGAGAAAGAGCAGCTTCATCTAAACCTGCTTTAATAACAAATCCATCTCCCTACTGTCATCTCAGTGCAGAAACACCAATTTTTGTCATTCAAGTGCAATAATCTGGACTTTGGAATAATGAAATATTTGTTGGAGATAGCACATAATGAAAAATATTAACAATATTAGACCCAGGCACTGATACAGCCCATCTGGATATGGCAGGAAGAGTCTACAGTAAAAATATTGAATAATTCAGAAATAGAGATGAAAACGACGCTATGCGACACAGAACCTGAAACTGCAAAACCTCTCCAGCTGAAGAATCCCAACATTTTGCAAGTGCTGGTGAAAAGCAGTTGGTGCCTGAGCCTTGCTGTGGGAGTCCTTTGTGTTAGGCCTGCACAAATTCTTCCCACATTAGGCATCAGCTGGATAATCTCTGTGTGCTGCTCTCTCTCTAACCTCTCCAGGCACTGGAGAGGCAAGAATGCAGAGGGAAAAAATCCTGGCTGCTGCATTCACACCTACCCCAAACTCAGATGGCAGAGTGGTGATAATTGCACATATCATAGGTTAAAAATGATCTAAAGTGAATAGTGAGCAGAAAAATAAATCTACTCTCTACCCCTCATATAAATCCATTTTTTGGATATAAAACTTTTAGAGCCACACTATTTACTTAAAATTACTAACAATCAGTTACCCAATTACTTAAAAATCAGTATACTAGAAATTGAACATTATGAACTGAATCAGAGAATCTGTTTCTTTTGTTAAATCCATTTTAATAGAATTTGGTTACCTCCCATTAATACCGTTCCAAGTAGGGGGTAAAAATGTAAATATACTTAAAATTTATTTCCCATTACTACTGTTTCAAGGCAGAATAAGGAAAAAAATGGAATAGAGTCAAAGTTTACACCCCATGCATTGTTCTGGGTAAAAATACAAATATGGTCTGTTTGCAAATGTCATTTCTCACAGGCAAATAATGGTACCCTAATTCCTATATGAATCAAGTGTCCCCTTATCCTGGTTCCAGAGTACAGGAGTTAAGAGTGTGGGGTCTGCCAGTGGAGCTGGGTCCTACCTACACTAACTCCAGGTCCAGCACACACAGGAGCAGCAGTGGAAGCCATGTGCACAAGGAGCTTTGCCCCCCCCCATGTTGTCCAGTGCTACCCAAATCTACTGGAAGTCCAGGACACGCCTGATCATTGCAGTTAATTGATTTTTTTAAACTCGACTCAATGGCTCTTTGTTTGGCTCTGGAAACGTTCAGCACCCACTGCAATTCCAGCCGCGTGGAGTCGTTCTGCTCACACCTTGCAGGGCCTCAGCTCCAGCTGCCACGGCTGAATTCAGCTAGGAGGATCCTGTGCATAAGCACAAAATCCTGGAAAATAACATTCAACATCTTCTAGATGCTGCCTGCATTTCCCTCTAACAACCCCATAATCAGGATTAAAGAGATAAGAAAAAAATAAAGGCTTTCAGCTTCTCAGGCCTTCAGGTGGCAACTCTGACCTCAAACACAAAAGCAAAACACACACATTGCACAATATTGCTCCAGAAACCAAAAAGCAACTCCAGCTGCTGTTCCTAAGGTTCCTGTGCAAACTACCACCATTGGGAATGAAAACAGCAGGGCCAAGTCTACAGAAAGCTCTGCAGTTCTTTCCAAAGCAGTTCAAGCAATCAATTCATTTTGTATTTTTTTTTTCTGGCAGAGAGGCTGCAGATGCATTTCAGCTGTGAAGGGCAGCAGCAGCTCCCCTTGGCCACCGCCTGTGCTCCGAGGCCTCTCCTAGGAACACAGCTCTTGGCTTTTTTTTTTTTTTTTTTTTTTTTTTTTTTTTTTTTAAGCAACTGAGAGATCCCCACTGGGATGTTTGAAAAGGCAAATAAACAGCTGCTCAGACAGCACATATGCTGTGTGTAGCTGCAATGGCTGTACTCTTCCATGATAAATGAGATGCTGAGAAAGGGACCGATGGTAAAATAATCTGGTGCAGACTCCTTTAGACCAACGCTCATTCAATACCTGTCTGAGGACCTTTGGCCATACCTAAAACCAGGGAGGAATTTCAAATTAGCAAGATGTAATAAATTAACTTGCATTCAGGGCTCCACAGAAAGCGGAAGCATGGTTCAGGAGGATGGAGGAGGATGCTCACAGACTGTACCAGGTACCAGGACAAGGTGATGAACCCATCCACATCTCACCTCGAAGGGCTACAGTCCATAAAAACAAGCTGGAATTCCAACATAAAGTTCATCTGGATGTTTCTAGCTAATCTAATTAAAGAGAAAACAGGATTTTAAAACACCATTCCAAGTTCACATCAACAAGTTCCCTAGGTCTGGGATGAAATATCCCCGCAGGGATAAAGCACAGATCTCAAGTAGAGCACAAATTCAATCATGGCATGATTTGGATTAGAACAGAACTTCAAAGGTCATCTAATCCAACAACCTTCCACTACATCTGGTTGTACAACCTCTCCAACCTAACCCTGAATGCTTCCAGAGATGGGGCAGGCACATCTTTTCCAGTGTGAAGAAATTTTTTCCAACCTAAACCTCCCCTGGCACATCTTGAGGCCATTTCCTCTTGATGTCTCCCTTGTTCCCTGGGAGCAGAGCCTGACCTCCATCTGGCTGCCCCCTCCTCCCTGAGCCTCCTTCTCTCCAGGCTGAGGCTCCCCCAGCTCCCTCAGAATCTTGTTGACATGTGGCACTCTGGGTTCCTGATGGAGCATCATGCTGCGTAGAAGTTTTCACCTCAAGTGTTGCATGGAATCAATCAGAAACAGAATGGAAGTGCAGCACATGGAACTTCACAAAATCATGGATTTTGAGAAGCTCAGTCTTGAAATTAGGAGAGCCAGAGTGCAAAATT
This sequence comes from Cinclus cinclus, assembly GCF_963662255.1. NCBI lineage: Eukaryota > Metazoa > Chordata > Aves > Passeriformes > Cinclidae > Cinclus > Cinclus cinclus. The sequence goes on along the minus strand of NC_085058.1, from coordinate 3,693,521 downwards.
TTCGTAAACTCAGCTCTGCTGAAGAATCAAGTACTTATAGAGCAAAATGTGCTTTGTAAGAAAATTGGGGGAAACTGAGGAAAAATATAAAGAAAATCACATGTTTAAAAAAAATTGAATCCTGTTATTGGACAAATTAGTATGGTATTTAAGGAATATCATTTATGACAAATAATATATAAACATGCAAATATTTTAAAGTATCATTTATCATCAAAAGGAGCATATTGCAACCATTCCAAGGAGCACCACTAGAACAAAATTTTCCTATTAAATCCCAGCAGAGGAAAAATAAAATCCATAGGATTTACATCAAATACACTTTAAAAGGACACACCTGGTCTCAGTACACACCTTAAACTATCTGCAACTAGTGAATGATGTCACCGTGTTTAGAGGGTAGTAACAGCTTGTCTTGACATCTGTCCCCAACAGTACAATTTGGACAAGACTCAGGAATCTCATGCAACAACAACAACAACAACAACAAAATCCCAAACAATAGCCCGAAGCAGTTCAAGAAAGATAAATTAATTAGGAAAACAGAGAAGCTACAGAAAAAAAACTTAATTTTGCTCCACTTCCGCTCCTGCTGTGTGAGCATGACAGCAAAGGTATTCCCAGGAACAGGAGGTTCCATGCACTTGTCCTGCCACAGACACTTTTCAAGCTGACAAAGAGATCAGTGGGTCCAAGTGAGCTGTTGGGTTACTCCACTTGCTAAACCAGAAGCTGCAGCACAAAGAGCTGTGTCACCGCCTCTGACAGACAAACCTGAGCTGAACACAATCTGATCTTAAATACGCAAAGGGAATGCAGAAGGTGTCTGGAGGAGAGAAGAACAAAGGAAAAGAAGAAAATTCCCCAAAAGTTTGGCATCTAAACTTCCAGAGTTTATTCGATTTATTTCAACCACAATTCAAAAGGTCAAATCTGCAAACGTTTTGCAGAGTAATGCAACCCAAAGCTCTGCTCTGAAGATCCTTCTCTTCAGAAATTCTAGGAAGAGAAGGAAAAGCAGAAATACAGCCACTTTATCTTCCAGGCTGCCTGATTTGTGACTATTTGGGACTGGTGCTGGCAGAGCAGAAGAAATTCTGAATTACCCCCACTTTTTCTAAGAGGCCTGGAAGCAGACAAAGCACAACAGCAGCCATCCAGCTGCCAGAGTGAAGGAACGCAAACTTCTGTTCCAACAGCAGAAAAATATAACAGATACGATTCAGGATTTTTTTTCCCTCTAAAACAGCTGCAGATCTTGTGAAAGGAAAACAAAAGACTGACTGGAGTGCATCCCTGCCCTCCACCTCATCCCAACACACACAACTCGCCAGACACTGGGGCTTTGAGCAACCTCATCTAATGGAAAGAGAATCAAGGAGAGGAACTACAAAGGTGCTTTTTAAAGGAAAGGAATATTAAATATTAGGAAGGAATTCTTCTCTGGGATGGTGGGGAGGCCCTGGCACAGGCTGCCCAGAGAAGCTCCAAGCCCCATTCCTGGAAATGTTCCGGGCCAGGTTGGATGGGGCTTGGATAATGGAAGGTGTTGCAGGGGTGGATTGGGATGATCCCTTCTACCCCAAACCATTCTGTGAATGGTCCCCAGAAGAATTAAGTGGACACCAACAGATCAGGATTCCCAGCAAACCATTTGTGATGCCTCTCTCCAGCCAAGAGCCAAGCAAGTAGACAACCTATTTCTGAGAAAAGTAGAATCTAAGAAAAGAACCAATTCCCCAAACTTCCTTCTACCTTCCCATTCATGGAGATCTCTCTTCTCCACCTCCGGAAATCTAAACTAGACAGAGATGCTCTCTCTGATGCTGCTAAAGAGAACTATAAAATTACCTTGGTCCAACATAATTTATTAAGCAATGTATCAAAAACTAAAGAACATGGAAGTGTTTCAAATAAATAACAGGATTGCAGGTGGAATAACAGGCCTGGAGGTGGAATGCAATAGTCTTCATACCAGTTTTCTGAAATTAATGTGGTCACCAATGTGAGTCACCACAGTAACCACCATTAATTGCAAATGAGAGGGGAAAGGGGAAAGGGGAGAGGGGAGAGGGGAGAGTTTGTTTGATTTCTTCCCCAGCTCAAAGAAGCTGAGAGCACAGAAACTCCATAAATACAACATTATCAATACATTGTGTGCAATGAATTCTCTTTTCGATATACTAAAAAATTGCTACTGATCACTCTCTTTTCCCACTGAGAAACCACTGAGACAAACCAGCATTAAGAAATATTTGAGTGAAAACAAAAGTATTAACAAGTTTGGCAGCAAGCCATCTGCTCTACTTTTATTTTTATCCTCTTGTTTTTTGGAAGCAGGTAGGATTCTATAGGTGGAAACACAACCTTCTGTCATTGCTAACGCCGTTGTCACTTTATCATCAGTATTTAGCAGAAAACCCCAGAGTGTCACAATAAAAGCCCAGCTACTCACGTTTGGGTTTTTTTTCACCGTTAAAACATTTCCACGCTACTATCATTTCCATCTTACCTCAAGCACTGGGCCAGCTCCAAGAATAATCTGTTCTACTCCACTGGCAAATCCCTTCTGGCTGAGGGCGGTGAGGTGATGAATCAGAAAGTTGGTGCTCTGTGTCTTTCCCGAGCCGCTCTCTCCTGAAATCACGATGCACTGGTTCCTCTTCCTCTGGAGCATAGCATGGTAAGCCACATCTGCCACAGCGTAAATGTGAGGCTCCAGCTTCCCCAGCTGATGGTTATCGTACATCTTGACATACTTGGGGTTATAAATAGGTAGGAACTTGAAGGGATTAATAACAATGAGGATGCTGCCAACGTAGGTGTAGATTTTTTCCTGCTTGAAGCGGTTTCTGAGATTTTCCAGGAGCGTTTTCTCGTTCAGGTCTGGCAGACCACACAAGTCATCGTAGTCCTTCTGCTGGGGCTGGGGGAGGAAGCCCCGCTCCACCATCCTGCGCCGCTCCTCTGTCACCCGCAGCCAGGACTGGAGGCTCCCGTAGTGGATAGAGCCATCCAGGTTCTTCTCGCGCAGCAGGAAGCGATAATCCTCGCCGCTGGTGCGGTTCTCCAGCGCCATGCGTGGCCACAGCATCATGCGCTGCACCGGGCAGTCCGTGGGGTTGAGGATCCACTCCTCCCCTCCAAACTCCTTCACTTCGGCCAACACGTAACATTTTGTTTTCTCGAGCTGGAGTTTGTTGATGAGCGAGTCGATCACTTCAGCAGCCGTGGACGTTTTCCTGGCGGTGATGGGGCAGTAGATCGTCCCCTCTGCAATGCTCCCGGGGTAGATGTGCAGCGTGTACTCGCTATCCTCAAAGCGTCGTCTGCCTCCAACATCATTTACACTCATATTGGATCCTTTCCCATCAGTCCCTGTGCTGCATAGTCAGGACTGCGCTGTATTTTGTCAGGTCGTCATGTTAGCAAGGCTGAAAAAAAAATAAAAACAAATCCAGGTTAGGTGTTATCCTACAAACACCCCAAAGCTGTAGCAGATAAAGGTATTCAACACCCAAACACTACACACACAACACAGGCTCCCCCTGCTCAGATGTTGCTCCCACAGCACCTCAAGCTTTTACTAATTTTGACCCCAATCTGAGATATCAGAAATACCCTCTGATTTTCAGTGAAAATTTGGTGAGCAACACACCAAACAACTACCTGAATCAATCTCGTGGCTGCAGCCACAATCTCATCAGCAGCCACAAATTCTAGCTGCTAAAACAAAATAACCACCACCTTCCCCTGCACACCTGCCCTTGCCACAGATAAATTTTTTCACGGTCCTGCAGCAGTGAAGAGGAAATAAACTCCTTTCCTTCCTGTCCAGGAAAATTTGAACCCATGATGATTTAATCAGCAGCACTTTTTCCCCTACCAAGTCACCCTTTTTCAGAGATGGATATGAATTATTGAAACCAACTCCTTTGTAGACTGCACTTTTTATTTCTATTGTACTGCTTGAAACCAAACAAACCCATATCTCTGGCACTGAAATATCAAATGTGCAGCTGATTTCTCAAACTTCACCACTACAAGTAGATAACACACCACCAGCAGCCCCAAATAAAAGCAAATACAGAGTTATAGGGCCCCAGCTCTCCACCAGTTCTAACAAACTCCAAACTGCCCGGGGAAGATGTTAAGAGTTACTCTAATAGAAAGACAAAAATGAACTGGGGAGAAAAGCAGGACTCTCAGAGCCAGGATCTGGGCAATCAGGTGGCACTGACAATTTACACAGATTAAAGTTTACACGATGCACATTCTAATGTTATTTGTAACGTTGAGCTTTTTTTTGAGCATTGCCCCACTGGAGCAAGACCTCACAACTATGACAGTTCCCTTAAGGAATCAACAAAGTGCTCAAGAAGGGTCAAAAAACATGAAGTCAAAACCCACAATAGGTTTAGGGAACTTCAGAAGAGTATTCAGTGAAAGCATTTCACCAGTCACCCTGCTCCTGCAGTCTCTCCCAAGTTTCCAGATTAAGGACCTTCAGTCCTAGTATACAGCCACCCTCATCTTCTTCATCCACTCCAAGGCTGGGATTTGGAGAATTGCTTAACTTCTGAGGCCCTCAAATGAACAGCACTATTTTATGCTGCATTGTTTCTTGCTCCAGTATCTCATTAAGTATATTATCCCCAGCCACGTGCACTTCAAAGCACAGAAATTAATATGTCCCAGTGAAATACATCTGGCAGGGATTCACGGCACATTGCTTGGTAGTGGGACATACGTTATGCACTGGGAAACATTCCAGCTGCTCTCCTATGGCTTTACTACAGGCACAGATGCAACAGGGATGATGTCAGGGAAGTGCTGGGTTGGGCTTGCTTTGTGTAGCTCTGCAACTCCAGCATCAACCTTTCATCAAGAAGGGGGAAGAAAACCCCCACTATACTTAAGCTCGCTAATTCCTCACCCAGATTTTACTTCAAAGCTCAGGCCAAAAGGGCTGGCTATTTTTACTGACGTTATCAGAGCATATCCAGGACTGCTGACTCACGTGAGAAGTGCAAACAGGACTTTAAGTCAGGTACCCTGAGCAAACTGACTTTGCCTCCTCCCTCTTGCACACTCAATAAATACACTATAAGGAACTAGGCCACTCCACCCCACCCTCTCAAACGTCTCTAGAGATGTTTATTCTGCATGGAACAACAAACACCTGTGCCTTCTGCATCCAAACAACTTGAATCCATCAGGGCTGCAAGCCAAGTGTGAACCCCATGGAGATGCTAAAAGCCTCAACAACTCTAGGGATGTAGAAGAGCCAAGTCCTCCCTGTGAAACCACTCAAAGACCAGAAGTTTCCAAGCTGAGAAAGCAAAGGGGTCTTAAATCGAGCCTTGTAAATCCCAGGGGCTCCACGGGGTTTACTGGTAACAATCCCAAACATGGCTCAGCATGCTGAGGGAGGTCAAAGCAAGGTTAATGAAGTTAATTGGTCGTGGTCTCCCATGCCCTGCTGCACATGAGCCTGGCCCTGGCTCAGCATCCAACACACCTTGTGCACGCAGTCAGCTTTTCTGAAGCATTTTGGAGAAAATAATGCAATGAAATGCCCATCCTAAGGTAACTGGCATATGTCAGGGAGAAAGGTTCTCCTAATAGCATCGTTCCAGCAGGCTGTTGTATTAGCTATCATATGACTTGAAATATTAGTATTTTTGCATTTAGACATATAAAATTAGATGGGAATGTGAAAAGAATGACACAAGGTTTGTATTTTGCCACCCCTTAATACTTGCTCTATGCACTATTTTAATTCAAGGCGTTTCGAGTCGCTACAGGCTTACATTTACAGGTAAACATATAAAAATGATGCTACACTTCAGTCATTTATACATTTTGCCTATTGCAAACTCCTGGGAACACTCTGGTCAAAAATTCATGGACTCTGTGTGCCTGTGAAAGGAAACATTTATGGCATTTTAAGTCAACACAGAATCATGGAATGGTGCGAGTCAGAAGAGGTTTTAGAGCTCATCTCATCCCACCCCACCAGGGGCTGGGAAACCTTCCACTAGCCCAGGGTGCTCCAAGGCCCATCCAACCTGGCCTGGAACACTTCAAGGGATCCAGGGGCAGCCACAGCTGCCCTGGAGGACCTGTGCCAGGGCCTGGGCATCCTTCCAGCCAGGAATTCCTTCCCGATATCCCATCTAACCCTGTCCTCTGGCAATGGGAAGCCATTCCCTCATGTCCTCTCCCTCCCTCCCTTGTCCTCAGTCCCTCTCCCTGGAGCCCCTTTAGGCACTGGCAGGAGCTCTGAGATTTCCCTGGGCCCTTCTCCAGGTGAACACCCCTAGCTCTCCCAGCCTGGCTCCAGAGCAGAGGGGATCCAGTCTTCTGACCATATATTTTCAGCCTAATATTTTCTCTATCCTTTTACATTTCCTATGTCTGAATGAAGATTCTTCTCAAATTAATCCAGAATGCTGACTTGGCTCAATTTTACTACACAAACATAATTTTATTTTCAACATAAAAAAGCACAATCTGCAAACATGGTTACAAATTAATTGTATTACTTGGGTTCTCCTACATAACAAAATCAATTACTACTTCCAGGGAGAAGGTTCAGATGGCCCTGATAAAACTGACAATAATAACCTGATTATTAACAGGTTGAGAGAAAAAGACTAAAACTTTGATTGCCAATTAGGCTTTGTACATACTCTAAACAAGTAAATAGTGGTTGATTTCTGCTTTTTATGTGATCTTTTGCTATATGATCACAGTTTAATACACATTCAAAAAGACCAGCCTCAATATGTTCATTTTCAGGGATGTTAGCAGCACGTGGCAAAAATCCAAAACAAACTCTCCACTGGAAGCATCCGAACTCGGCATAAATAATCTGTGACAGCTAAAGCCTGAAATCATGTGCAGAGTTTGCCAAATACCGAATGATTTGGAAAAAAACAGGGATCAGTGTCAGCATTGAGGCTGCTGAAGGGGCAATTCTGGAAGCAAAGTTCACTAAGTTTATTATAACATCCCCTAATCTGGCAAGGGACTACAGAAACAGGGAGACTTTCTCCCCTTTCCCAATCCTCAGGATTCAGTTCTCAGTACAGCCTGGATTTATCCATCCACGGGCACCTCCCAACACACAACGTGCAGGGCAATAATTCCTGGTATAGATAGACTTGTAAAATCTGAAGAAGCTGCCAATCTAAACACACTTCACTGTTTCATGTGAATCTATGGGCACAAGAGCTCCCTGGATGTTTCTCCCATGGCAGCCAACAGCCTCGTACTGCTGGTACCCCAAATAACACCTTGGTGATATCAAAACTGACACCACATCAACACATCTGTGCCAGCTACACACAGGAGCAATACCCAGGTGGAAGCTCAATGTCTTGGTTATCATGGCACCATTTCACATGTTGGTTCCTTGCAGAATCTACATAACACTTCACCCTCTCCTTTTTTCGTCTTCCTTTTCCATGCTCCCTGTATTTTTCTCTTCCCACTGTTTGCTGATGGGTGAGAAACATAATCATTGTCACTTAATTACCTATGTGGGCCCCTCTCAAAGAGCCTCGTGTGCAAGTGCAGGAGGTGGTGGTACACAAGACACAGATTTATGCACCCACGTATTGGTGTGGGGAAGGTGCGAGGTGCAAAGTTTCTCTAAAATTATTTTCATCCAAAAGAATGAAAGTTCTGTCACAGGAAAAAGCGAGATTTGGAAGCATTACAGAGTTCTTAGAATGGCTTGTTTTGGAAGAGACCTTCAAAAGCCATTGAGTCCAACACTCCTGCAATGAGCAGGGATGTCTTCAACTTGATTTGTAATCACAATTCAAGTTTACTTCTTAAAGGATGATAAGCTTGGATGGGGGGTGGAAATAAAATAACATTTGTACTCAAGGATTGTCCACATACAGAAGAAAGGTCTTTTGGCTGAATTTCAGAGCAGTTTATTTGGACTGAGGCAGCTAAGCAAGATGCCAAAGCAGTGAGACAACTTAAATTAGAAGAGAAAATGAAAGCAGAAGTGGAGACACGTTCCCAGAAGCTCTGCAGCAACACAGGGCCTTGCTGGATCTCACGCCGAGCCAAAACAAAATCCCCACAGGCACCAACAGTGAAGACACACAGGCAATGGCAGCAACATCCCAATGACACATCTGACTGGTTTGGGGATTCTCAAAATTTTCCATTTGGTCCCAATTCCTTTGGAAGAAAGAAATTCTTCTACTTTGCTAAACCTGCTTTGTCTTGCTCAGAGCTCAAGGCAAATGTGAGTGAACCTAAAAATTAGGTGTCCTTTCACTTCCTGCAAAGCCAAGTGATTTTGAGTTAAACCTCCTCCATGTCCCCAATCCAAGTGAGATTTGTAAACTGGCTGCTATTATCAAGAACCATAATAAAAGGAGTGTCAACCCTTGGTCAGTGTCAACCATCCTGCCTCAAGCAGAAGGGTGTATTTCTGAAAGTAAAGATGCCTGTGCAGCCAGAGATGCCTACTCAGCCTCCAAGGGAGATTCCCACAGCACAAAAGAAGCAGTGACACAGCTCACCCTACAGAAATTGTACCCAAAGACCTACAGTTGCCCACACTGGAACTAAAATAGCTTGCAAACGTTCTCTAAGTTGCTCCTGATCTCAACAGCTTCTTTTATGGCCTGAAAATTTAGATACAAGTCATATTACACTGGTTTTCCCTGTGTCTTCCAGTTTTATTCAGCATTTAAGCAACTCTCTCACGTGCTTGTCTGTTCACTTCTGTAGTGAAGGATGACACTTGAGTTTCAGTTTGGCACCTGGGAGCTCCTTGCTGGGCATCAGAGGAGTTTCCTCCTCTCTTTCAGAGATGGGTTTGATTCCCCCATACTTTAATCAGATACTGATATTAAGAAGTCCATGGATACATAAAGTGCTTCAGTGGACAATAATCCCTTCCAGAGTTTGGAATCACCTTGTGTTGAGGTTTTGGTATTTCCTTATGGTATGACAACCACTCAGTGGCTCATCCTTTTCTAGACACTGGGGGTGTGTGAGGATATTGCTATCCATCACATCCTTGCTGATGCATCTCCTATGGAAATTTCTCAGCTTCTACCAGACCCTTCAGCTGAGACAAAATGAAAATGGGAAGGAAAAAAAAACCCAACAACAACCAACCAGCCACAAAAAAACAAACCAAAAACTCAAAAAACCCCCAAATAACATCTAAAGAAAATTGCAAGAAAAGCTGTTGTGAAACTAGTTACTCCTAAAATGTTACAAGCATTTCTGAGAAAGGAGGAACTGAATTAGGACGTGAATAACACAGGATCACTTTTTCTTTCCCTTGCAGTCAAGCCACTTTCTGTGCAGATAATGCATCAGCATCCAAGGAATTAACCTGGGCTATGTAGGGAACAAAGCTCCTGCCTGCATGATTCCTGACTCACCAGCTGGAGATGCTACCAAAGGCACAGATCCAGCATCGGTGGTGCCAAAGAAATGAAAGTTAAATAAAAGAACAAGAAAGTTTGATGAGGTCTTGACTGAGGCAGCTGAATGGGAAAAGTGACTTCCACCTTCACTTCCATCACAGCATCTCTGCAGGATGCTGGGAAACCCAAATAAATGGTGCAAAGAAAATCCTGCCCTGGATCATTCCTCTTTCTTGAGCTGTTGGAAGCATTTCTGTTCTCCCAAAACATGCCCCTACACAGAGAATGGGATCTTCCAGCTGCTCCCTTGTTTTTTTGTGTTTTTTTTTTTTTGCCAGAAACCAACCAAATAGTAATAATACTGAAAAAAAAATAAAACTTAAAGAAACAAAAGGAGTTGCTGGATCCTTTCTCAGGCTGCACCTGTTTAACTTAATTTTTCACTCCCATATTCCCTATATGACTAATGAGAACTGTCAGTGGATGACAAGACTTAACACAAAGGCAGAGACTAAGGAAGTACCTAGTGTATCCTGAGTGTTTGGAGTCCTACAGGGAAACAAATCCTTGCTACAACGTGTTTTTCTGCTCCCAATGACCAAGGAAGTAGTCAGTGGCCAGAGGTAGGACAACCCTGTTCCAAACACCAAGAAAAATCTGTCTTTTATAAAAGTGATAGAACTACATTTACAGCCCCTTCAGGTTTTCCTGGACTAACTCCAGGCTCCAGCACCATCTTCAGACACAGCATCCTCTCCAACACAGCAATTTCTATTTACATGAACAGCCAAAACATCAGATTTTTCCAACCTGACTGGCTGGATCTCCTCCTCACAGGTGGACACAGTGCAGTTCAGCCTCTGAAAATCCAACTGGAAACAAACCTGGAGTTGATACCCCAAACACACAGATCACTGTCAAATCCCACACTGATGCAGGCGCACAGCACAGCCAGACAACACAGAGATGGCTGCAGAAACTGGAAATGGACCCAGGATCTCCCTTTTAGCTCTACAGTCATGTGCCCAGCTATTTATGTTTTAGTTCACAGCTAAAATTTCACGTATATAGCCTGAAAACCAGCAGCACTTACAATAAAAACACTTTTGAAGCTATTAAAAATGAAGTATATGAAGTGTAAGCGATGTCGCCAAGGACTAAAGGAATTCACACCGAGGAGCATCTTCCAGCTCCAAAATAGCTGCAGAAAATACTTTTTGAGAACTTGGAATTACACCAGCGTTAAGGACAAGGTGCTTCTATCCTAGAGGAGCTCAAGAGCCTCAGAGAACAAAACCTGGGGAAATCAAAGGATCCTTCTTCTCCTAACGCAGTGCTGCAGGTGGTGGGAGCAGCCTGAGGATTGTGGTACTGAAGAAGCAGCTCACTGAAGGATGTGGAGGCACTCCAGGACCACTTCCAGCTCCAACAAGCACCACACTTGAGATAACAGCTGAGCAAAAGGCAGAAGGATTCACAGAAGCACCAAGAATTGCACAAATACATTGTGCTGGCACCAAGATGCCACCGAAATGCAGTATTAGGAAGCTTCCAAAGATAACAGAAATAAATGGCAGCTCATTAAAAAAAAATTCTTGTTCTATATTATCACCAAGAAATTATTTCTCACCTTTATGGTGAAATGGCAGAGTATTTTGAATATTGCCATATAAATACATATTGGTCTCTATCAACTAAATGTAACAATATACTGATAAGTGTCAGTACATAATCCATGCCAAAGGATTTTGCTGGGTTAAAGAATCATGTCCTCCTATAGATCCTCAGCATGGATCCTTCCTCAGCATTCTCTGTCCTGGGGAAACTCAACCCACTTCCAGCACAAGCCAAGAGGAACACGGACAACTCTCAGCCTTCCTTACTGTGGAGTCCACAAACACAGGAAAACAAATATTAAATCACGACAGAATTGACAACAGCTACACTATTATTTCACTAAAAATATAAAATTAAAGATAATTTACACAATTGAACGTCACTATGTTATTTTTGAAAACTTGGTCAAATAATAATTAATAATTTCAGATATTTTTCCTGTAGTGTTAGAAGCTTTGAAGTTATTGTGAAGAAGGTAAGTCTGCTTAGGAGTAAAGTCAAATTTAAGTGCAACAGTGCCAGGAGAAGATGTAATAATGTGGTTACTGATGTTCTCCCTTTCCTCATTTTATAGAGTATTATGGACCATGACTGATAGCAAGGAAGGGATGGTTTTAAAGCCTTCTCACAGAAAACTCTTTTTGGCAAACAGTCCATGTCAAATAAAATTTTCCAGTGTTCCCTACACAATTTTATTGCATTTCACAAGAATTATTACCTGTGACCAACCAACACAAACCCATGAGCTTTCTCTTCTGCCAAGATGATTCCAATTTTCCTCCTGGGAGGACATTTCAAGATCAAAATGAACCATACAAATTAACTCTTGCTGGGCAGCAGACAAATCCCATTTTTTCCTCATTTTAGGTAGAACATACCTGTTAATGAACGAGAGTTTAAAAGGCAAATTCTCCAACTTTTTAGCTTGGTCATATACTTCTTAAGCAACACTACAGTCCAGCTTAACTTAAGCATCTAAACAGGAATAAAGTTATTTTTGGGAGTTCATAATCTTACAGTGCCTTGTGCCCCTGCAGCTGCTGGTTTCTTCTGCTACAAGCCTGAATTGTCCCAACAAAATAACTAAAGCTTCCACTCCAGCCCATCCTCATTCTTTTAAATCCTCCTTAAACAAAGGCAACCCTCAACTAGCTTTACCCTTCAGCTGTCTCTCATCCTTGCACCTCCTTCCCGTTTTCCATGGGCAATGAAATCATTTCCCCACAGAGAATCATCCTGTCTGCATTCAATGAAGGTCAGCCCTCAGCAGCAGGAGCTACAGTGCCATCAGGAAATCAAGAGACTGCTCCTGGCTGGATTTAGTTTCATGTTAAGTAAGGCATGATGCCATTTGTTATCTTGTCTCTTCTCCCTGTTCAATGTCTCAAACATCTTAGTGATATTTAATCATCTTAAGATTTTATCCAAATATAAATAACTTATAAATAATTGATATATTTTAGGGATTTGATCTCTGTAGGCAGACCATACAGGTACCTTCCACTCCTTTAAACCAAGCAGCTCAAAATCCCCCAAAATTAGTGTTTCTTTTCAATGTAGAACTACTGAAAATCCTGTAGCACCAACACGAAAGCACCCTGGTCCATGCAGGAGCAAGATTCTATTATCCAGAGACTGACTTAAGGCTTATAGTAACTATAGAGTCTCTGCACAGCCCCTGCAGCACAAGGAATAGATCTTAGAGCACAAAGAATTGTGCTGTTGAAGATCAAAGGGAAACGAATATCAAAACTGTACTGTCAGATCTGGCTTAGTTACTTTACAAAGGAAAAAAAAAAAAAAAAAAAAAAAAAAAAAAAAAAAAAAAAAAAAAAAAAAAAAAACACAAACAAACAAACACCAAACCGGAGGAATCATACTTTAAACAAGACTTTCAGCAACTAGTTCACAGAAAAAAAAGGTAGTCTTTTTCCTCTAGAGGCTGTATTTATAAAAAATATTCAGCCCACAGATGATGATAATTCGTGAGCCAGAGCTGGAGTACGATGCTTGATTTAAATGAACAACAAATATATTTCACATTCTATCTGAAAATTAAACTGTCAGGCAAATGCCACAACACAAGAGGGGCTTTTAAACTTGAGGAAGAGTGTTCTGAAAGCATCATGGACTTGAAACCAAAAACAAAAACTGCCTCACAATGTGAGAAGTACTAAAAAATCTCTTGTATTAAAGCTGACAGCTCCACTAAAAATAGTTCTTGGCAAGCTATCTGAAACACAGGCTTTGTAGCTCTTTGAAAACATTGATATCAGACAGAGAGGCAAAAAAAAAAAAAAAAGAAAAAGAAAAAAGAAGCAGCAGGAGCTAATCAAGTATTTAACTGAAGTATTTCCCTTGTCCCAAGTCCCTCTCCTGGAAGGGCAGGGGCTCTGAGGTTTCCCTGGAGCCTGGCTCCAGAGAAGAGGGTTCCAGCCCTCAGAGCATCTTCTGTGGCCTCCTTGGCTCCAGCAGCTCCACATCCTGCTGCTGTTGGGAGGCAGCTCTGCAGGTGGGGTCTCACCTGAGCAGAACTTGAAGCCCTGGACAAACAAAATTCAGCTCCTCCTTAAGGTCCTCCTCAAGGTCCTCACGATATTGCTTTTCCTGATGGATCAGATACACTGACTGGAGGCTGTAGAAATTCAGAGATGTTTGATGACCAGCATCAGGGAACAAATACATGCATTAGGAATGTCATAATTCACCTTTTTAAAAGGAAATAAGCAGTAAATTATCGAAGATCTATGTTAGATTCTCTGACTCAGCATTTTGCTGTAACAAACACATATTTGATGGTGCCTCTGGGTTATTTAAAGCTGTTTCTGGGGGTTCCCACACCTTGTGCTAATTGTGTATCACTGACAGAATTAGGAGGAAAACATCCCTGATTTCCAAACCTCATGAACAGGTACATCCCTACAGACACCCAACACAAAGAAGGACAGACAAAACCTACAAACAAGGACTAAGATGACACTGGGGAACTGAGACATACACAGACTTGGAATTTCATTTGAATCTTCCCTGTTAGGGGCAAAAGCTGGAACATCAGAGATTTCATCCTGCACTTGGATAAGAGATTCCACCTCTCCCAGCCAAGCTACAGCTTGACACAAACTTGGGGAGGACACAGATGTGATTGTAGAGAAAATAAAATTCAAAAGCACATTCTGAAAAATAAAATCATTTTATAAATCATTGTATATATCCAGTAAGGTAGCAATTAAGTCGATTGAGGTAACAGTCTGTATTTCATTATATTCTCAGGGGAAAAGAAAAAAAAAAAAACACCAAAAAAACCCCAAACTCATCTGGAAGCTGAAGTTCTGATTTCTTGAGAGACCAAGCAGCAAAAATTGAACTATTCACTGGACTGGCAGTGGAATGATTTCAATGCTTCAGTGAGCACAAGTTAAACCTGAGCATATTCAAACTAGCACAATGGATTTGCTTTTTATCAGTTCTTTCATGTATCCTCCCTTGTCTTCAGGACTACTTTTCCATCCAGAGCATGACGTGGGGGGGAAAGCTTTCCAATTTTTTTTCCATTGGCAGGCATGATTTTTCATTAGGATAGAGCACTGCTATGAAAAAGAAATTCTGATCTGGTCCATCCTCCAAAAGGGAAGATTAAAACAAAGGGAAAACAAACACAGAGCACAGAGAGAGGTCAAGCATCCTCAGATGGCTGAAGAAATTAGATGACAGATTGCAGCAGCCCAATACTAAACATCTCCAAGATAATTCCCCATCCCAAGCACAACCATCAGAGGGAGAAAGAGAAGCCATGTGCCAACCTGTCCATCCCAATTTTTCTCTTCTACATTCAAGTGAAAGCAGAGGCACCTCCTTCCCACAAAACACACAGAGAGCTCCCTATCTCAGTGCAGACAGCCATCAATTAGACCTGACATAGGAAGGGAAATACAAACATCCCTCAAAAAACTGCAGCACACTCGGGTTTTAAGGCTCCTCCTTAACAAAAAACACTAAGTATATTTTACATTCTTTCTCTGCCATCAGCACAGCAAAAGAAAATTCTGCAGTGAGCAAGCTCACAGTGAAGAACTGGTTATAATCTTTACATTTCTTGAAGCTCTTTAAAAATTATTATGAACAACCAAATAGCTTCCACAAGCTTGAAACTATTCCTAAAGCTGGCATCTGCACCCTTGGGAGGGGACAGGGCACAGCCAAGGTCAGCTGTGCATTATCTGGAGAAACTGAAACGCGATGCTGATCCTGGTGGAACAGGCTCAGGTGACACAACTGGCTTCATTTCCACCTTTTATTTACATGAAGGACAACTGAGATGGGAATGACAGGCTCTCCAGATGTCCAGATCTCGGGGGTTTTCCACAAGCATATCTTCACTCCAAAACATTTAGGAGAATCCAACGCTGATCACAAAAGAGAACTCGCATTTTCTGCAACACTGAAATATGATGTTCTAACACAAACCTCTCTCTGAAGTTCACAAACACCTTCAAAAATCCTGCCTAAAAATACTATATCATTTGCTTTTCGCAAGACGTCAAATCTTTAATTCATATTCACCACATTGCAAATACTCCAGGTGAAATATTTTCTGTCCTGTGCATGCGCCTCATCTTTTTCATATTCAAAGGATTTATTTCAAAACATTCATTTCCCTAACTACCAACACACCTCAAAGTTCCCCGGGAATCATTTTATGTTAAGCAGAAGTCTGGGGAGGGGGCCAGTAAATCCTTTTAACCAAACACTCACAGATTATAACAAATTATTCCACTGGCACAAAGCCAGCACAACTCTCCACAGCAGAAAAAGAGGTCGAGCAAATCCAATAACAAGTATTTAAAAAGACAAGCCAACAAAATTAGTTCCATTTTCTTGCTGGAGGCAAAGCAAGGTCATTTTGGAACAGGGAGGAGTGGGGGGGGCAAAAGGAGATACAGCAATAAAATAATAGAAAAGCCCCGGAATATTAAACCTATTGGGTTTTGGAATTGCTTCCACTCCATTTGACTAGCAGAATTAGAAACATTAGCACAGAGGGCTGCCACAAAGAGGCAGGTGCCTGGGGCCATGACATCCAGCAATCCATCCCCTCTCCCACTGCTCCATAGCCAGCAGCCATTGGAGTGTCTGAGCAGATGCCACCTCTCAGCTCTCATCAGCCACAGGAAGACACAGCGTGGGTCCGACGTGCCCAGAACTCCCAGGGTTAGCTGCTGGCATGAGCACGGTGGGAACAACGTGCAGGTGAGGTGTGTCACCCTTGTGAACTTCAAAACACACTAAGGAAAAATTCAATGTGTCCTAAAAAGGAATCTGCGACACAGGGATCTCAGCAGAAAGGTTTGTCAGATGAATGCCAGGTTACTGCTTGTTGTTCAGACAGGACCAAACAGACCTGAATTCTTTACCATCCCTGGTATTTTTACACTGTCTGTATTAGCGTGGGGATTTTTGGAGACATAAAATGGTACGGAACATTCTTTCTGTTCACAATAGGCCCATCCTCATGTACACAAAATTCTGTCCCCAGTATACCAAATCCACCTATATGGTGAGCACAGGAATCACAGACCATAATTCAGACCTGAAACCTGAGATTTAACTGACTTTTCAGGACAGAAAATTTGTACTCTACCCTATCTTTCATCCTCAGTCAAAAGTCCCTTTCTGCAGAAAAACAGCCTAGGATTGTTACCTTGTCTGTACCCTGGCTGCAGGCAGAAAGCAAATCAGTTTCCCAGACATTTAAGTACATGAATGTGTTTGTGCTGCCAGCAATTGGGGTCTGAAAGACACAGAGAAACCCACTTGTTCTACTCCTGCTTGTCCTTGCTGACTTTACACCTGAGGCTTAGGGATTTTCCACTTTCCTTGAGCCTCTCCAATGAAGTCTCCCGTAAAACTCATCAGCAATTTGACTTAAGCATCCTTAACCCCCGACCTTTAAAGGATGATCAGGTTTAAAGGATAATTTTTTAATGGATGAGGGCTTTTGGTTGTTGCCCTTTTTAAAACACGTTCCTCTGAAATAGAGGTTTGGGGATTTTTTAAATTTTATTTACTTATTGAAGAGTGAAAGACAAGACCAAGTTCCTTGTCCTCACATTCCATAAACTCCTGGCTTGGGATTCTTCCCATCAAAAGTCACTCCAGGCTCTCATGTTGCCATGAGGAAAGTACAGGCTGCATCCCCAACTTCCAAACTGCTTCCACTGAAGGGATTCACTGATTTATCATCTAACCATAGACATCCCTCCTTGCAAGTCTCCCTTATCACCTTTATCCCTGCATCACAGCCTCAACACCCTAAAACAGAGCAATAGATTTGATGGAATAAAGCTGCTCCAAGTGATTAGAGAATCCCAGAATTGCTTGGTTTGGAAGGGACCTTAGAGACCATCTCATTCCATCCCCATCACGGGCAAGGACACCATCCATTACACACCAACCCTTTTTAACTGTTCAATCTTTTTTATAATGCCAATTATCAGCAGACGTATTTTCAAAAAATTTCTTCTCTACTACAACCATGAATTCATAACTTACATTAAAGAACATAATTTCTACAAAAGCAGTAAAAATAAGTCCTACATGGGAAATGAGTGTTCTCACTGCACTGTTTTGTCAAGTTAAAAAATATACTCACATTCTAGTTTGCACCCATTCTGGCTCCATTCATCATTTTAAAAAAATAATCAAATTTCAGTTAAAAAACCCCCAAACCTTATGGAAGTATGTGCAAAGTAGAGATTCCCTAGCCTAAATTACCAAATAATCCAACGTAGTATTTTTTCCTCCAAACTTCCATCACATCTGTAGTCCAAGGACAACCTGTTCACCTCCAACACAAATCAATTGAAACAAACTTTACTCAAAGACACTAGTAAAACAGATTTGTTCAAAGAATGAAGGCTTCAGCTTTTTTAGTACCATCCAGATTCTGCTAAATTTGTCAACTCCAGTGCATTGCTCCAGTAATTTGGGTAAATTGGTGAAGCCTTGGCAGCCGTTTGCAATAGCAGCTGAGTTTGTTCTTCACGATTTGTTAGGTAGGAAAAATCCCAAAAAGAAATTGAGCTTTCTCTGAGTACATAATTTACTTTTACAATTGACATTAACGCTTAGCTAGGGGGATTTGAGCAGGAAAGATCCTCAATCCCTTAAATCCACCACAATATTTACACTCCTACCTCCCCCAAAAATTATTGTTACGGACATGATGGTTGCTCTTTAAGGGAAAGATCCCACTAGCAGGATGGGGTGTTAAGTCATTCTAAGAAACATTTGAGTGAGCACGTGATTTCCTTGTCCTCATATTTGTCCCTCCTGACTCCTCTAAAAGACAACAGGAGACAGAACCTTCAGAAAGTCATCAAGACTTCAAAGAGACACGTGTGACTCCCCCTGTACCTGAAAAGCAGAGCACATGGTGGTAAATTATATCCACGTAATTATCCCTCCAAAACGCCTTGAAGAACATATGGTATGGAAATGAAAGTCCCTGAAATGGATTAACTGAGGTGTGTGATGAGGTCCACAGAAGGGAGCGTGAAAAAAACCATTTCAAAATGTGTTCAGTGTAGGATCCCACAGCTAGGCACATTCATCATCCGGATAAGGTAATGACACCAGGAAATGAGCTAAGTAAATCCAAGACTGAAGTTTCATTTACTGAAGTGCATCTGTTTGGCTCATACTCCCCCAAACCTCATCATTCAGCCATGCTGGGTCTCATCTCGGCAGCAAAAGATGCAAGAACATAAATCAAAACAGCTCCTCCAATGAGCAGCTTTGGCAAGCATGCTTTTAATTTGATTTTATAAAAAAATCTAACTGCATCCCAGCAGGTCCCTGCCACAGCCCTCCATGACATCTCCTTTCAGGTTGTCCTTTGCTGCCAGGTTCAGAGTTTTTTTGGGTGGTGTCACTAAGGGAAGTTAAACGAGCTGGCTTTTCAGAATAAAATGAAAAGCACTGGATTGAGCCAAAACAAGTAAAAGGGACAGCATATTCCTGCAGAGGAGGTCACATCCTCCAAGACTCCTTCCCTGTGATCATTTGGTCATGAATGAGAGGAAAAGCCAAGCAAGACCCAGACACACAGAAACTTTCCAAATTAACATATGGATACTTTATGATGTCTTCAAATTGGAAGTTGAATTATCTCCACCAAAATTATGCAAGTTGATGACTACTTTGTATGTCCCACTTGATTGCAGATGCTGAACAGGACTGATTTTGTCCAACTACAGCTTCCTACATCCCCCTCCCCTCTCTCTCAACATCCCATTACGTCTCCAAGGTTTCTCTTCATTCCACGCCACAACCAGAGCAAATGGAAGCACCATTATAAACCAGCAAAAAGAATGATTCAGATGAGTACTGAAGCCACCAAACAGTCCATTAGGGCATTGAAAATATGAATTAGGAGAAATATAAAGCAGAAGAGGTCAGTTTAAGGAGTTTATATAGAAATAGATGAAGTGAGAATAGATACTTTGCCTCCAGTAATATGATAAAGGACTTCAAAGGGCTTTTTTCAGATTCATCTTGACCACAGCCATGTCACAGGCTGGCTTTTTAAGAGGTTACAAGGGGACCTCACCAAGAGGTATCCTAGTGTTACTTTGCAAAGAATTCCCCCACAACATAATACTTCAACAGGAGTTTTGTAAAAGGACAGGAAGAAACCTCCTCCATCTATTAACTCTACTGCCATGTCAATTCTAGTGCTCCCTACCATCAGCTGCAAGACCACCTCTGGAAGCAATTTTCCCTCTGCTCTTTCACCCAGAAAGCAAAAAAATCCACATCATAACGGCCAACACTCTGCAAAGTTACAAAGACACTTCAGAAGAACCCAACCTAGGATAATTTTTATTCTCCCTGTTCCTAACACCAGCCACCTTCTGACACCAACCCTGTACGTCACTGAAGCTTTGAGGCTTGGGGCAGCTTGACTCACTTGCTCCATTCCAAGGCAGAAAACGCTGGGACCTCCAAGACCCCGTCCAGGACTGCAGGATGAACAAGAGGTTTTCTGCAAGGGTAAATGAAAGAGCAGATCTGCTTCTGACCCTTGGCACCCTCCTCCTCCTCCTCGCCAGGTTGCCAGCTCGTGTAGGCGCCGAGGGAACAGGCTGCAGTTATTTCAGCCCTGGCCTGAAGTGGGATCTGCCCACAGACAGCGGATTCCTCACGCATTTTCTACAGGCGCGCCATAGGCAGCGCCAGAAATACCGGCCATGCGGGGAAACGGGAAAATATTTTATTCCTAGTCTAGGGCAGAAGCCATCAAGCTAAATGTGGCTTTGTTTAGAGGCAGGAGTGCTGGGTCTCTGCAATTCAGGAATGCTCATAAGTCTGTGCATAAATAACCTACGTTCAAGCCCAACCGCTTTATCTCAGGGAAGGGTAAGATCTCGGTGGCAAGGCCCCAATATTTGTCTACTCCCTTATCAAGCAGGAGCCTTATTACAAAGGCTAATTCAAATGGAGATTAGATTTCCTGTATGAAGGAATGGACAGTAACATCGGATATTCTTCAAACACCAGTAAATAAGATTAATGAAGTGCCACTGCCATGGGCTTTCACCTCGACAATGCCTCAAAAAAAAAAACCCTCATCCTGGTAGTGCCAAACAAATCTTTCTAAGAGTTTCATCATATTTCAGTGCATAGACATCACCTCACTTCAGCTGGCCAGCTGCAACTACAAATAGCCAGCAGGAAGCCACCGATTTCCTGAGAAGAGGGTTAACCGAGAATCATAGGAAACTGAGAAAATTAAAGCTGGGTCTCACATCTTGAGTAGGCTGAGGAGGGAAGAAAATGCAGCAGCAGCACTGACCATGCTCAGACACCTGAATCCATGCAAAATTAAAGGATACTCCTAAAAATCACAGACCTAGCAAAGAACTACCTCCTTCAGCACATGGTACCCACGGCACTGGGTTTCTCTAGGCAGTTTTTACACACCACCAGCTACAGGTGACCATTTAAATCTTAATTAGAAATAAACTCAACTCAGCCTTGAGATCCACCGAGCGCATCACAGCTTGCAATGCTTTGCATTTAAATGCTCTCAGCTAAAAGGGCTAACTCAAAAACTGAACAGCAAAACAGAACTCAGCCACCAGTGAAGCTTCATGTGCTCAACAGTTGTGCTGACTCATTAGACATAGGCCAAAAAAAAAAAAAAAATCAACAGAGGGCTCTGCAGGAAAAAAAAAATGAAATAAAAATGTCAATTTGATGACATGACAAAAAAAAAATTTAAAAAAAGGAGGGAGCTTGGTTTTAAAATGTCCTAAATCATTGACAAAATGTTGCACAACAAAAAAGGAGGGAAAGCACAGACTGACGCACAGACAGCAGGTGAAAAAAATTAGAAAACCTGCTGAAATGTAAGTATTGTAGCAGCCCTCCAAAACCCCAGGGATTGCAGGAGATGGACGCAGAAGAAGGAGGTGATGTGAAAACCACAGCCCCACCTGTGTGCTGCAGACACTGTCACATACATGCAATAACCACAAGGAGAGGAACACTTATGTGAAACGGAAGCAAAAGAGGAATCAGAGCAATATGGTATTTAGAATGTCACTGTATAAATTAAAAAATGAGGGGGCTAAATCCCTCCTTTAAGAAAAAAAAAAAAAAAAAAAGTTAAAGCTCCCTTTCCAGGCACTTATCCCAGCCAGCAGAGCAGCTTCCCTCTGAACTGAGAAAGGCAATCTTGACCTGCCAGGGCAGTGCAGCAAAAGTCATTGTTTTATATGATTTTGCTGCTCTGCTCTTTCATCCCAATAGATCCTCACTGCATTAACTTTGTGTTTTTAATCTGTACTCTGAGGCTCTTCCTCACATAGAACTCTGGATCGCTATCAAGAGGTTGCCTCCTCTGCCAACTCAGGATGATCATCTCCAGTTTCAACCTATTGAGCAATGAAAAAAAAAAAAAAAAAAAGAGAGAGAAAATCACCACTTTTCATGATATTCCAAGAATCTGCTGCCAGACAGAAACATCCTCTAAATATTTATACATCCCTTTCAGATTCTCTGCAGCTTTTCTCTCCCCTATGTGACATGTAGAAATAAGGAATATCCCACAGTCAAGACCTACATCTCCTTGATAGACCCTATGGATCCATCTCAAACAGTAAAAGTGTTCATAACTTCACAAGAGACCTTAGGGTCTCATAGACAATAAAATAAAAAGGTAGAATGCCTAAAAATACTATTTAACACCGTAAATAATTTATAAAATAACATTAGAAACCCTACAAAACATTTGATAGTGCCCTTCAATTGGGAAAAAAATCCCTAAAAATAAGAGTACAGCTCATGAGGGTGTTCTCACATCAAACCACCAGTGACATCCTGCAGGCTCTCCAAAGTCCTGCTGGTATGATCCTAAACTTGGTGGAGCTGCTCACAGCCTTTGCTCCAAATTAAAAAAAAAAAAAAGAAATTAGTCTTTCAAAGATTTAGAGCTAAGTTGTTTGAACCAAAAACAAGGGAGAAGCATTTATACTGTCAGTTTTACTAGGAGAATGAAGGAGAGGAAGGTGGGAGTCTCTGCTGCAGCATAGCCCTAAGCAAAGAGTACCTCTACCTAAGCCTTCAGAAAAAAACAAAAAAAACCTAAAAGTTTCCTTCCTAGCTGAAGAATTTCCTAACTGCCACACTAAACCCCTGCGCATCAGCTCTACCCAAGAAACCAGAAGTGAACAAACTGTTCTGCTGGTTGTGTCATTGACCTCAAAGGGCCTTTCCCAGCCCATGCTCAGTTGAGCAGGACCCTCTGGAGAGTCATGTGCCTTGCACAAAGCAGCAAGAAGAAACCCTTCTTACCCTCAACGTGAATTCATCAAATTTATCACCGATTCCCTTGAGATCCGGGAGCATCTCACCACCTTCTGTACATCCAGAGACCCCAGGAGCAGAAGAACAGCCCTTGCTCCAGAAGATCCTGGTTCAGCTCCCACCTGGAAGGGCGGGTGGCTCCTTTGATGCCCTGCCAGGAGTGGCCTCCAGTGAGGAAGCCCAGCACGAGTCACTCCAGGGACAGAAGGAATTTGCCCATCTGGATTGAAACATTCAGATGAAACTACGGGGTTTTTCTCCCTGCTCTGCCATCTCCCTTTGTGCACAGCAATTCCCGATAATCGCACGCTGCCAGGCGGGCGATCTGGCAAAGGAGAAGCAAATACAGCTGGCAGACATGGGGAGGGTCTGCCAACCATGCCTTTGCCCTAGAAACTGAGGCAAGAGGGTATTAAGGGACTGAGAGGGTCATGTGGGAAGAGCACCATAAAAGCTCTTCTGGTTTTTCACTGACTTGCACGAATTTCAGTTGGCATTGGGGTTTATTGTTTTCCACACATTCAGAGCCCTGAGCCCGGAGCTCGTACCATGTCTGCACCGTATTTTCAAATGCTGCGTCCTCTAATCTGAGTTATCTTATACAGAAATGCAGGGAATGAAACTTTTAAACCTGTGAGACAGCTCCAACAAAAAGTTCAGCCCCACTGGCCTCTCCAAAAAGGGATAAAACACGTACAAAGCCGATCCATGTTATGTGTACAAAGATGCAGGTAGTCTTTTTATGAAAATACAACATTCTGAACATTAAAGACTTAAAATCAGTTCCTTTTTCCCACAAAATCCATTTTATCCATTTAGGGCAAAGCATTTCTTTGCTTCATTCACTATCTCAACCTACTGCAAGCCAAAAGCATATTAAAGAATAAAAACAATAGTGAGATCTCCTCTGTCTTTTCAGCTCAATTTGGCAATTCTGGCAATAAAACTCCTAATTCAACATGTTCTTTATTTCAAACTGAAACTGCAGGACATCTGCTGTAGCTGCTGATCTTGCTGTGCACCAGAGTATTTCAGGTCTCACTCTGTGCCTCTTTAACACTGGGGTTTGCTTTTTTTTTTTTTTTAATCTCTCCAGCCCAACCTCTAATTTAAAGGAAACTGTGCTGGATGCTCTAATTGACCCCGTTCTCTTCCTTCCCCAGTTTGTCTCTATAATTAGCCCTTCCCAGCAAAGGGAATCAGCAACAAGACCTTTCCAAGCCCCACCCTGCAGACCACAGCGACTGCCTCGTATTGTTTTTGCCCAAAAATCAACAGCTTCAGGACAACAAAAGGTTTAAGAATTGGAGAAAAAAGGGGAAAAAAAAAAAAAAAGAGAAAAAAAAAAAAGCAAGATCAAATGTGTATTGATACTTTTTCAGCACGTTATGATCAGTGAAGCAGGTAACACCAAAATTTCACCTGCAACACAAATCCCTCAGCCGTACTTTGTAACATAAGCAAAATATTTGTTTTCCTTAAAATAACACACAGCTGCATAGCTGCCCACCCCAAATTCACCCACTCAAGACTTCCCCTGTGGATCTCAGCACGTGCAAACACCTCACACCTTTTTTCTTGACGAATTAAAAGGCATGTTGAGAATGAGGAAAGGAAATGCACTTAAACAACACTCTTATCAGCAAGCAAATGCCACCACAGAGATTTTATTTCCCTACTTGCCTCTACAATAGGTGATTCCTACCAGGTGAGTGGAGCAGGGGGTATTTTTAGGTACTAAGGGGGGGGGGGGGGGAAAGAAAAAGCAAACAAAAAACCCCACCACACCAGCAGCAAAAAAAAAAAAAAAAAACCCTAAAGCCAAAGCAGCTCCCCAAAACCCAGTTGAGGTCCAGATTTCAGAGCTGCTGAGCAGCAGGAAGTGCAGGATGAAGCAGAAGATCCCAGCAAAAACACACGGGATGGTCTCAGGTCCAATCTGGCCTAACCCAGGTCCTCAGTGCCACCACGGCACCTTCTACCTCAGTCTTCCCTAAAGGATGATACTCCAGCTAGCACATCCAAAACTGAACCAGAGGAATTTCTCTGGTTAGTTTTGAGCTTTTTCTTCTACGTTGCTTCTCCCATCCCCAAGGTTCCAAGGCCACCCATTGCAATGGGCTGTTCCTAAAGAAGATGCCCACCAGGACAAGCATCTCAAGGTCTCCTGGTGTGCACCAGGCCACTAAGTCAC
Organism: Cinclus cinclus; assembly: GCF_963662255.1. NCBI lineage: Eukaryota > Metazoa > Chordata > Aves > Passeriformes > Cinclidae > Cinclus > Cinclus cinclus. Next base: position 3,668,429 of record NC_085058.1, on the reverse strand, counting down.
TATTTTCTGCTCAGTTCTCCCACTTGACTTTGCAGCCTTACAATCATTTTGCACCCACATTACATGGGGCTGCATTACAATACAAACCAAACAGGTTTAATTTTTTTATTTTTTTTTTATGATTTTGGTGATTAATTTCCCAGTCTGATATTCTCTTCAAATCTATCAATGTCATTAGCTAAGAATTATCTCGGCAGTCCAGAGTTCCAGCCTCTCAAAGCACACCAACACACATACTTGTGTAACAACCTGGAATTTCAACATTTAGACACTTAGAAAATTAAACTGCAGCTGGCGGGAGTCTCACTAATAACGGCAGCACCTGAACCTGTAATAATCCTTCACCTAAGGAAAATTGTTCAAGTTTTTGGAATACCTGCCCCCTCGCAGCCCCTGAAGAGCATACCTGAAAAGAAAGTATGTAGATTAATGCTCACAAAACAGAAAAGAAAGTTGATCCAGTCCTACAAGAAGAGAAAAAAAAGCCCAACGCCTTTCTCAGTGCAGCGGATAGTCTGTGCTCAGGGAAGAAAAACTTCAAAACACACAGAAAAACTGCACCCAAACCATCGCAAATATACGTCTCCATGTTTTAATTTTTGTGAGTTATTCTCTCAAGGATTCCATTTTTATTAAAAATAGACTCAACAGAAGACAGAAGATCAAGATGTCCCCACCACACAAGTCTGAACCACAAATGTCAGACTGAGCTACTTTCAGACTGAGTTTTCAAATCAGTTTTGTCTGCAACTGAAAAAGTTTCACACTGGGCCACTCCTTAGACTGCAACTGCTGCATTAAACATCTCATTTAGCTTTTGCTCCTCAGGTTTCACATCTTCGCCAACAAAACAAAAATGAAAGCAGCCTTCAAGCAGCTGAACTGCAGAGAAGAAAACAGGAGGAAATCCCTAATATTGCTAAAACTGAGCCAGCAAACCCTGGGTGAGATTCACACCTTCCTTCTGTGGGAACAGGAAAATACTCAAGCAGGGATTTTTTCCCCTTGCTTCAGCAAAGACTTTTAGGTAGGAGAATGAATTGTCAACCCCTCAGAAATGGACCTTTGTGCTCATTTTTTCTCCTTACCCCATTTCTCGTACTTATTGTATCATTCACCCCAGATGAACAGCGATAGCTCTAGAAAGGTATTTCAATCACATAAATGAAGAAACACAGCATAGGACAGCTGAACTCAGAAACAAAACATTGGAAAGCAGCAGCTTCCACCTGGAATTACAAAGAGATTGCAGCCTGGAACAATGTACAAGTCCATGTCTTTTCCAAAAAATCGGTGAGGCAAGGAACAGGCAGCATCTACCAAGTCTTCTTCCTTGGCAAGTTATTTCTTAAAGACACAAGAAGAAATACTGCTGCTAATGTTTATCAGTGCTAATATATTGTTTAATCAAATCCCTGTGGATTGCAGCGAGATGAGAGATGCATTTGGAGAAGGGAACTACGTTTTGAAACTAGTGTTCGACAAGTCACGGTGCACTTGGAAATCCCTGGAGTGGAGCAAGGTTAAGTAGGGAGCAGCAAAAAGGTTTGTGGATCCATCAAATTCTCCCTGCAGACTCCTCCAGTGCTTTTGGTGAAGTTCATTCTCTTCATAGCTGAGGAAATCTCTTAAAATTCCTCATTATCTGCTGCAGGCACCTCAAACCTGACCTCTGGCCTGCATTGCCCTCCTAGCTCCCTGCCTACCTGCCAGGCACGGTGAAGTGCCTCTGGATAAGATTATCTGCAGCGATGGCTGCCCCATCTCCTCACAGGGAATGCCAGTCCTGCCTGAGCAGGTTTTTTGTGCCACAGTCTGGCCAGGAAGGAGGACACCCAGAGCGTGCCCTCCTTGCTCAGCCAGACTTTTCAAACATGGGGCCCGAATCCCAAGGGAGGTGCCTGGGCCACCACATCCCTTAGCAGCAGGGATGGATCTTTATTTTTGGATGAAAAGAAGCAAAAGAAACAAGGGCTCTGCTTTTTAAACACCTCTCCAAATCCCTTTGTTGAGCTGGAGTGGTTCAGCCATCCTTGCCACCACCAGCAGCAACAAATTCCACATAATGATGCCTAATTTATGAAGCAATTGGTGAATTAAGGAGCAGAGACCAGCTCTTCTGCACTCGAAGAACCGCCCCCCAGAAGGGTTATTTATCCCTCTTCCAAAAAAACTATTTATTTCAAAAAATCATCACAAATTGCTCAGCATTGTTTTACTCAAGCACAACATTTCTAATGATCCACTGCGGTCCTTTTTTATTTTTTTTCCTTTTTGCCTAATGGGACCACATTCCTTAACAATTAAATCATTTACTAATTCCTCCCCGGGGAGGCTGTTCTCTGCACCCAACAAGCACAAACCAACCTAACAGTTTATAGACAAGTGTCATATAAGTTTAAATGGCAACATTTAGGAGAATTTTTATTTTGGTCTATGTATTTACGTGAAGTAGGAAAAGACAGTAGAGTTACGGAAGTCTACTAAAGTAAATATTTTCAGTTAACTTGTTTTAAGTTCATCCCTCAAAACCAACCATGTAGATGCCGAATACAATAAAAGAATTCTTGGCGGTCTATCAAAAATATTCATAGCCTGAGCTGGTTTTAAAGCTCAGGTTTCCCAAAGATGGATCTGTCTGGATTAAACACTCCTCTTCCATCAATGCTCAGCTATGATACAGAGTACCCAGGATCCCCTACCTTTTAAAAGGTCATGCTTCACAATAAATAAAAGACAGTCCAAAGACTTTTTATTAAAAAACAGCACAGAGGCTGTCGGATTATCTGTGTATGATGGATAAAAGCCAAGACCTAGAACGGACATCCGAAGAGTAACTCTAGGATTCAAGGTCATCTGGGGGATGCCAGAAGTGCTTCAAGGTGAAGAGACCAGCAAATAAGACTCAAAAATTATACTGAAACCCACATATTTTGGCTGTTTTTACATTTAAAGGGGGTAACCAAAGCATTTTTTTTTATTTTAAACTATTTTATTTTTAAACTTTTTTATTTTTCCTTTGCTACTTCATGCAGCATCCAAGTAGGACAGTCCCCTGCTCTGCTCCCCACTGCTCGTGACAGGGACTTGCAGTAACTCCTGCGAGTCACAGGGATGGAAACCAAGATGACTCTTCCAAGAGAAGCTGAATAGACAGTTGGAACCACCAAAATTACCATGGTTGAAAGGGTCCAGCCCAGCCCTCCCCTCAAAGAGGACCATCTACACATAGAGTCAGCCTGTCCCTAGGGGCCTTAACACCAACAGGGATTTCATAAACTTCCTCCAGCACCTGGAAGAGATCTTTAAAAGCACACCACAACCCAACAGAGAGATGACAGGAGACCACAGCACAGCTATGCCTGCATCTTATTTTAAGTCAGGCATGTAGCTGCAAAAAAAAAAAAAAAAAAAAAAAAAAAAAAAAAAAAAAAGCAAAAAAAAAAAAGCAACATATCTCTGTAGGTGAGAGATGAGAGCTTGTATGAGACACAGCTTGCTGAGCTCTCCACAGAGATCCCTGTGTTGATCTCACATCAACAGAGAAAGGATCCAACTAAGGAATATCAGTATTCTTTAGGAGGGTATAAAAGACAGATCTCAAGGGGTCCAAGTAAACTTCAAGCTTGTATCTGGATCCTTAATGCAGAGAGAGCACAAGTATCTATACCCAAACCAGGACACACTGTACGTCTGCCCAGGATAACCAGCTGCCTCGTCAGCTCCTGTAGCTCCTATCTTCTTTGTTTTCCATGATGGCATCAACATGACTCAGCCTCACTGCCATCCAACCCAGAACATTCTCAGGGCACCACAGCCTTTCCACTCCTGAGCCCCATCTCCCTTGGCAAAAAATTTTGCCTGGCGGAAGACCACGCTCTGTCTCTTCAAGAGCTTAGAAAAACTATAAAAAAAGGCTGACAAAAACCACCAAGAGAGCCCAAATCTATGGCCCATGGCTTTATCTAGCTATGGTTTGGCATGGTGTGAACAGCCAAAGGTGTATGAAAACCCTACAAACAAAGGCATCTCATCTCTCCCCACAGGGATGCACATCCGTGCCCAATGAGAAACTGCAACGCAAGACTTTAACAGCAGAAAGTAATCAGAAGAGTAACAATAATCCTCACATCGCAGGTATTTACTTATTTCATTTTGCCTAGAAAAACTCTGAGGAGTTTCCACCAAAACACTGTGGAGCCGCTTGCCAGCTTCACAGTGATTACCAGCAAATGGACTTGGACTGTTCTCCTCCCAAAATTAACTTCAGTCAGGCCAGATCCTCTTTCAGCTGGAGCCTGTCACTAGACCAGCTTAATGAACTCATGGGAAGGCAGGAGGAAGCAGCAGTTTGACAGGCTGCAAGTGGAAGGAACACTCTGCAAGCAGTGGAACACAGAATCTCATTCTACTTGGACACTTCCTACCTTATACAGCTCAAACCACTTCATTTCCTACCTAATACAGCTCAAACCACTTCATTTCCCTTCTCCTGCAGCCTGCAAGGTGCTGTCTTCCACAGGTGGAAGACAGCAGACATGAGACACCTAAAGCCATGAAGAACCCAATCTGACTTTGCAGACAATCCTGCTGGGAGCAGGATTTTGGATCAAGTGACCTCTTGAGCTCCCTTCTGACCCAGGTGAGCCTACATTCCTCCATTAGAGGTAGCATTAAGATCATGGGGGTTTTGTTAGGAATAAAAAAGCCACTGTGGCAAAGACATGGAACTCTCACCTCCTGTGTAAGATTTTTCCACAGGTACCTGTGAAAAAGGGATCCATAGATTCCCCCCCCCCCCCGCCCCCCCAGACAGAATAATGCTACCACAAGGTCTTACAAAACTGCAACTCTTGATAATGTTTTAAAAACAGACACAAAAATTAGTTCAACTCTAAAAATCCATGTTCAGTAGCCTTCCCTCTTGAATTTTCCTGTTTTCTGAGCTCAAGTGGTTTTCTGAGTTCCACAACAAAAAGGTCTAAAAGTTTAAATCCAAGACACAGAGGTTAAGACATCGACACAATCACAGGAGCAAGACGTACATTTCACTATGGTGTTCAACCTGTCAAACACGGCACAGGATTTAATATTAAAGAGTCAAACAAAGAAAACAAAGACTAATCCATTTCCTTTTTTCCTGTTTTTATCCATTATCTCGCAAGACTTTCACGTGTTTGGTTTCTATTGTCTCAACTCTGAACACCTGTGCCTTCACACATATACCCAAAACCTATGGAAAAATCTGGCCCGTGTAAAAGAAAAAATAAAATTCCACGAAAACAATCGCAATTCCAACGATCCATAGATATTCCATCAGCAGCATTTTATCCTCAAAATTTCATAAGAAACCCAAGCTTTGTGATAATCTCAGCCATCTAACCTGAAAACATGGCACAGTATTTATTTTTGCAGCGTGAAGCCCAAAGAATTACCAAGCTTCCTCCCATGGCAGGGAAGCACCCAGACACATCCCAAATCTCTGATGCTGCTGCCTTTGTCCAAAGGAATGCTAGAGAAAGTCTCCAATTTGCAAACTTGAGCCGTGATCCTTTAAATATTTATGCTCATGTTTACTTTGTCGAGAGGGGAGAAATCCCGTTCATTCGAGAGGAAGCGAAGCAAATGTCAGCACGCAGGACAAAGCCTGAGAAATTCAGATGCTCTTTTAAACCTCAACACAAAAAACCCACCACATTCTCAAGCTGAAACCTGCACCCAGCCCATCTCAGGGAGCCAGAGTCCAGGCCCAGGCTGGGAGCTTCATCAGTGACACAACAATAATGCCTTCAACCCCGGTGATCCGCGTGCAAGCAGGAACGCAAATTCCCTTTTATTTACAAACCAAGGGGATGCAGGAATTTCTGAAATCAAGTCTGACCGGCTAAGATGCTTCCAGTGGTTCAACGACCTTGTTTGCTCCCTCATAAATGTATTTTTAAAAGAACTGAGTTCAAAAGTTGCACGGTTTAGAGCAAGAACTAGAATTGGGCAGAAAATGGCCACACTACGCTCACCAAAACCAACCACCCCAAACGACTTTAGAAACTCTCTGGTCACACTTGAATGACAGAATCCCAGACTGGTTTGGGCTGGAAGGGACCTTAAAAGCTGATCTTGTTCCACCCTCTGCCATGGGCAGGGAAACCTTCCACTATCCCAGGTTGCTCCGAGTCATCTCCAGCCTAGCCTGGAACACTTTCAGCGATGGGGCAGCCACAGCTTCTCGGGGCAACCTGTGCCAGGGCCTCACGACCCTCAGCCAACCATTTCTTCCCACTATCCCATCTAACCCTGCTCTCTGCCAGTGGGAAGCCATTCCCCCTCGTCCTGGAACTACAGTTCCTGATGAAGATAGAGTCCCTCTCTGGCTTCCCTATACACCCCTTTCAGATACTGGAAGTTTGCTCCTGATTTCCCCAGACTTGAAGTATTTAAGCTCCAGGACTACAGGACACGTGTGGTCTCAAGGATGTGATGGTGAACCCTGGTCTTCCTTGCCAGTTTGGTGGAGCCAAGCTGCAAAACCAGTGGAGGGACCAGCACTGTCCCTGTGCTCCCAGTACTCCCCCTGTTGACTTGCAGGCATGTGAAGAATCCATTCTTCCATCCAGAGCAGAATACTGTTCTCCCAGAAACCAAGCAGGGGATGTGGATTTCATGCCCAGCCATACCTTGACAAAAGCTAAATTAAGGCTGCACAGGTAACTTGGGTTGCACATTTCCCAAGTGCCCGAGCTCTGGTGCTTCACATTCTCAGGGGTTTTTCAACAAACCTGATCAGTGCTCATGAAACACACCACAAACATCCCAGATGTAAATGATTTAGGCATAAAGCATTCAGATTTGCCTAGCAAAGGATCCCAAAGGTTTGACTGTCTGAGTGTTTTAGTACCAGTGAAAGATGCTGTAACAGCAGTAGTTATGTCAGGTATTTGATACCTTTAATCTTAAAGTGCAGCTTTCCCACCCAATATAAGAAGGAAAAAAAGGTTAAAATGCGGAGTTTAAAAATCGTAACACGAGCAGTGGATGCACAGAACAAATAACTTCACAAAACAGATCTACATTTTAAATGCATGACAACTTCCAATAAAGCTTTTTCCAAGTGCTGCTGATGGACAGCAGGCCTTTCAACACACAGGAAAAATCTCTAAAGCCATCTGATTTACACATTGATCGCAACAAATACATACATAAAGAAAAAAATTAAACAAATATAAAGTTGCATCATCACCGATAGCCCAGGAAACAAAATCATTATTAGCTATGTGCCAGGGCTGCTGAATTACCTTCCCTGCCATCAGCAGACTGACTGACAACTTCCAAAACGGTCTTGGGGATCAAAAATTACAACCAGGAGGAAGGGCAAAGGCTGGGAGAGCCTTAGTGAGAGAACAAGGCATAGAAAACCCTCTGATTTAAATTAAATATAAAAATGAGAAAAGCCATTGAAATGTGTGAGTTCACTCAAGGACGCAGGGGAAATTGTGTGACTGTAGGGCGAGGGGCTGAAAAGGTGATGCTCTTCAGGGATAAGGTGGGCTCTAACCCAGCCCAGGCTCTAACCCAGCCGGAGTTTACGGATAAGGTCAGATTTGTAAGGTCGTGCTTAAGGATTCACAGCCCATCACCGCAGCATCCATGCACCTCTCCACGGGAACACGACGCTCCCCCGCGATTTCCTAGCAGTCCCACGGGAAAAGAGTCAGGAAAGCACTTGAGCCAGCCAGAAACCCAATTCCACACCTAGCAACCTACAGAGGGATTTATTACAGCGCTTGGTTATCGACTGAGCGAGACACCGCGCCGCTTTCCCTCCCGTAGCAGCAAACCTCCTTCCTCTGCCGCTACGTGATTATTTTTTTGATCTGCCGATGGGCAGGGGCGACGCTGCAGCGAGGGATGGGAAAGCCATGATTTCTGCTGAGCTCACGCTCCCCACTCTATCGACGTCGGCTTGATTTGGGGATAGGAAAACGTAAATGGAGGAGGAGAAAGCCGAACGAGAAGCAGAAGGGCGGCAAAACGCCCGGCTCCGAACTCACGGCAGGTCCCAGCGTAGGTCACGTCGGAGGGGATTTATTTTCTTGGGATAAAGCAAAGCCATTTTAGCTACGTTTAGGAAAATTCCAGAAAGGAATATCGACTGTTTCAACCTTCGGAGGAGCAGGGCTCCGACAGGGGTCCGGCGTGCCTGGGTGGGCACCGCCGCGAAGTCCAACGCGGCGCTAAGCAGACCCAGGTACATACACCTCATTCGGACGGGTGGGAATGGCTGACGGGCATTCGGGAACGGCTCCGCGCGGCGTACCGGGATACCGGAGCCACGGCGCGGGCGTCCGCGGGCGATCGCGAGCCGCTCCCGTCGCGATGCGCACAGCCCTGGCCTCAGGGCTACTGCCACGCTCGGGGCTACAGCCCACGGCCCCCCCGGTGACACTGGGGACGCCTCCGAGGTAAATCTCCTGCCAGCAGGCCGTTCCTTCCCTGTTCTGGGTGTCCGACCCACCCACCCGCGATGCGGGTGAGCGGCACCGGGCGGTGGAACCCCGCGCGTGTGGGGGGTGGGGGGGAGGGCGGCGCGGAGCTGCCCCGCACCGCGCACACACCGGGGCCGGCTCGGATCCCACACCACCGGGGGGACTCCGCCACACCGGGCAGACCCCACGACGCCGGGGAGACTCGCCCTCCTCCGCCGAACAAAGACTGCCTACGGCCCCGCGATGCTCCGGCGGGGTTCGCCTCACGGCCCCCGCCCCACCGCTCCCACCTCACGTGCGCACCGGAGGCCCCCGCGCCGCTCCGCTCCGTTCCCCGCTGCCGCCGCCACCGCTCACCTGGGTGTCGGGGCGCGGCGCATCCCTCGCCCGCAGCCGCCGCCGCCGCCGCTGATCGGGATCCCGAGGGTCGTTGGCCGAAGGACGTCGGTTCTGAATAGAGGTGCCGGGGGTCTGCGACGAGGAGAGCCCGTGCTGAGGAGTGTCCCAAGGGTCGGTGCCGAGGAGGGTCCCGGGAAGGAGGGTGCGGACGGCCGCTCCCGCCGCTCCCGCCGCCGCCCGGGCGCTGCCCGACTGCCCGCGCGCGCGCGCGCCCGGCGGAGGGAGGGAGGCGCGCGCCCCGCCCCGCCGCGGCCACGCCCATGGCCACGCCCCCTGACGCGACCCCTTGTCGTTACGACGCGGGCGCGGACGCTTTACGGCAGCGCGCGGTAACCGAGCGGCGGCGGCGGCGGGCGATGAGGCGGCGGGTGAGACCCGGGGGGACAAGGCGGGGACACGGTGCCGGTAAGGTCCCGGTGCTGGGCGCCATGTACTGGGGGTCGTGCCGGCCGCAGCCATCGGGGATCGGTGCTGGCCGGCCTCGGGCCCCGAGGCTTCAAGCCTGCGTTTCAAGGGAAAAAAAAATAAAATAAAACGGGTAAAGGAGTGGAGGTGTGTTACGGTGCTGTGGGTGGGCCCTGCTGCCACTCCAGCCAGGCCCTGGCCCGCGTGCACGCTCTCCTTGCCCCGTAATTCCCATTTTTTTCCCATAAAAGCGGCGATGGGGTGAGCGAGGTCCTCCCGGGGCTGCTGGCCCGCCCTGATCCCGGTACCTGAGCTCGGGGTCAGCAGGTCGCTCCTCCTCCGTGGGGCGTGGGACAGACACCCCGATTCGCTTCCCCTGACCGAATTCGCACTCCTGACCAAACTGCTGTGGCCTCCAGGTCTTCCAGGCAAGTTATGTTCCCTCCCCGTGCTTCCTACTGCTCTCTGGATTAGACTCTTTCTGTGGGAGGTGAGAGATGGGTGCACGGCATTCGGGTTAAGGAGCTGAGCTGGGATCCCCCACCGGTACCTCTGGAACATTCCCGGTACCGTTGCTCATTCTCAGGCGTTCTTGTCACTGAGGGTTTTTTCCTGTTAAACTCTAGGTTTTGGTCAACCCCATCTTGGGGAGCAAAACCCATTGCATGTTGTTCCTGTGGCTCTTGATTTCATTCCCTGGGAGATGCTGTGGCACCAAGAAAGGTTCTGAGTTTGGTTGCAGAGTCTCTGGTTTGGGGAATTTGTCCAGCACACAGAAGTTTGGGCATAGTGAGTACAGAGCTTGGAGTATTTTCCTCTGATTTCAGCACTCATGGCCTGCTGAACCTTCAGAAGTGGGATGTTCTTGTGTCATACAGGAATTATAACCTACATCTGCAGAGACATTATTTGCATTTAAGAAAAAAGGAGACAACTATGCTTCCATTGTGGTTGAGTTGTTTAATTTTTCTTCAGTTTCTCCTCTGGCTCTGTCAGGAGACACTTAAGTCCAGAGATTCAGGTGTCACCCAGCTCGGCTCCTGCTGGCAAACAGAATTTAATGTTCTTTGTCTGATCCTGCTCCATTAACTACTATCCAGACATGATATCTAAACCCTGTATTTCTGGGAAAAGTGAATACAAAGTTAAACCATAGGGTCTTTTACTTTTGATTTTAAAAAGACAAAAACCTTCTGTGTCCTTCCTCCTGCTCCCTGATAAAGTCTGGATTCTTTGTCTTCCAGGTGACTGTTTTCCTATTTACCTCTGTGTTTTAAAATTAGGAACACGACTCTAGTGACTGTCACCTTAAACTATTCACTCTGGAAGTTCTTAACACCTTTAATTTATTAAAATAGACTCTAGGAATCTGATTCCTCCTTAGTTCACACTCCCTTTGCTCTGTCACAGCCTTTTTACCTTCAGTTATGAAGGAGTCTCATCCTTTGGCTCTCAAGTGCCTTCAGCAATTCCTGCAGAGGGTTATCTTTAATGGTGTGAAAATGACAGGTCTGGGGTGTTTTTTTTGTCAAGTGTTGAAAAACACAGGCTTTGCTTTGCATCTGGACACAAAAGGAACCCCATCCATTTCTGGATTAAACTTGCACTAATGTCAGCAGCTAATTTCTTAGATTATTATCAGTTAAGTGAGGGAACCTTGACCTCTTGCACCTATTGATGCAACACAGCACCATTTTCAAATCGGTAAATGAAATTATGGTGTTTATATGGAAATGCTCCTTTCTCTCTCCCCGGTTTCTTCGTCTCAGCATTGGAAATGGGGCAGCTGAAATCCCTTGGAGGAGCTGAGGATTCCAGGGAGTTTGCAGAAATTCCAACTACTAATATGCAAATAAAACAAACCAGCAAGACACTTGTTGGCAACCTCCAGCAAATGTTCCAGGCCTGTGCCAGTATTTATTCCCATTTTTTTGGAAACTGAACAAAGTGTGCCCAAGCCTTCAGGACGAGAGTCCTGGCTGCAGCTGAGCAGAGCTGCTCCCAACCCACGTCGGGATTTCAACACTCCTCCGAAGCTTGCATCCACATCCTGGCTCCTCTGCAGATCCATCTTTAGCTCTTGTGGGAGGTTCCCCCACACACAGCCACCTCACCAGTGGCTTTTCACAGCCCCACCACTGTGCTTGGATCTTCCCTGCTTACCTGACCTGGCTCTGAGGGAGCCTCCCAAGGGTTTTCCTTGGAGCTGCATGTGGTGAGTCATCCCACAGAACTCACAGGCAGTTTCACAAATACCAGATGGCAACACAATTAAAAGTAGTAGCTAGTGGCAATTATGCACTTGCATTCTCCTTCCTGACTAGAGGAACCTGCCAAATGTCATGACAGAAAAAAAAAAAAAAAAAAAAACAACAATGATGTTTCTGCAGAGTGGAAAATTAACAGATCAGGGGACACACGCTTCCCTTGCCCTTCATTCCATTTGGACTGGAGTGGAAAGCTATTGGCTGAACTTCTACATGAAGATGAAGCAGAAAGAACACAATGTAAAGGAAAATTTAGGGCATTTCACGGGCACGTACAAGAAGTATTTCAGCAGTGCCCACATTAAACCCCCAAACAGGATGTTTGGAGTATGTTCAGATCTTTAAACCAGGCTATATTCGGGCAGGCTGAGGAGTTACTGGGATTCCATTTGGATTTCTTGTTTTTATACTCTAAGGGATTGCACCAGGAGCTTGGAAATAGCTGAAGATCATTAAGATCAGAAGCGTGTCCAAATACCATTGTGTTTGGCTCAGCGTAAACAAGGGCTGTTCCCTTCCTCTGGTGACTCCTGCTGCTTGGCATCTCTGGGATCCACCAGCCACATGTAAATGCTCACTGGCTGTTTCATGCCCCAAACACTCACCTTGGCCTTTCCTTCCCATGTTACACATGGACCATGGCTCATCCATTCTGTTCCTTGCCTGTCATATGCCAGGGGACCTTGCCAAGATTTTTGAGAGATAAATCCCTTAATTTATGCATCCCAGGCCAGGAAGGGTTATTCCTCATGATTCATGTCACAATAAGAAGTGTGAATCTATTTCTTCCTAACAGAAAAGTCCATTTCCTTCATTCCTCTTTATCATGATGGGAAATTGGTGACTTATTTATGGTGAATCATATTAACGTGATCTTATCATTCTGAGCTTTCACACAAGGCTTTCAGAAATCTGAAGATGTTTTCACGCTGCCTTTGGGACAGAGGAGGGAAGGGTGAGACCAAAATCAGCTTTATGTCACCCCTGTCCCAAGTTGTGGCATTTCCAGCCCTGTCCTGGCCAGGAAAGGAGCTAGAGGCTGAGGATGCATCACAGCACTGAGGAGCCTGGAAGGGCTGCGGGATGTCAGAGCTAAAGGAAAACCAGGGTAGATATAGGGGCTCTAAATCAAGTTTCCCTATGGAAAATCTCCTAAATCCTGGCTATGTAGAGAGTTGTCATAAAGATTCCCACGGTCGGGAACTGGTTTGTTTGTGGTCTCATCTTGCTTTGTTACTCCTTACTCAAGGCTGTGCCTCCTGTGCTGGTGGCCCAGCAGGTTCTCCTGGAACAGGTCATGCCTCTGGCACAGAGCTGGGGCACTCTCTGCTCAGAAAAAGGGATAATATGTCTGCCAGACAGCCCAAAAGGATTTTTATTTAGGGGAATACCAGTGATGCAAAGAACTCCAGCGCTTGTCACTGCATAGGTAAAACACTGAGACACCCAAACACCACCTGGCTTCTGGATCACTCCTGTTTTCTCTGCAGGAACTGCTCTGAAATTCCTTTGGTGTGAGGTTCAGATCCTCAGGATGGAAGGTTGATCTCATTGGAGCCACAGTAGGTTGCTGCTCAACCCAGCACTGTGTGTTCTCCATCTGCTCACAGTCCTGCAAATATCCATCTGGGTGAGGAATCCTGGGCTCTCGCTTGCCGCTGCTGAAAAGGAACTTGAGGTGTTCGTCGGGCTGTATCGCATCCCAGGTGTAATCCAATTCCCAACCCGTGTTCCCTTTCTGTGTTGCAGCCCTGGCAGTTCCCTGGAGCAGTGCAGGATGGATCCCGTGGTTCTCAGCTACATGGACAGCCTGCTGAGGCAGTCGGACGTGGCCCTCCTGGAGCCCCCAAACTGGCTCAATGACCACATCATCGGCTTCGCCTTCGAGTACTTCGCCAACCAGCAGTTTCAGGAGTTCAGCCACCGTGTTTGCTTCATCGGCCCCGAAGTGGCTCAGTTCATCAAGTGTGCCCTTAGTCAGGAAGAAATAGCCATATTCCTCCAGCCGCTGGACCTTCTCCACAAGGAGCTGCTGTTCCTGCCTATCAATGACAACTCCAGCCAGGCCGCTGGGGGCACCCACTGGAGCTTACTGGTTTATTTCAGGGACAAGAAGTGCTTCGCCCATTACGATTCCCACAGTAAATGCAACTCTGCCCATGCCAAGCAAGTGGCAGGGAAACTGGAGGCCTTTCTGGGAAAAAGAGGGGGCAAAGCCATCTTTGTGGAGGAGAAGGCGCCGGCACAGCAGAACAGTTATGACTGTGGGATGTACGTGATCTGCAATGCTGAGGCTCTGTGCCACGGATACTTCCAGGACCGGATGGAGCCTCTGCTGCAGCTCCTCACGCCCTCCTACATCACAAAGAAGAGGTCAGAGTGGAAAGCTCTCATCACGAAACTGGCACAGAAGTGATGGGGATGCACCTCCAGCCCCCCAAAAACTGCCTTCCCAGTCCAAGAGGCAGCACCCCCAGTGCCTGAGGGAGATGCCCGTGTGCAGGATTGTCCCAAAGAAAAAGAATGTAACCCCTCTAGCATGGCTACACCCCCCCAAAACACCCCATTCCCTTCAGGAAAAGCCTTATCCTCCTCTCGAAATCACCGGCCTTTCAACTTCTAATGACAAGAGTCACTTTGCTTTCAAAGAAACCCTCTCCATGGTAAATTTTTACAGTAATCACTGTGGCAAAACAGGTTGCTAAAGAGATTTCTCCACCTGTGCCCAGCAGGCAACACACCCTCATTAGGTGGCTTTAGTTGGTTCCAGGCATTGTCCTTCCAAGCCAGGTTTAGCAAATGCTCTTTAAACCCAAGTCCCCGAGTGCTTTATCGTGGACAGTTCTAGTTTGTGCCTCCTGCTAATGGTATTGGAGCAATGTGGGATTTAGCAGCCAAGATTTTGTGCACCTGAAAACCTGACAGTGATGTGTCAGTGCAGAAAAGATGAGACTGCAAAGGAAATGATACAATTAATTTAAGAATAGGGCAAAATCAAAGTCAGTTTTCATCAGCCAGGTGCTCCTTGGCCACACAGTGATGGCTTTTTTTGGTCCCCCACCCCTGCTTGTTCTTATTGCAAATTAAAACCCGACTCTGAACTGCTGGAAGATTAATAGGAAGCTGAGAAAGCCAATCCTAGGAAAAGAAAATTGAGATGAAAAGCAACATTCGCTCTTTATAGTCTGGGGTTTTTCATTAGGATTTTAGGTCGTCTCTGTGTGGGGAGGGTTCATCAGTGCTCCCCAGCCCTTGTTAGCAGTGGCTGCTCTAACACAAAACCAGTTCTGTTACTTGAGAGAAAAAAAAAAAAACACACCAGGGAGAACAGAAAGACAAGAGTTTGAGGTATAAAAGCCAAAGATAACTGTGGGCTCGTTGAAGTCCTTAATGCACTTCAGAAAACTGAAACACTTCTCTTCCCATGCTGGATGATGGCTGGGATCCTGGAGTGGATCCTTTCCTTAAAGACAGGCTTAGCAGTGTGGAAAATAAAAATTAAACTGAGATGTTTTTGCAGGATAAGGAATAATCTCTTACCTGGTGAGCAGGTTGCTCAGGTGGTGTCTAGCAGAGCAACCACACCCCTACCTGAGAAGGGAAATCCGGGTTAAATGTAACCCTTGAGGAAGGACTGTTTTTAACCTGGAGCTCTTCACCACCGGTG
The DNA here is from genome assembly GCF_963662255.1 of Cinclus cinclus. Classification (NCBI taxonomy): domain Eukaryota; kingdom Metazoa; phylum Chordata; class Aves; order Passeriformes; family Cinclidae; genus Cinclus; species Cinclus cinclus. The sequence goes on along the minus strand of NC_085058.1, from coordinate 3,653,208 downwards.
TGTGCAGCAGCACAGCACCAAAGGGATGGAGGGCTTCCCTTGCTCCAAGTGAAAGTCAAGAAATCAGCCCAGGCTGCCCCAAAACACCCACATGGCAGCACTGGGGCCTGACAAGGGTTGGGGCCATTCCCCTCCCTCCCAATACTGCCTGGACAGGAAAGCAGCCTCCAGCACCAGCCCTCCCTGAAAAACCCACTCAGCTGGAGCCAGAACAGGATCCAGCCTCTCACTGAAGGGGATTCCCTTTGGACTCTGAGGGGCTTTGCCAGAGTAAGGTCACTGCCACTCCCAAATCTCAAATAAAACTCAGACCAAACCATGGGTTTCCTGGCATCATCTAGTCCTTGGTGTCCCTGCTAATGCTGTGGTGCAGAGTGTCACAGCATGATGGCTCTGACTCATCTGTCTGACAGTGCTGCCTTGGCTGATTTGATCTCTCAATCCTATTTTTAGAGGGTGGCTTGGGCTGGGTGGAGAGGGAGGAAGACACAAAACGGGATGGTGGGTGTGACATGAGGAACACCAGGGAGATTTGAGGGCAGGGGCTGTGCTCATCCATCACCACCCTGTGCTCCTCATCCGTTTCCAGGCCAGCAAAGTGAACGTCCAGGAACATTCCCTGCACCTGAGGCATTTACATGGCATTTCTTTGCACAGAGAAAAGCAAATAAGCTCAAGCAGGGTGTCACTGGGAGTGCCAACATGCACCAAACCGGGTGGGCAGACACCAGCTGGGAAAAAGAAAAGAGAGCCTTGCAACCTGGCAGCAGAGACCCTCCCCCAAGCATGCTGCAGGTTCATCCCAGTGCTCCTCCAAACTTTGTACGTGTCACTACACCCATGGCTCATCCCACCACTGGCTTTAAAAAAAGAGTCCTGAGAGGAGACCACATTTCTGGCTCAGGCTCAGCACTGGGACCCCTGCTCTCCAAGCTCCTGCTGTTGGAGCACCCAACAAACACCAGGCTGTGCACGTCAGACCAAATTCCCCCTTAGTTCTAAACCTCTTTTTGGGGCCAAGAGCCTCACTTTGAGGTTGGACCCACTAAACACCAATTTGTTTGTTGGAAAAACAACCCTAAACCCATTTCCACCAGGTAAACAAGCTGGGTGAGTCCCTGGCAGGGCCAGGACTGTGCCTTTCATCCTCCAGGTCACCCACGGAATCAAAGGCTCTGGCAGCCCCATCATGCCAGGGCTTTGCAGGAACCAGATCATTCCCCCCCAGGCACACCCGGGTGCTAAATCCCACCCAAAACAGGTGACACCACCCCGTCCCCACTTAACCAGTGGCCACCATGGTTTTCAAGTTGAGCCATGTTCATTCATTTTGCTGCATGGGCCAGGCCGAGGAAAGGAGTAGAATTGGGTTGTGGATGTGCAGGGAGGAGGAGGAGAAAGAGGAAGGCGCACCATGCCCACCCCAGCAGGGTGGGGCTGCCACTCAGCTCCCTCCCCCGGCACCGCTGTCCCCACGCTGGCCTTGCCACCAAGCAGCGTGTCACATCCCGCAGTCTCTGCTGCCATCTAGTGCACCAACGTCCTCCGCCCCTCCCTCGGGAATATCCCTGTTCCCTTGTCCCCACGAGAGGATGGGCTGTCCCCATGTCACCCACATCCTGAAGGGACGCTGAGACAGCACAGATTTTGGGGTGCCCGGTTTTGGGGCTCACAGCCTAGCACCGCTGTGGAGGACACTGGTGAGAGACAGTGATGTGCTAGAAAATCCTGGGTTTATTTTCATTTCACTTAAAAGCCGTTCCAAGCCTGGAGCGAGCAGTGAGCTCTTCCCCAGGGTGCCAGGATTTGGCCCCGTGAGCACTTGTAGCTCCCAGAAAAACAGGAAATAAAACCCAAAGGAATCACAGAGGTATCACCTGCCAGCCCAGCGTGCTTCCATGGGGCTATGCAACAAATCCTGTGATCCTGCAGCACTCAGCTCCATGCGGTGACAAGGTAAACACCAACAGGGCACAGATGCTACACTCCAGGACATTCCCCAGTGCCAGCCATGAGCTCCTTTCCAACGTCTTAATGGGGCGAGCAGGACTAACAAAGTCCACTGGTGCCAGGTGTGGACCCCAGCGAGGACACCTGGTCTGGGGGACCTTAAAGTGCTTTGCAAGGGACACACAAACACACATACCCCCCCCCCCCCGCCCCTCTGAGTCTGGTGCTCCAGGAGAGAAGGGCTGAGGGGCCCTGAATTGTACCCCCACCCTTGTGTTGGGATAGATGACACCCCACAGGGCTAGTGGGCCCTTTCTCCCCATCCCCACAGATCCCTGTGTTCAGGGCCATTCCTCCAGGCACATTCCCAGGGATACTGAGACGGGGACAAACAGGTGGGTTCTCGCAGAGCAGCAGTGGCAACTCATCCACAGTTTTGGGGGTTCCTGGTGAGCCCAAGGTCATCTTTTAACAAGAAAAAAACAAGCCTGAAATAAAAACCAGCGTCCATTTTAGCAGCCAGTCCTAAGGGAAGGTCCAAGTGCTCGGCAGCTCCAAGCCATTGTCTGGTGCTACAGCACAGCAGTGTCCCAGGGAGAAAACAGGTTTCCAGTGGGATGGGGAGTTGGCAATGGTGGCCAGAACCTGGGTGGAAACTCCCACCAGGAGTGAGTGCCCAAAGGAAGAGAGAAAATACTTGGTCCCATTTTACTGGCTGAGGGAAAGACAGATCACATTTAACAGCCATGGTTAGGAGGACACAGCACCAGGATCCACGGGCAGGGTGCCCCCACCTCAGTGTCCATCCTCAGCCAGTGCCTGGGGAATGGTCACCTGCAAGCAGGAAGTGGGGCAAGATGGGATGGCTGACTGCAGAGGCTCTGTATCCCTTCCTGGTGCCTTCTGATGTCCTCAGCCCCAGAAGATTTCTCTCCTGTCCATCCCATGCTGATACGCATGGCCTTAGCCCCCAGGCACAGCCCAGCTCCAACGAGATGTCCTGGTGCTTCCTGCAACTGGAGAACCAGCCCCAAACCAATGAGGAAACCTTTTCCCAAGCTCCAAAGTCTCAGAGACAACAGAGCTTCCCAGTCACTCAAACCAGCCGTTGATGGGGTCACCTTCAGCGTGGAGATAGCACTGCAGGTTCTGCCAGCCCAACAACAGGCCCAGGATAAGGGACAAAGCATTCCTTAGACACATCACAGAATGGAGCCATTCCTCTTTGCACCCACATTTCCTCAAGTCTTCCACTCATGGCATGACCTGTGTATCCCAAAATGTCCTTGAAGGTCCCTCACCTCCTGTGCCCGCGGGAGAGGTAATCCCTGTTCAGAGAGCAGAGCTGCTGCTCCAGACGGAAGATGCGGAATGCCAGGTACGAGGACGACACGACCAGGAGGCAGATGCTGGGAACAGAGGAACAAGCCAAACACCCAGTTGAGACTGACAACATTCCCAGTGTCCTCCCAGCTTCCCTGCACCCTCAGCAAACTTACAGCACGATGAAGATCTTCAGAAGCTGGTAGTCTGAGGGTCTTAGCTCTGCCACACAGCTCTGCTCCACCTCCAGCTCTTCCTCAGTATTTATTGCACTTTCTGAAAGCAAATCCAGAGTCAGAGGCACAGCCACACTTGGCTGATGCTCCTGCTCCTCCAGCAACTAGGAAACATCAAATATTCCTCCCTCACGGGCTCAGACCCTGCAGCCAGGAGATCCCAGCCCATCCCCAGGACTCCATCACTGACTCCCAGCCTAATCTGCAAGGCAGAATTCCCCTGCATGAGAGCAGAGGATGGATGAACACACTTTTTATGGAGGTTATCACGCAGCACCACGTGGAGCAGGGCACAAACCCATCTCCCTCACCCGAAACCAGTGGCTCCTCAGAGGTGAAGGAGCTCTCCTTGGCACTCAGGCTGCTGACAGAGGTCCGGTGGATGCACTGGTAGTTGGCATCAGGCAGTGTCAGTGACAGTGAGGTAGGAGACACCTTCCTCCACTTGCCCTCAGGGACGATCACCTCCTGTGGGAACAGTCCTGGTGAGCCATGAATGAAACCAGCAGTGCCACAGATATGGTGGGGCCAAATTCAAACTCAAACCTTACTGCATCTCCATGGAGCACCAGCACATTCAAAACATCATCCTGAGGGAGAGCTGGTCTTCCATGATGGCTCCACAGGAATGCAGGTTCCTACTACCATAGAAGGACCTGCCCATGCACCCCATACCTGCTCCAAATACCAGCTGCTGCCTCCTCCACCCTTTGAAGCTCAGGGCGGTCACCTGAAATTCTCCATCATGCCCCAAAGAGGGCAAAAATGTGCCCCCAGAAGACAAAAAAATCAAGTGGGTGGCAGCTGGCACAGAAAGGGGCTCCCCCAACATAAGAGTTCCCAGGGCTGGAGCTGTCAAAGGGCTGCATCCCACTGAAGCACCAGGAGATACTGCCAGATCAGCCTGGGTCACTCCCAGTTCAGCCCTTGAGATGAATCTTTAACCCCTGGCATATCACCAAACCATTGGTGACATCCCACCCGTCACCCTCTCGTGCACCCCAGCTGTCACCTCCTGCACCCAGCCCCAGTCTCAGGACCAGCAGCCATGGAGGACACCCTTCTCCAAAGCTGCAGGATGTGCCCCCCCCACCATACTCCCTGGATTATGCCATGGTTCAGCAGGTGTTTCCCTCTCCCATCCTACTCATCCCACAGATTTTTTGGCAACCACATTGCCAGCCTGTTATCCACGTTTCCAGCTGTGAACAGCATCGGCCATCAGGGTGGCGGCATTTTCCACATGACTCTGAAGTTGTTCTGTTTATAAACAGACAGAATCACTGGCTGTGCTCTTGACCCATCTGCTCCTGCCAAGTCTGGAGATTAGGGTCCCAGAGGACAAGTTATGATGGCAACAGGCGCGTCCTTGCACCCTCTGATGGCACCGACAGAAGAACTGACTCTCTCCTGATCCTCTGAGCAGACAGCGTCAAACCCACCAAAGGGACCAGGTGGGCCCTCTTCACCCACAGCGTGAGGTCAGGGGTCTCCTCTCCTCTCCTCTCCTCTCCTCTCCTCTCCTCTCCTCTCCTCTCCTCTCCTCTCCTCTCCTCTCCTCTCCTCTCCTCTCCTCTCCTCTCCTCTCCTCTCCTCTCCTCTCCTCTCCTCTCCTCTCCTCTCCCAGAGCTGCCCTGACCCTCACCAGCGACACGGAGTCCGGCTCCTCCGACAGCTCCTTCAGACTCAAGCTCTTCTTACTGGAAACCTAGATGGGGGGGAGAAAGGATCAGGCATTATAGTGCCACCTCTCCCTGCTTCAGCCTCAGCCACAAAATGGAATTTGGGCTTTTCTGATGAAGATCAGCTGCTAGAATTTAAAATCGCAGGGATTTGGGGCATGAAGAAAGGGCATTGCATCAACTGCTTCCCATCACCAAAAACCTGGGGGGGCCATGGTTGAGCCAAGGGCTTCCGTGGAGAGGATAAAACATCAGGGGGTAAAAAAAACAAAACAAGAGTACATCTGGGCAGAGCCCAGCACATTTCAAAGAATAAATCCCCCAGTTTGGCAACAGGGCTTAATCACCCAAATCACTGCCCTGGCACAGCTGGCACACACCCTCCTGGGCAGGGCAGGGCTCTTGCAGGGCTTTCTACATGCTCCAAAGTCAGGGAGAAGAGTTCCCCACAGTCATCCTCTCCAGCTCAAGGGCTGATGGGTGTCTTCCCCCACTTAATTTAAATTCCTGTTTAATTTTTTACCGTTTGTCCTCACCTTAAAACTTCAGATCTGGGCAAAAGGCATCGATGTGCAGAGTGGCAGAACTAGTATTACCACCAGATTATAAATAATTCATACCCACGCCCTGAGAGAGAGCAGAAACTCAGAGCTCTGCCTCATCCATGACCCAGAAAAGCCCATGGGGATAGGACATGCTCATGGCATGGCTCCTGCCCCTCTTCCCATCCCTTGCTGCAGAGTGAGGATGCTGGGAACTCGAGAGGGCTTTGGGAGCAATCCAAGGCCTTGGAGGCAGTGCAGAGCTGTGCTCAGCCCAAAGGGCAGATGCAAAGACTCAGAACCATGGACATACAGTAGGACACAGAGTGGGGGTACCTGCAGGTGGGTACAGACTCTCCTCAGGACATCATAGACGCTGTCACGAGAGATGAGGGATACGAAGATGTACTGCAAGAGAAAGAGACGAGCTGTTGGGAGAGATTCCCCCCACCCTGAGTCTAGTTCTCCACAGCAGGGACAGGCAGAAACATCATGCCCTTGAATCTCCCCCTTTTCAGGAGCCACGTCTGCCCCACAAGCATTTCCCTGCAGAGCTTCCCTGCTGTTATTTTTGCAGCCTGCTAAAACCTGGACCAGATTTTTTTGGGGCCAGTCTTGCTCAGTTGCTGTTCCTACAGCTTTCCCATGCTCAACCCAGAGTGACACGGCAGCAAATGGGGCCAGGACTTACAGAAAACATCCCCAGGGATAGAAAGGACACAGGGCCACACTCACCATGCCTGACACAGCCCTCGGCTGATGTGCAGGGCAGCCACACATGGCTTTGAATGCCCAAATCCTGCCCTAAGCCACTCCCTGCTAAAACCCACCTCACAAATTCTGCAGGAATAACCCCCTCCCTGTCAGGGAGAGGCAACACACAGTGCTGGCAGCAGCACCTGGACAGGAGAAGACTGGGACACACTGCATCATATCAGCTCACTGCAGCCAGCAACATCCAACGGGATTTAAAAGCTGGAAATGGAGCCCTGTATCCAAATTTTCCGCCAGCTCTGGCTGAATGCCAGCCCAAACCCTTTCCCTGCTTGTGTTTAAGGAGTTTAAAGGTTTTACGTGAGCCTGGCAGGGATTTGTCAGGCTCGGCCGAGTTTCACTTGGGCTTTGCTTCGTCCAGGAACAAAGTGAAATTCAGGAACAAAAGCAAAGCTGTGGTGTTTGCCCTGGCTGGCAGCCAGCACAAAGAGCAGTGCTCACTTCCTACCCAGGGATGGGAACAGCTTCATTCGCTGCTCTCAAACCACATCCAGTTTGGACCTGGGCGTCTGCTGGGTGCTGGTGTTACCTTTCTGCTGGCAGTGGTTGTGATGGCCAAGCCATTGGGCAGCAGCCGAGCCGTCTTGTGCTTCTTTATCAGCTGTACAGACACCACGGGGATCACAACCTGTGGGGCAGGAACACAGGAATAGACACAGCACAAGCATCACAAAGCCAGCCTCCCTAAGATCCACCAGAAGAGCCCCCCGTGCAAGCCCAGGGAAGGTGAAAAATAAGGCAGGATGTTATTTTTGGCAGGGTAACTTTGCTGAAACCTTGAGCTTCCTTCAGGTATTTGTTTAAAGCATCACATATAAATAATTCAGTCCTTCAGCCCAGTTTTAAAGGAAGTCATCTCTTCCCAAGATCCCCGTCAGCCACAAGACTAATGGGGAAACATCAGATTGTAAATCAAGAAGAAAAGACAAGAGAGATTCAAATCTTGCCCCCCTCCAAAACCTTTCATCTTTCTTCAAGCGTCATTGCAGCTGGAAGGAGGTTTTGCATGAGGGAGTTTTAAACCAAACCAACAATTCGTTCCCCAAGGCTGATGCCACAGGTCATCAGAGGGGGAGGCACGGCTGTGATCCCTTTCCCATTAGAGCCTTCTGTTGGGGATTTTGGTGATATTTGGGTGCAGGAGGTGATAAGCTGTGGTTACAAGCCCTGAGGGACCAGTGTGGTTGGTGCCCACATTACCTTAATGTCCTTCCCAAAAAGGTTTGCGTAGAAGCAGAGCCAGTTGGGGGAGATGTAAAGCCTTCCTTGGATGAGGATGTCTCTCTGGAGCGCACAGGAGCAAACTGCAAGGCAGAGAGAGAGTCGTGGCAATACCTGTGCTGTGCCCTGCCCCCTCCGTGCCCATCCCCGACCCTACCACCCACCTTTCAGCACGCTCTCCTCCGTCGGGATGTCCTTGAACAGCTTGTGGTACTGGGAGTTGTACTTGCTAGCAGCCTGAAGGCAAAGCAGAAAAAAGTTATCCGGTGACCTTGCTGATTAGGAGACCCAAAAATCCTCCTGCAAGAAAACCTCCCTCTGCCCGCACCCGGGACCAGCGCTGGGGGGTCCCACCAGGCTGGAGACAGGAGCCCCGACGGATTAGAGGAAGGTTGGATGATCCAGCACCCAGTGAAGGCTGTGCCATCCTCCCAGATGAACATTTCCCTTAATATCTACGGAGGCTGCTAAGCCTCAGTGAGGAGCCGCTCTTCCGCCAGGCTCATCTGCAGGCAGTTTATTTTGCCCAGCGGTTTCTCTCCTCCTCCTCCTCCTCCTCTTCCCTTATCCGGGACGCAGTGACAACACTTGCTCTGCGCCCATTGTGCCGCACCATCCAGCTATTTATATTCCCGGCGCCGCTTCAAAGCCTGCCGGCAGCCGCGGCGGGAGGCTCAGCAGGTCGCCCCTGAAATGCTCCTGTTGTGAAGGTAAAGCTCTGAAGCACTTCAACGCCTTCCATAAATCCACTCAACTGGTCCTGTAAGGCAGCTTCGTGGCCCCTGCTCTCGGGATGCTCCCCAGGGATATGGCTGTCCCGCAGTGGTGACAGCTGCCCCCCAAATTCCAAGGGAGGAGCCGCTTCGTCAGGATGCAGAGAAAACTGGCACAGCAAGGCTGGTCTGTGGCAGCCAAGCAAGCAGAGCCCTCCTGCCCATAGGTACAAGGTCACCTTTGTTCTGTGCACCTTGTCACTGGGTGAGCTGGGCCCTAAGAGGATCAAGGCTCAGCAGCACCTGGAGTTGGCTCAGACACATCCCAGAGGGATGGTGGGGATGAGTGTGGGAGCAGGCATTCCAGGAGAACATGGAAGGCATTACCATCAAGAATCACCCCCTGGTCCCAGCACAAATTCACTGCAGGTCCTGTCACCCTCCCAGATGCCTCTGAGGAAACTGAAAAATGTTTTTCTCCTCCATTTTCTTCATGGACAAAGGCAAAATGCCACTTCCTGTCACGCCTTCCTCTTCCAGAGCACCTCTTTCTTATCTGTAGATATAGATGGACCAAAAACATCTAGTTTGGGTGTGATTTGAACAACTACAAAGGTTCAAATGGACAGAAATTTAACTGCTCTCAGTCAACATTTCCACTTTCTCCTTTGCTCTGGATGGAAAATCCTGGAAGCATTTGCAAGGCAGAGCACGGGCCACACAAAACCATCACCAGGTCTCCTGAAATTAAACACTGGAGACTATGCCCCACATCCAAAGCTGTCTCCAGCTCCTTCAAGCCCACACCTGAGACCTCAGGTGGCCTCCTGCTGAGGCAACAGGCACACACCAGCCTGGTCATTCCCAAAGCCAAAGGCTTACCACTTCCCGATGGCATTTCTTGATGTCCTCATCCTTGAGGGTTTCGTTCAGGCGGAAGCTGGAAGGAAAAACAGTAACCACCAGATAAGCAAAGACCCACAGGTCTCTCACCTGCTCCCTAAAACATGTGAGCTGCAATATGAGACACGGAAAAATGTAAAGGACTGAAGACAGACCCCAGGAAGCCACATTTTGGGTGTCTCCATCATTTATCGTGGCATTGGGCATTGCTGAGGCTCTCAGTACTGGTGGTTGAGGGCTGATCTCTGGTAAGAGCCAGTGAAGGCACCAGGACCAAGGTACTTCACACACACCCCAGATCGGGGGGAATGAGCCCATAGTTGATCTGCCAGCAGCTTGGGATAGGCTGAGAGATGGAAATGTGCAGCTTTGGCTGGGGCAAGGATTCCCAAGGGAAAGCAGAGGCAGGAATTTGGGAATGTGCCTGAGCAGGAGCTTTGGCCGCGCACACGGACATCCACCCATGTCTACCCCATGGATAGATGAAAGGACAAAACATGGAGAAAGCAATATCCTACCAACAACCTCAGCAGTGGGAATATCATCCTCTCCCCCAAACCCCTTTCACTTCCCTACTTTTATACCCACAATATTACAGGGAGAAAACAAAGTTGCCCCCCCTTGTGCTCTGCCCCAGCTGACAGGCAGTATTCAGGGCTCAAAGGCAGCAGGAATGCCACAGCAGGACAGAAAAGGGAGAACACTCAACCACAGACAGACCTCAGGATGCTGCTTCTCACCTTCCATCAAGGGAATCCAAACTCTTCTGCTTTTGGAACACCTCCAGCTTCTCACGACCATGCCTGGGCTCGGGGCTCTTCAGGGGAGCTGCCTTCTCATGCATCGGCGTGGCACTGCAAGGAGACACCTTGTCAGCCCTCTAGGGAAGGGGGAAAAGGGGTCTGGAGCTGTAGATCTGTTCCCTTCAATCCCATCCTGCACACAGACACCAGAATCTGCCACTCAAGGACAGCAAGAATATTTCTGCTATTTCTCAAGCCACGTGGAGGGAAAAAAAAAAAAAAAAAAAAAAGTCATTTTTATGCCAGGGACTCCCCAGCGCTCACAACAGAGCAGCCAAATTGCTGCAGCTCCCTGGGATAACTCCCTCCGAAGCATAGACTCTCCTGAAGGGCTGGAGCTTGGGATGGAAAAAAACACAGGTCTATGAAACTCCTTGGTGGGATGAATTTCAGCCAGGGTCCGTTCCTCTTGGTCAGCAACACATCATATTCCCAGGGCAGAGCCATCACCAGGCATATTAGAGCCGGTTATTTACCATTGGGAATGTTATCAGAGGTGCTTATCAGCCAGGGCAGGCAAAGTAAACACGGGCCCAGCGCCACGGGGAGCTTATCACCTGGCAGGCCACAAAGGTGACACTTCCACCCTCGGCTAACCACCACCAGAGATTGCTGTGGCACTTGCAGCCAAGCAGAGCACGATCCCAGGGGACCGGTGGCATGGCAGAGCCAGCAAACAGCCATAGATGCATGGAGAGGAAATTATTCCAGGGAAAGCACTCAGCTCACTAGGCAGGGGGTGATGCTGGAGCAGGTGAGGTGCCTGCAGGACAGGACGAGTGCCAGCAAGTGGGACAAGCGCAGAGCTGGAGTGCATCCCGGTGCCTGCGGGGATGGTGCCACGGCACTGCGGCAGAGCCTAGACCAAGGAGCCAACCAAACTTCCTACAGTCCGAGAGCAGCTCCTTCACCACCTGTACTTCCCTACACACATCCTCCTCCTGCTCCGAGGGGCTCATCTGAAGGAAAACCCATGGAAATAATTCCCCAACTGAGGAAAAGCCAGGATAGGGGTGCTGGATCCCAGCAGTTGGATCCCAAATGGGCTGAGAGCTGACACCACGTGAGCTCCCACATCCCCACAGCCTCAGAGCCCTGACCAAAACACTCCAGGTGCAATGGCGCCCAGCTGACTCCCAGCTGGAGGCACAGAGAATGCTCCCACAGCAGGTAACGCATACATGGGGGCACAGGAGAACCAAGCAGAAATCACTGGTGCCATACGGTTGGAAACAGGCTGGGAAATAGCTCCTGGATCCCCACAGCCACTGCTGGCAAAGACTTGCCTGCACAGCCGTGGCATTGGAGCACTGCAGGAATAGGATGGACACACCAAGGTTGTGGGTTTTTAGGAGCTCAGGTCAAAGGATGTGTCAGGAAGAGAAAGACCTTACTGACAAGAAGCACCAAAATAACATCCCCTGACATGGCACCTAAAGGCTTTTTTCCTGCCTGACTCCTCAGGAATCCTCTGCCATGGGATGCCATGCTGCCCTGAAGGCTGAAACTCCTACCACGGAAGCACCAAAGCCTTCATCTGCCCTTCTCCCATGCTGGAAAAGGGGCTCTGACCTGATCTGGAGCCTCCTTGTCCAGAGCTCAGCACTCTCTGGCTTCTCTCACGTCATCCCTTAAATCCCTAAGTGCCTGCACTGCTTAATCCGGTGAGCGGATTTATCCCTAACTGGCACTGACACCGAGGGGCACCACACAGGGATTGCTGAGAGGCAAAGCCATCAGAACCCCTCCGAGGTCACCAAACACACAGAAATCCCCTAAAATGAGAAAAAACACAGGCTGAAAAGCACTTGGAGTGCTGCATCCTTGTTTTCTCTCCCTCTCATGGCCACCATCACCTCCTGGGTAAGATGATCCTGGACACAGTGTTGGCAGTGGGATGTTCCAGGGATAGTCTGGGGGCTGTGATGATCATCCTCAGCCCCAGTAGGGACATCACAGGAGCTGCTTTGTCTCCTCTGTCCAGATCTTGCTCCATCCTGGCTCTTAGATGCATCAGGGATATACATCCAGAGTTTGGGAGCACAGTATAAGGCTGGGCTCCAGGCACAGGCAGGTTTCCCTTCCAAAAGGTGCTTCCAGTGCTAGCACAGTGAGGAAAACACTTTCTGGCAGCTCATACTGCCACCCTCCTCTTCAGCAAGAAGTTGATCCTGAGGTAAACTCACTACCCCAAGTGTCCCAAAATACAAGTGGAACAAAAACAGTCAGAGTTCAGAGCTCCTGAGAGGAGGTAGAGAGGGTGGGTGCAGAAGTTCCCAGCAAAGTGAAAACAATCCAGAGGCCTCGTGCCCCTTCACCCATTCCTGACACCCCCTACCCGCCCACACCAGCACCTCAGGTTTTGCCAGGTGAAACCCGGTGCTCCTCCCTCCCACGGGATCGCCGTCTCCCCTTACGCGCCGCTGGGATCCAGCCTGGAAAAGGTCCGGCGCGAGCCCCTCCGTCGGCGAGCGACTTTCGCTGGATCCCTCCTCCAGTGCCGGAGAAGAGCGCGGCGGAGGCCTGAGCGAACCAGACAGGGATCCCGCCTCCCAATAAACCCCAGGAGGCTCAGAGGCGGAGGGAGGCACCGGCGGGCGGGCGGCCGAGGCCCGAGGGAGCCCTGGCGGGATTCGGCGAGCTGCCCTTGGTCCTGGCGTCCAAGGTCATTTCAGTCCCGCGTGTCGGAGCTGGAGCGGAGCCACCGCGGGATGCTGGAAGGGAACGGCCGGAGCCGAGCGGCGCTGGCAGGAGAGAACGAGGCGCGACGTCAAGGCCGGAGGGAGCCCCGCGTGTCCCTCCCGCGATGTCCCCGGTGCTCCCTGCCCCGGAAACCGGGGGGGGTCACGGCCAGGACAGTGCCGAGACCCCGGCCCCGGGATGTCCGCAGCGCCCGTGGTGCTGGGTCTCAGCGGGCGCCGCTCCGAGCGCCCCGCGGCACGAAGGGAGCACGCAGGGAGGTGACCCCCGGCCTGCGGGGCTGTGCGGGGCATGGTGGGACCGTGAGTCTCGGCCATCACCGGGGCCGGCCCCGGCGCGGACCCCATCCCCTCCCGCACTCGGAGCTCCTCAGGCGAAGCCGGCGGGTCGGCGGCAGGGAGCGGCCGGACTCCTCCCCGGCCCGGCCCTGCCCGTCACTTCACGGAACGGGCAAAGCGGCGCCGGTGTTTCCGCGCTCCCCTCAGCGCGGCGCCGCCGGCCGGGACAGGCCGAGGGGCAGCACCAGCTCCGCGGCGGCGGCGGGAGGGACGTGCCCCCGGCACCCTCCGGCACCGAACCCCTTCCCGGCCCCATCCCTCTCAGTCCCTGCTCCTCCCCTCAGTCCTGGAGCCCCCCGGGGCCCCCCACTACCTGCGCGCGGCCCCGCGCCGCCGTCATGCCCCGCGCGCCCCGGCCTCCTCGCGCCGCCACGGAGCCCGCCCATTGGCCGCCCGCCGCCCAGCCCCGCCCCCTCCCTCCCGCTCATTGGCCGCCCGCCGCCCAGCCCCGCCCCCTCCCTCCCGCTCATTGGCCGCCCGCCGCCCAGCCCCGCCTCCGCCGCTCCGAGTACCACCTCCCGCCGCCCTGAGGGCCGGAGCCTGGCGGGGGCCCTGCCCTTAAAGGGGCCGCGCGGGGAGGGAGCGGGAGAAAGGGGTCCGGGTGTCAACCCGGCCCCCGGTCCTCTCCTGGCTCTCTCCCCCAAGCATAGAAACCCCCAACTCCCACAGAGCCTCCTCCCCAAAAAAAAAAAATCTCTGTAGAGGACCCAGCCCTACTGACTCCGCCTTAGGCCCCCTCCGGCCCTGCCGCCCCTCCTTTGAACCCCTAACCCCTGTAGAGCCCTGCAGCAGAGCCCTCTTCTGCCCCTGCAAACACCTCCTACCCCTAGCGCACACCTGCAACTGGCAACCCCTCAAAACTGCAGCAGACGCACCCCATCCCTGCACCCCCTCCAATGCCTACAGACTCCTTCACCAGCTTCCCCTCCCCAAACCCTAAAGCACTTCCCTGCCCTTGCAGACCTCCACAGCTCCTACAGCCCTTCTCCACCAGATAACCCCCTTCCCCTGCAGCCCCCCTCACCAACCCCCGAGGAGCAGCTCAGCCTGGCAGGTGCTTCAGCTTCTCTTTATTGATGGACAGTTGTGCTCTCCCACCCCAGGGCCCATCAGAGTGCTGGGTGAGGGGGGGTCTCTGGGGTGGTGGGGGACACGACTAACACAGGAGACAACGCTGCAAGGGGAGCACGGGAATCTCTGTGCAACACCCTTCCCCTGCCCCCATCCCCAAAACAAGCAGCTGAGAAAGGCTGGATCTGCCTTGGGTCTGGGGAGGCACGTGGCCATACAGGAGGGGGGAGCAGCAGCTTGCCTCGAGCAAGGAGGGGGTCCAGCAGAACCACTGACCACACATTGCCTCTTCCCTCCCCAAAACCCCACACCAGGGCCAGAGAAAGGGACATCAACACTCTTGAAGACAGTCACCACGAAAGAGGAGTCCCGGAAGCACGCAGGAACCGCCAATGCTGACTCCTACAGACATCAAGGCAGGACTTTCACTACAGGGAGAGGTTTTTTAAAAAACTAAACACTTCAAGTATATTCTTTTAGTGATTTAAGGTCTCTTGCCCCTGCTGCTGCTGCACTGGGTGGTGTTTAGCAACCTACATCCACTTTAGGGACAAGAAGAACAGCGCAAGCAATGGCTGGTCTACTGCAAGGGGAGACAGAGCAGTGGGGTGGTGGGACGGGAGGGGGGGCAGGGGAAGGAAGGCCCAGTGGTGCTCAGGGTACGGGCACCACACGCATGGTGTTGGTGTAGCCGGAGCCAGGGCGCCAGCCCGTCAGCACAATCACCAGGTCACCGCTCTTGAAGAACCCTCGAGCTTTGCCTAGAAGAGAAGGAGGTGTCAGAGCCCAGTCCCACCCTGTCTCCTTGCCATGGAGCAACAGTACCCAGGAGGATACTGAAACCCCACCTTCCTGCTGCCCACCCATCTGACACCCTTTGTCTCTGGAGTTCTCTGCAACAGAGCTCAAAATTCCACAGCACGGGATTTGGAGGGGGCGAATGACAGTCAACTCCACTCCAGGCTTGCCTTGTCCCTCAGGAGTGGCAAGTGTCACAGATTCATCACTCATCGCCATAAACCCAACCCCATCTTCTGTTGGAAGCTCCTTAAAGGCAGCTGTGCCAAAGCCACCACCCCATTTCCCAATCGGATGTGGTTCTGCTCATGCAACCACCACCCGTTTCCTATCCGGATCCAGTTACCACACAGGCAGCCAGTTCCTCTCTTCCCATCACCAGTCCTGATCAGCGACCCCAAAGTACCACCTAGGTGCTCAGGGCCACCACGTCCCACCAGAGCCATGTCGCAGGGCAGGGGGAGGCACCACTCACCAACATTCATGCCCAGGGTGACACGCAGGTCCACGTCCTCAGCCCAGGCGTCCTGGGCAGGGTCTTTGCAGAGCACGGGGAAGATGCCGCGGTACAGGTGGGCCTGGCGCGCCGTCTGCTCATTGCGGGTGATGGCGATGATGGGGGCCCGTGGGCGGTACCGCGACACCAGGTGTGCAGACCTGCAGGGAAAACAGCCACAGTGGGACTCCACACAGCCAGCACAGACTCCGGAGAGGACACCTGGGAATGGCCTGTGGGAGCACAGCAGCCCCAAGGTCTGTCTGTCAGACAAGAGTGCTCCCCAAAACCTCTGGGGGATGTGACCAGTCTTCACAAGAGCCAGTCACCAACCAGCTTGATGCTCTGCTGTACTCCCAGTTAGGCAACCGGGCAGACCACCACTGGCGGTAACAAATCTCCTCACCTGCTGGTTTAACAAGTGCCATGGGGGTATTTTGGTCCCCGAACAAGTCTTTACTTGTCTCTGTTGCTATGTTAGGGTGGCAAGGTGTCATTCTGGCCTCTACAAGCAGGCCTTGGCATCTCAACAGGGATTCCCTGAAACTTCCCTGTTTTGAGGAGCTCCTGGTTTTCAGGGTGGAAACAGCTGGTGTCAGCAGTGCTGCCCAAAGCATGCCAACAAGGAAGCCATCTGCCTCCCAGCCAGCAAACAGGCCAGTTCCTCCACACAGAGCTCTGCTCCTGCACCCCCCCCCATGGGAAGCAAATGCAGAGGCCAAAATTTATATTGGGAAGTTGGGCACAAAGTCTTTAAAATGCTTTAACATGCTTTAAAATAGCAGCAGCACAGTCCAGGTGGGAACTAGACTACAGCTTTCCTTTCTGTGAGCACTGCAGAGGGAGAGCATCTGCAAACAGACAGATTCAAACTGCAAGGCTGTGGAACTGCAGCTCCATCTCTCCAACGAACATGCCGGTGTCTCCACTTGCTTCTGCAGCCTCATTCAGTGGAGCCAAGCTCAGCAACACTCAGATGCAAAGTTTGCTGCTTAAAGCAGGGGGCAACAGACTGCTCAAAGCACCCAATCACACATGCCAGCCCTCTGACAATCCTTCCCACACTGTCCAAGCCATGGATCCAGGAGACTCAGGTACTTACAAGAGTTAACCAAATCCACAGCTAAAAATACTCAAATATCAGAGTTCAAACCTCTTTAAAAAGGTCAGGTGTTAAGGTTGTAACATTTGACAAAGAAACATTAGAAGCACGAGGGTATCCAGAACTCGGTGCTTATAGTTTCTTCCTCATCTCTGCAGAAAGTAGTTTTCTGCTCAAAATCAGTTTAAGCAGTACATTTTGGTGAAGGTTTCACTGATGGTCCACATCTTCATGTAGGTGGTGCCCAGCACACACAAGCACATCTCTGCAGCTGCACTACTGTTTTGGTGTGAATCCAGTGTGAGAAATCCTGATTTCCTTCCAGAAAGCAGTCAGAGACTTATGGTCGGACATGCTTAGGGAGTAGGCAGCCCGGTTCCTCTAGATGGAAGAGCTGATCCATGAGGCTCCCTCCAGCTCCCATTCCACAACTGGAAGAACAAGTCTCTGCTTGGCAGCTGTCACCATCGCTGGACAGAAATCCCAAACTACATTGTTCCAGCACATTTCACCTGCAGCCACTGAGCTCACCTGGTGTCTGCCAGATGCCTGTCTGTGCCGAGAGATTACCTGCAGGCAGGCACAAGAAATCCTGGAAGAGGACCAACACTTTCCATTTCCTGCCTACCATTCCCAGGCTGCGCAGCCCCTCTTCGCCCCCCTGGGCTCAGGCAAGCAGGGCTGATGACTGCAAAGTCCAGTAAGGGACCGATAATTTGGCTGCCACTACTAAAGGACAAAGCCTTGATTAAAAAAAAAATAAAATATTGTGCATCCACTGAACTTGTGCCTCACTGTTACATTGATGATTTCTTGCCAAAAAGTTTGAATTGAAGCTGCACTTATTTTCCCTTGGCTCTTCCAGCTGGCGCCACTGCCACTTGCAGCAGCGAGGGGAGGCTGGGCTCGGAGCTGGTGCCACGCTGGCAGAGGCAGGATGAGGACTCAGAGCGTAGGGATGTGTGTCCATCTCCCAAGGAACCAGCACTGCAGGCACTGCCAGAACCCGACTCCACTGGTCTCTCAAAGCCATGTTTTTGGAATTCTCCTTCCCCCACCCTGTCACACAGCAGGCTTGACCTGGGGGCACCTGTCCCCTCCTACCTTCCAGACTTGGTGAGGACAATAATGGCCCCGCTGCAGCACTTGAAGGACGCTTCCACAGCGCCCACAGCAGCGGCCTCGGTGGGGTCGCAGTTGAGTGGGGTCAGACGACGCAGTTCCTCAAACAACTGCCTGTGAAAGATGGCGGCTTCGGCCTCCCGGGCAATCTACAAGAGCAACACGCGTTCGGAGACAACGCTCACGGCAGGCACTCGGGCACAGGGCAGGGCGAGGTGCTCCAGCACGGGGTGCCACATCCATACTGCCAGCCTTTGACATTGTCATTAACCAGCGAGCCCAGACCAAGCTCACCCCAACAGCACATCCCTGCAGAGGAACCATTTAATTCCCGAGGGTTCTTTTTGGAACGGCGGCACCTCGCCCTGTCAAGCCCACGCTCAGGTGACACTCACACCAACTGCCAGGCACTCTCCCTCTGCTCTTGCCTGCTGGGGTCCCTCCCTGGCACAGGGTCAGCTCACACGGCAGCAGTTACGCAAGGTTGGCACGGGCAGCGAGCAGCTGGCCAAAGACTGCAGTGTTAGAGTGCAGTGTGTTTTGCCACAGAAAGGGCTGGCCCAAGCCCCTCTCTGAGCCCTACCTGCCAGACTCTGTCAGGACTAGCAGGGCTGCAGCTAAGCACTTAAAAGAGGCCTCCACCGCGCCCGCTGCCATGGCATCGGCAGGGTCCCTGTTGTTAACATTGAGGCGTAAAATTTCTTCGAACAGCTGACGATGAAACATTGCAGCCTCAGCCTCGCGGGCGATCTGCAGGCCCGAGTGGGAGGGAAGGAGGAGAACAGAAGAAAGAAAAGAAGGAAACATACACCAGAGGAACATGAGATCACGTTAACTTGCTTATTTGTCATAGTAATGCATGCAAGATGAAGCTGTGAAGCTTTTTGTCTCTCAGGTTTTGACTTTGCTAAGGGCAACCCAGACTAAGATTCACCATACCATGGGACAGGCTTTCCAAACGTGGCATTTTTGTTCTATTTGGGAGTTCCAGCAGAGCAGGCAAACATAAGTTACTTTTCAAGGACCAGAACAAGCCAGCTGAGAGCCAGACCTTGCTTTGTCGTGGCTGCTTACGACTTCCTTGGGAGACTCTTATGCCACCTACCTGCCTGTCCATGGTCCTGCTTGCAACTCTGTAAAGAGATTCCAGAATCTCTGGCTTCCTTTCCTCAGCTCCCAACACCAGAGAGTGCTGCTAGAAGAGTTTTCATGGAGCCAACACGCAAGCAACACACTTTGAATGTCACCCCTGAAAGTGGGAGTCTGTTCTCTTAGCCTTGTTACATTTAGTTTAACTTCAGAGTCAATGAAGATTTGGCTTATCTTGAGAGCAAATAAAGATTTAGTTTGAGAGCCAATAAAGACTTATTTTAACATGAGAGTCAATAAAGCTTCACACCCAAGTGGGATACCAACTTCCTTTTGGTAACAGGGAAGTAAAGAGGAACAAGTCTTCCTTATAGGGTTGTCACAGTGTGCATGCTGGGGTGTTTGCACAGTGCCACATATGGACAGACGAGAGGGACAGAGGCACAACTAAAGGCTTTGGTTCTGCTGAATCCTGGGAATCATCAAGTTTAATCATCTCAGATGGCATGACAACCCGATAAAGAAGGCTTGCAAGAGACTAGAAAAACATGCAAAGGTTCATGATCTTTTTAAGGACAACTTCACCCAGTTACACTACAAAGTGAGCAACCACTACACAAAACATGACACAAGTTCCTGAAATTAGAGACTGATGTGCCATTTTAAGTGAAAGTTCTGGAGTTAGAAAAATCAGAATTTGCTACTCTAGTGGTAATTATTTTACATGATGCTGGGAATTATCCCTTCCACAGTTATCAGTTTAAGCCAAAGTAGTTAAGTATCTTAGTTCTAAAAATAACAGGACACAGCCAGCAGGCCGGAAAAGCAGGCTGGTGCTGACTTGTCCTAAGGCATATTGTTACTGCTGGATTTAGATAAAAGGGGAATATTTGCATCACAACACTTACTCCAAATGCAGGAGCTGGAAGCCTGGCAGTTTATTTTCAGCTCCTGGTAATAAGGCAGCAGCTCCATTTAACACAGAGAGCAAACAGGATTTTAAAGAGAAGTCTGCACTCTCCATGTGTAATAGAACATGGGAATACAGGTGTCTGCTTTGACAGCGGCTGCAGAGGAGCACAGCAATCCTTAACTTCACCCCACAGCTGGATCTCCTCAGACAGGAACAGCTACAGAGGGTTTCCAGTTGGTGCATAGGTGGATACCAGCAAGGTGGGAGAAAGGAAAATGGAGAAGCTGTTTTAACCTTGGTCCCAATCAGGCAGCATAGCATGGCCAGGCAGGGCTTTGAAGTGTGGATCCTGGAGCAGAATGGGAAGGATGCCCACTCTCACCTACAGTAATCAGCTTGCCTAGTATTTGGAAGTTTGCTGTTGCCCACTTCAGATGGTAAAATCCACTTGCTCCAGCCATGCTGCAGATCCCCAGACTATGGTTACCCAGGACATTGTTACTGGGCTTGACTAGAAAGTGATGCTCAGATGAAAGATCCTCACTGTACTGGCATGTGCTTGTACCCCAAGAGTTGGCACCTTGCTGCCTGGAACATCTTACATTTAGTCAATCTGTATTTCAATTTCTGCTCAGTGTTAAAGCCTTCAGTGCTTGTCCAGGGGCCCTGGTGGAATGAACACCATGCCCAGTTCTGTGGGAAGAGGGAAGCACATGTAACGGATCCTCAAATCAGGCTATAGGTACAACACAACCTGCCCAGACCAAAGAATTAATGCCATAATGGAAACCCAGGTATAAGGTTTCCTGCAGCAAGTTCCCAAGTCTTGGTAAGCAGTCAGTCTTTGTGATTTAGGGGTTGGAAAAGGAGGGAGAAGCTTTAAGGTGCACTGTTAGCATTTGGCCTGTAAAGGAGCACCACTCGCCCGGTGATCATTAGTTGTATTTTGCATTTGCCTCATGCAAAAAACACCACTCCATTTTGAGGTAAAAGATGTTTAGGTAACACACTGCAAACCAACACTGGCTGAGTTGAATAACCTATAGAACATGAATTACAAATAAAACTGGTGAGAGTTAGAACTTGGGAGTTACCATTGCTGTGATTCACAGCACTGGTAACTAGGGAGCAGCAATGCTCACGGGTACTTGACATCAGGCTTTTATCAGCTGAAATATAAGCTTGAAGCAGAGCAGAGGTTTCTGGCAGTTCAGGCATGTAAAAATATGGTGCTGTCAATACTCATGCAACAAGTCCCCCATCCCCAGTACACAGCAGGTGCTGAATGCAACACTGCTGTAAATCATGCCCAGGAGCCTCCCCACTCCCTCCCATGCAGGACTCAGCCAAAGCCTTTTATTATCTATAGACAAACTGCTTAAAGCAGCTCCTTGACTCTGCAGAAGGTGAAGGCATTTAATATGCCACTGCAATAGGACACTGGATTAAATTTCTGTTGAGGTAACAGCAAAAAAAACAACAACAACGAAAAAAAAAAAGTTTTACATCTCAGCACTGCAGAGCAGCTCTTAGCTCTGTCTGTTGGCAAGTTTGGAGCACATAAACTGAGATACCAGGCCCTCAGTACAATGTTTGTTCAAAAAAAAAAAAAAAAAAAAAAAAAGAACACCCATAGCAGAGTGAGTAAAGAAAAGGCTATTTTAGGTCCATCTCGGCCTTTGAGCGGCCAGCTCAAGAGGCCAAGATCAAGATCAAGGTGGTGTCCCGTTGCCAGCAGGGCAGGACAGTACTCACAGCGTGCTGCATGCGCACAGCCTCGAGGGGATAGTCTCCCTTGGCTGTTTCCCCGGAGAGCATGATGCAGTCCGCTCCGTCCAGGACGGCGTTGGCCACATCGCTGCCCTCAGCGCGCGTCGGCCGAGGCTTCTTGATCATGCTTTCCAGCATCTGGGAGAGAACAAACCCATAGAGATCCACACGCTGCCCGAGGAAGCAGCTGCACTTCAACACTCCTTATGGCTTGGGCAGAAAGTGGGATGCAACCTAAGGACTCCAGGAGTTGTCCATAGGTATGGAACAGAGAGGGGGTCTGCTCTCTAAGCCAGCTTTGGTTTGGAGCCTCCACCAGGAAGGAAAACAATCCATTCCATTTTATACCCATTCCACATTTATTCCTTTTCCAGGGAGATTTAAGCCTCGCAACATCCCAGACAAAATAATCCAACCTTCCACTTCAACTTCTCACCACGAGGCTTGGTCCAAGGAACTCAGAGCTCTTTAGAGCAGAGTGTGGCATTAGACATATTTATGGAAAGCTCAAATTCAGTCATATATTCTCAAATTTGGGAATTTTATCATCTAGAAATCATAAAGAGCAGTGAAGTCACTTCCACCAATGAAGTAACCTTCTCACAGCACAAGATCTCAAATGCTTTCAACAATATAGAGGGGTACAGTACAGGGTAGTAAACTCAGAACAGTTGACTCCACCAGCTTTTTAAGCATCCCCACTTAAGAGTGGAAAACAAGACAGCTTCCCATGAGGTTAGTACTTCCAAATCCCTTTCCACACCCCAAGTCTGGCCGACTCTCCTGTCTTCCTCCAGCGCTCAGCTTCCCCCCAGCTGGAGTTCACCACTTGTTTAAACACCATTTGCTTCACCCATAGGACATTGCCTGAGGCTGTGTTTCAGCTGCATTTCTGTAGCAGTACAGGAAGGAGGAGCATATGCCACTGTAAATCCACAACCTTGTTTAATGACTACTGTCTAAAGACAGTCTTCACTTCCACAGCCTGTGTGCAGAGCAAGGACAGCCAGGAAACCAGTGCTTGAGGACTGTGCACATGATCCCTACCACTCCTAGAAAAAGGAGATGGATCCTTTACTCAGTTCCTTCTGAAGCTGCAGTGTGGGTACATTTTATAAGACACCTGGGAACCCCAGTGAATCTTCCCTGTCAGGTAGAGATTGCTGCCACAAGATGCCAAGGAAAAGCATGTGCCATTTTTCCTATGAATTTGCAAGTTCAGCCCCAAAGGCTCATAACCACATGATGTTTTGAGGTATATAACCTTTAGCAAGAGGTCCTGTAACCTAACTGGAAAAGACCCCAAACACAGAAACGCCTAAATACGAGCTTTTCAGCTATAAGCAAAACCTCTCTGCATCTCACCCTTTAACCACTGCCATCAACCCATTGCTGCCCCCAGCATTCCCTCCCAGCCAGACTCTGGCAGTGAGGAGCCAAAGGTGACGTTTCCAGTACCTGAGTGGCACAGATGATAGGTTTGCCAGCCCTGTTGCAGCGCCCAATCATCATCTTCTGGGCAAGGAAGACTTTTTCAGCTGGGATCTCGATTCCCAGGTCACCGCGGGCCACCATAATGCCATCACTGGCCTCCATGATCTCATCAAACCTGACAGCGAGAGAAGAGCTGTTATCTCATTTGTTCTGCAAAGCACCTTCCCATCTGCCTGTCCTCCTCCGAAAGGAGCACACACGCTTGTCATGGGCTGTTTGGGCTTCTTGGGCAATGCCAAGAAAGGAGGAAGAAAACCAGAAGCAAGGCACAGCACATATTCAGTGCTACACAAAGCTGCCTGAAGCTACAAAAAGGAGTGCGAGTTGCTTTATTTCAGTGTGACAAACCCAAAGCACCCCCTCGCACAAAGCTCACCTGCGCACACCCTCATGGTTCTCAATCTTGCTGATGATCTTGATGTTCTTTCCCTTTTCTCCCAGCACCTTCCTGACAGCGTGGACATCGGAAGCCTTGCGGATGAAGGAAGCAAACACCATATCCACGTTCTGCTCCACACCGAATTTGAGGTCCTGAACGTCCTTTTCAGAGACAGCGGGCAGGTCGACGGCAGCGCCGGGCAGGTTCACGCCCTTCTTGCTGCCGAGCATGCCACCGTTCTCGATCTCCGTCATGACATAGTCCTTCCCTGAAACGTGTTCCCATGGTCAGTGTTTACAGGAGAGCTCCTGCTACCGGCTCCCACACCACCTCCCTGTCTGGGAACTGCAGTGCCAACAGCGGCACACGCGATAAAAAACGCATCCCATCTCTTCAGAGCATTTCTGTACCACACAAGCTTGCAGTTTACCCTTGGGAACACGATAGATTGGTCTAAAACAACTTCTAGGCTGTTCCTGGATAAGATACCAGCTGTTCCCTCTAGGAGGTTGGGATTGCCTCCCCCAAGAAAAGCTAGCAGGTTGCAGTTTTGCACACAGAACCCTGCAACAGCAAACTGAGCACCCCAAAAGCCTCACCTCCCACTCCCTACATGCTCACAGATAAGAGGCTTGAAGCTAGAGCAGTTTACACAGCACTGTAAAGACTATCATGGAAACTTGGAACATTACCAGTTAAAACTAGTTCTGTTTCTAACTACAAAACCCAGGGCATGCGCTGTAAAACTAGTTAAATCTTGCTTTAAGAGCATGAATTAGCCTGGCTGATCATGAGCCAGTGGTATTGCCCTACCAAACATTCCCCTTTGAAGATGAGCTTTAAGATGCCAGACCAGTGAAACCCAAGCTGAAGTCAGTTTTTGGGTAGTTCCTACATTTGAGATAGAAATTTAGCTCAAAGTCTCACTACACCATCAAGAATCACATTTTCCTTTCTTCAACACACAACTGCAAGCTAGGAAACAGTTACTGGAGGGAAAGCACAAGTCCTAAGGAAAACTCAAACAGGCAGAGCTGAAATGGCTGTTACCCACCTTTCTCCTTAACCAGCAAAGAAATCAGACCATCATCCACATAGATTTTGCTGCCAACTTCTACAACTTTGGTGAGATTCTTATAGTCCATCCAGAGCGTGTTCTCATCGCAGTTCTCCATGAAGGCATCGTCCAGGGTCACTTTGAGCTGTGCGCCCTTCTTCAGCTCCACTTCTGCTGTGCCACTCTGTGCGATAACAAAACCAGTAAAAACCAGCACGCCACCCACAGCAGTTTGTCAGAACTTTCGGGAGGTGGTTTGTTATCTCATTTTCTATGATTTTTTTTTGTTTGTTTGGAAATGGCCACAGGCTTAACACAGTATTGAGTCTATGTGGTGAAAAGAGTGGGATAAAAAAAGCACAACTTACTCCCTTAATGAGTCCAGTTCGGATTTCAGGTCCCTTGGTGTCCAGTGCAATAGCCACAGGTCTGTAGGTGATGGGATCAGAGGCAAAGCTCTCTGTGGCTTCTCGCACATTCTTGATTGTGCCCTCGTGATACTGGCAAGAAAAGAAAAAAGATGGAAATGTTAAAGCTAGTTCTACTCTGCCACTTACAGAAAAGATCCCTGTGCACCCTCCTAGAGGCTGCCAAAGGTGACAGTTCTTCTCTCAGTTTCAGTTCTACCTTCAAAATTTAACCCAGACAAAGCTTAAAAAATAAAGCAGACTGCAAGGATACAAGGGCCTTTCTGCCATGAAGGTAGAGTCTGGAATTTATCTGGCGTGCCCTCAGCTCTAATTCCAGAAGGACAACTCAAGGAGATAGTCCTGAGGTGCAGGTAAAGCGATTTTCCATGGAGACACATCTGCCAATTCAAGGTGGCTCACCAACCAACAGGCCTTTAGGGGTAACTTTTACAAAAGCTTTCACTGAACACCTGCCTATTCAACACAGCAGAATATTCACAGCACCAGCAGCTGGATAATTGTGTGCATTGAAAAGGGACCTGGTGGCAGAAGAATGTCACAATATCACACACAGCTGTGCTCCTCTTCCCATCAGAGCAAGGGAAGATGCCTCTCCACACTGCTAGCTCCTACACACACTTCCAGCCTGATCCACTATCAGTCCTGCAGGTTGACAGGCTTTCACTCTTTGGCCTAAATTCCCACAGATAAAGGACTTGCTACAAGAATGTTATCCACGTAAATATTTACAGTTTATTTCCAGAGTCAAAGCAATCACAGACAGGAGCTCAATATTCCAGTACCACACACCTGGCTTCCAAACCTTGTTTGTGAGACTGTTTTGCTAAGTGCTGCCAGTTTTAAGATAGTTTTGTGACAAAACCCATCCCAGCTCCCTCAAATGTGCTACAGATAGCCAGCAAATCAGTTTACTTTGCTTGTTTAAATAACACTAAGAGATAACCCTAACTACCTACAACTAGTACGAGTTGTGCAACACTTGACAGACTTTAGTAGATATGACATACCCTTTCCTCTGTGTCACGTGGACTGAGAAAGTCTGACCTGACTCACCTGCAACACGCAGTTCCCTCATGCCACTCACCCTCCCCAACACAAGCCATCCACACTGACTTTGGTACCTCGGGGATGATAAGCCAGCACCAGGAAGGTGAGGCTGGAACAAGCCATGCTAAAGTTCACATGTGTCCCCTTAGTCAGAAATATCTAACAGCTGATAACTCTTTATAGCAGGAAAATGAGTCAGTTTATTGACTGAGTGTGCAAGCTGGGACTGAGATGGCCCTGACCCCTCCAGGCGCTGCAGCTGGGGTGGATGCAGCACAGAAAATATGCCTCAACAGTGCCACAACACTTATCTAAACCAAATCATCTGGGATTTTTCCATTTTAGCTTGATAACAATGACTAACTGGCTCCTAGGGAGTCTGACTTCCTGAAGAGTTGCACATGCAGAACGGGAATGCAGGCAGAGCTGGAGGTAAAACCCATTTTTATTCTAAGTAAAAGCGACCTAGGCAGGTGCCAAAACCACTGTTAAAGCTCAGGCCCTGGTAAAGGCTTTGGGGTAGACATAAGAACTGAAGCACTTTTGACAGATAGAAGCGCTTTTGGCTTTACTGGAAACTGAAGCATTTTGGAGGAGCCAGGAGGTGACACAAACTTAGCACTCGCTATGGCTAATGGTAACAGTCTGCAGGCACAGCCACATGAGAGCTGGCAGTCAGCTTTGGCATGAAATGTGCAATTAGACCTTACACAAAACAGAAAGACTTCAGCCAAGTTCATAGACCACAGTAAATGGGCAATAAAGGTGTGAGAATTCCCAGTTTCAGCCTGGCCACCAACTCCCCTTGGTGATGTGTCACCTGACCTAAGACCCACCCAGCTGCAAGGATTTGACTCCTGGGATGCAGTTACTCCACACTATTATTTCTCTAGGATGATTTCCCAACTGCAAGGCATGCACTGACACTATCCCAGGGTGGTTAGTCAAGGTCTGATGGCTGCCTACAGTTAAGTATCAACCCTTTTGATCTTGACACTGCCCTGTGCCCATTAAAGGCCACCAGGGTGAAAGGCCAAGCTGTTACACACCACGAGGCTCACGGGTCACTAAGTAAAGCCACCTACAGCTGCTACCAGGTGACATTTTGAAAGCCGGGGTCAAAAAAAAAAAAAAAACCAAAAAAAAAACAACTCCTCAGCAGAATGAGATCCTCAGCTCCTCCAGTATCACTGAGAATCTCAGCTATTTATAGCAATAAGGGCTTGACTGTCATGGAGTGTTGATTTCCTTTGACCTTATTTTTCTAAGAGCACCACACCATGTCCCAAGCTCCACAGTGGGACCTTCCAGAGTGCCAAGAATGCACCCAGAGCAGCTGGGTAGCCAGAAAACCCGAGTCCATTCTTCCACTGGGCATAGTACTTGCATCAAATCACTAATAACAGATGCCTTTTGATTAGGGTAATTCATTGACTACCTGCTTGCAAAATCCCCAGCAACAGAACTATAAGTGAGATTAACTGATAGTGTGACCTCCTGCAGAGGATTAAAACAGGGACAGGTCTTCTCAGCTTCTGTTGCTCACTGGGAAGCAGCAGCTCTGGGAACAGCAGGATGTGAGGAAGATGAAGGATTTCATGGCAAGCAGTTGGCACACAGTGTCAAATACCAGTTACCTGGCTCCCCGATACAGTGCAGGGTGAGGAATTTAATTGTTTTCAAAATGGCTCAGAAAATACATTTCAACGTTATCAACAATGACACAAGCTCGGAATGTAGAACCAGCACGCTTCCCCCAGAAGCAGCTATTTGATCTTCCCACACCAGGGATGGTCTGGATGAAACTGGATTTCCTTTCTCTCTGAGGGACAGGATCAGCAGACACACAGGGGCCACAGCAGCTCAGACCCCACCCTTACCTCATGGGTGCCGTGAGAGAAGTTGAGGCGGGCAACGTTCATTCCAGATTTAATCATTTCCTTCAGCTTCTCCACAGAGCGGGAGGCCGGGCCTAGGAGGAACAAGCAGTTTGAATACAAACTTTAGAAAAATAATGAGGTAACCCACACAGACCAGGCTGTTTCATGTGGAAGAGAAAATGTAAATGGATACAGCATTGCTCAGCGCTGCAGCACCAAATATTGTTTTAACTTGCCCACAGAATGCAGCAGAACCCAAGCGATTCCCATTTCCCTGGATACTGGATTCACTCCCAGCAGTAACACAGGTTAGGCAAACACAGGAAAGTCATGTTCCTTCACCACACAAGTTCAGCCCTGGCAAGGGATGAAAGCCAGATCCCTCTCATAATTTTCCTAACAAGTTTCACCAAGGCGTGGGCTCCTAGCTGCAATTCTCTCCTGTCGAGGAATGGCCTACCAATGGTGCAGATGATGCCGGTGTTTCTGGCGATGGTTGGCTCCGAGTCTATGTCCAGGCGGCACATGTGCTCCAGGAAGGTGTCTGCCATGGCAGCATGCAGCTGCTGGGTCTGGATGAAAGCGGTCCCTGCATCGTGGTGCTTCGACATGGTCACTTGATTCCTGTGTCTGGAAGGGAAGAAAGCGGTGCCAGGTGTGGGAATCACCCACACCAACTTACCCATCAAGCAGAGACACCAAGACAACCACGTGATGAATATGGAGATAACAAGAAAGCTGCTACTGGGTCAAACTACCTTTATATTCCTATTTGAGAGTCCTAACAGGCAAGGCATGTTTCTATTTCCATGTCATCCCCCACATGGACCACCCAAAGCTCACCTGCCTTCTATGCAGATGTTCCCTTCATAGCTTCTCTTCATTGCCAGTCTTCCCTTGGAGCTACACAACGCAACAAAATTCAAGCACTTGAGTGCACAGGCAGAGGTTCTGCCTCCTCCCTCCCAGCTCTCCACTCATTTCTCCTACAGGCCCCAAATGCACTTCCCATCCCACTTGGGACCAGGGCAGCTCAGCACCAGTGTGACCGCAGCATGCCCAGACACAGGCAACCTTCTGGCCAGGAGCACCTAATCACAGCAAAGTCCACATAAGCCTAAACCCCATCTTTTAAGCCTGGACAAGCAAGCAGACTTAAGTTAATTAAACACAACACTTTGGCAGAGAACACATAAAAGACTGAAGATTTAATACATTCAAAGACTCTCTTTGACTGAAGATGCTGCAGGTCTCCCCCACACCCTGCACTCCCTTTTACCTACAGCACCAGAAATTTATCATAAGGTTTAAAACTGGTTGTGTTTTTCAACATTTGGATTAAAGAAGTTCTCTGAACTCAGGCTGTTTGCCTAGTCTGGACTAGAGACTCTCCAACAGCAGGACCAGCCTATTCTTCAGGAAACTATCCTTCAAAGAGGAAGCTGAGTTGAAGCTTAACAGTCCACTGGGATGGGAGGACACTCATTTCACAGCAGTGCTGGTGGCCCAGACATTTCCAATTACAATAATTTGGTTCTCAAGTAGTAACGGCAGCTGAAAGCTTTGTCTCTTGCACCCGCCCAGACTAAAATCCCAGCATTACAAAAGCCTCTGGTAAAAGAGTGATGCAAGGTGGTGGCTGTTGGCATGGGCAGATGACTCGTTTTGCCTTTAAAGATCGGTTTAACTTCAAACTCCATGCCCTGGGCACATGGGTGACACTCAGAGCAGGCATGAGCTGCCTGCATCTCCAAGGTGTGCTTACGGAAAGATGGGCTGAGACTCAGCTAAAAGCTGGGACAGAGGTGGAACAGAACAGGGCTTTTGTTCTGCCCACACCAGGCAGACAAAACAAAAACACAAATGAAACACAGATTGTTGTAAGGGGTACACACCAGCCAGCTCAGCATATACAGTTTTGAGACAGAGGCACCAAGAAACCCAAAAACTCTTATCAAAGCTGGCAGGACTGAGCACAGAGCGGGGCAGACCATGCCCTGCTAGCCTGCCCGGTGCCATCCCGGTGCCACAGCAGCCCTGCTGCCCGGCCCCGATGCTCCTCCCCTGCTGCACAGTCCTCCCTCATGTACGTGCAGATCCTCGCGCAGGCAGCCCTGACTCACCCTCACCGTGCTGCCATGCGCCACAGAGCAGCCAGGCCAGCAAAAACCATAATTTGACCTGGCAAAGCCTCTTTTCCCTCAGTCCTGCCAGAAGCTGCTGATTCACTCGAGTCACTACAAGAAGGTCTGCCCACATAAAAAGCCCAAGAAAGTCTAATTATTATAGGAAAACCCTTTGGTCAGTCCTAAAACATTGTTTCAGCCTTCTAACACTTGCTGTTGCACCCTCTAATACCTGCAGAGCAGTGTCAGCTTCCCTAGATTTAAAAAAAAAAAAAAAAAAAAAAAAAAAAAAAAAAGCGCCTTTGCTGGGAAATCACCTCCAGGCACAGGGAATCAGGCTTGCACAGCGTCTAGGAACAAGAGGAATACGGAACAATAGTATCCCAACACGGAAACTGCAGCCAGAGCACAACTTGGAAGTTCATAAAAAACAGTCAAGTGAATTTTGCCTGCCTCATGGAAATCCCCCACCCACTCAAGTCACTTGCAAATATAATTTTAACACCCTTGAAGTCTTTATAAAGATAAAGGAAAAGTTCACTTCCCAGCCAGAATCCCCTTCACAAGATTCTCCAGCAGCTCAGAGGGTTCTGAAAAATTAACTGCAGACACAGTGACCTTGTCCAGGGGCGAGAGCAGAAACACAGGAGCCAGAAAGTATTCCGAACACCCATCTGTCCACAGCACCATGCCCACGACCACCAAGAGTCTTTTTAACACTCCCTCCTGCTTTCCATCACCGTGCATTTACAAAGCATCGACTGAATTGTACTGGAATGACCAGTCTCATATTTATAACAGGAATGTCTGGCATTTCCCACTACTCCGCTTTTTTTAATATCAGAGGAGCAAGGACTTTAAGGACACCAGAAAACACAGAGCACTCAGTCTGGGCAGAGTGAGGAAGGGGGGGGGAGGTGAGCAATACCCTACAACACCTGAATGTTTCTATCACTGAATAAACCTGAATTCATTCCTCAAAAAATTATGATTGAACCCCCAAATCTATCACTTGGCCTGCCCATGCTTCAGACAGGGTGTCCCAATGTGTGTGCCATCTCCCCAGTTCCTGAATATTCCAGACTGAGCCATTTGGGGTCGGGACTGGGTTTTATTGCAGCCAGGTGACTGATTTGGGCCAGCTCATCCGATGGGTCAGAAGAGGGAAAGCCTAAATTCACGGTTTCTCCGGATACGCCCCTTGGGGATGGGGAAGGGACAGGGAGCAGCAAAACTCACCCAGGAAATCCCCACCCAGGGCCAAGTCTTTGCTGCTACTGGTGACAGGGAAGTAGAAACTACAGCAGGGGCTGTCCCTAGGCCACGGCAGCAGAGCTGTGTCACTGCCTGCAGGAATTCCAGCCAGGAGGCTCCCAGGGGATGATGATCCAGGACTTACTGGTCAGCCTCACTTACACAACCTCATGGATGCTGCAGAACAAGACTGCTCATGCCCAGTGTCCCTGCCCAGAGGCAGAAATGGTTTGAATTAGTGCTCAGGGCAGGGTTATGAAACCAGGCAGGCCTTCAGATTCTCAAAAGAAGCCTAGAAAAATGTCAGCTTTGCTCATTCCAGAAGCTAAAGGCACTTAACAACAGAGAAATGCAGCTCTGCAGAGAAGCAGGTTGTTACCCTGGCCTGGCATCCCCTCTCCCAGGGAAAGGGGACGGCACATTCCTGCCAGGCAACTGGTGCCAGAGGTGGTGTCTCACCCTTACATAAGGACAAAATGGCCACCCCAAAACTCCACCCCTTTTCTGCAAGCCTGGATGGAACCCAGGAGCCACCACCGGTTCCCGGCTGGCCGATGCTCTCCCCAGTACTGAGCTGCAGATCGACGGGAGGAGAGACCCACAACGGGGATGCCATTCCAGCTTTATGGCAATGGGGAACAGGAAGGTCAGGCTGGCTCTGGCACCTTCCCCGCGCGCTGCCGGCTCAGCTGTGCATTTGCTGAGCTGCTCTCCCTGGAAGGCTTAACTAAAAAAAATAAAGAGGAGGTGGCAAGCATCGGATGTTTGGTGACGAGAAAGACTTATCTCGAGGGTATTTGCAGGACACACCTACAGGGTTAACCTTGCGGAGGACAAGGAGCCTTTATAGACTTGGCAAAAAGCACCTGGCTGCCTTCAGGCAAGCTGCAAAAACCGGCTTTACATGATAAAAAAAAAAGCTTGGGGGTTTTCTTTTCACATTTAACTAGGCAGAACTGTAGACCACTGTGCTGCATCCCCACTCCAGGATGGAGATTGCTGCACGTGGCAGCGCCCCGGTACTGCAGCCCCATTCCCTACGTGCCATCCATCACCACCCACTGCGGCTCCATCTCCCCCCGGGAGAACAACGGCCAGGCAAGAGATAAAGGATCAACCACGTGCTCCAGCCGGCCTGGGAAACGTCTTGGTCTCATCAAATTAAATTATAACTTGTTGGGTGGAAGGGGAATTAAGGCCGGCGGTGGACCACTCCGGCTAACAACAATAAATTAAGGTTTTAATAATAGCTTTAGGTGGATAAAGGAGTAGGTAATAAAAAATAAAATTAAAAAAAAAAAACCGCAGGCTCTCCAAGCTCTTTTAACTAGTGCAAGCCAAGTTTCTCAGAAGGCTTTCACAGGCAGAAGTCCCCGGTTCAAGCACGTGGCTCGCAGCAGCGCTTCCTGCCTCGCACAAAAACCTGCTTAATCCGGTGATGGGCTGGAAACCTGCTGGCACCAGCACGGCCCGATAATCTATCAGACTCCTTTATATTAGCCGGAATTCTGCTCTATAAACAGCATCTCGGACATGAAATTACATTCTTCAGATTTTTGGGTTTTGTTTTATTAAATTAAGCACTTCTAGCTGCACAAGTCCCTGGACGTGTCTGAGTGACGAAAAACCTCTTTGTCATTGCACCTCTGAGCCAAGGCAAGTCATGATGAGCAGCAGCAGGAAAGTTAACATTTTAACATTACAAAAGCCTCCATAAAACACTGATTTTTTTTTTTGGTTAACCTGCGCCTCGCCGGTACCGAGTTGCCTTATCAGAACAACAGTAGGTTTTTAGAGATTGCTGTATACTTTAATAGTCTCAGGAGACAGTCGGGAGGTTGCCATTGTCCGCCGACAAAAGCGCTATTCATGCCCCAGTAGCTCTGCAAAGGGGGGTTTAAACACGTTTGAAAGGTCTTCACAGTTCAAGAAACTGTCCAAATCAACTGGACGTGTTTAAGCAGGCACAATTAAGGCAGAAGACTAATTCAGAAGGGGCCTTCCCTTCCCGGGGATGGGGGGGTGGGCAGCGGGAAGAGGTTGCAGCATCAGAGGTGGGTGCAGTGAGCCGGACGCTGATTTAAACTGATGCCCTTCGGAGAACTGCCGGCTCTTACGTGAGTGCAGGCACGGGGCGGGGGGGGGGCTCGCGGCGGCCGAGCGCCTCACTCACTCCGTGTGCCTCAGCCTCAGCCTACCGGCAGGGCCGGGCAGCAGCCGCAGCGGCTCCCTGAGCTCCGCTTAACGCCAGGGCCGCAGGGCACACGCGGGGCTTCCCGCTCTGCACGCCCCACTTCATTCACCCGGGCCTTCGCACCCCAGACCGGACCCCCATCGCGCCCCCCCCACCCCCGGGCCCGGAGCGGCCGTTTCCCGGTGTGGGCCGTGGGGAGATGCTTCCCTGCGCGGGATCGGAAAAGATGCTCGGAGCGGGCGTTCCCCAGTGCTGGGTCACGGGGGAGATGCTCTCGGAAGGGGCGTTCCCCGCTGCGAGATCTCGGGGGGATGCTCGAGGAGACAGAGTCGAGCGCCGGCGGCCACGAGCTCAGCGCTGCGAGCCCCCCGCGCGCCCCCTCCTCAACCGTCCCATGGGGCGCGCGCCCCCTCCCCTCAACCGCCGCCCGGGGGGGAACCCTCTCCCGGCGGCGAAAATACGGGGATAACGGCGGTACCAGCGCGGCCCGACCCACCGCTCGCCGCCCCTCAGGCCGCCGTTACCTGCCGCCCTTCAGTCGAGCCTCGACCCGATCCTCTCCCTCCGAGCGCCGCCGCCGCTCTACACAGCGCCCCCACGCCCCGCCAAGGTGATCCCGACTTTCCAAAGCACCGCCCCCCGCGGATCCCTCCGCCGCCCGCTCTGCCGGCGGCCACAAGGGCGGGGCGCCGGGGCTACTTTCGCGGGCGCACGCACAAAGCACGGGGGAGGCGCTGAGTCACAGCACGCGCCTAGCCAACCAATGAGGGGGCGGCACAGCCGCCGCGCGCGCGGATGGAGAGTGGCCGTCGCCTTAAAAGGACCGCGGCCCGGCCCGATGCTCTTAAAGGGGCCGCGGCCCCCTACTGGCGTCGAGCGTTTTGATTCAGATTGACCCTGCCCAACTCACACAGAGACCCCTCAGCTCACACCGGCTATCCAGCTCACACCTCAGGGGTCTCTCACTCTGCAGAGCAGCGGCTCTGGGTGTTTTGGGGTGCTTTGGAGGATCCTGAGACCTTACTGTGGGGACACTGGGGACCAATATGGAATCTCTGTACTGGGGCCACGAGGACGCAGTTCTGGGGACACTGGGGACATGGTGCTGGGGTCACTGAGGGTAGTGTGCTGGGGTCAATGAGAGACCAGGCTGGAGATCCTGGGGACACAGGAGACGCTGTGCCGGGGCCGCTGTCTCGGCTGTGTGGGGACCCAACATGGACACCGTATGCCAGATCCATGAAGGCTCTTGGCTGGTAATAGTGAGAACCTCATGCTGGAGATATTGTGGACCCGGTCTCAGAACCATGGGGACCTTCTGCCGGTGACCCATGACAGGGGCTCCACACTGGCACCGTGGTGACACTGGGGACATGCCATTAACGCAGGGACCTGCCGCACAGACCCTGTGCTGGACTGTAGAGACAGAGTGACAGCCATCTGGGGACTCAAAAACGGTCACTGTATGCTGGGACCGCAGAGGAGTCCTGTACCGGGTACACTGGGGACCTCGCGGTCCACGGAGAGGTCAAAAAACCCCTGCGCTGGGGACGCGGGACCGGTGCCGCTCCTGTGGTGGAGCATGGGGTCACTGCGGGAGACCCAACATGGCCACCCCGTGGGGTGTGCCGGGAGAGGGAGGCCGTGCACCGGGGACACCGGGGACTCTGAGGACACCGGGGACCCCGCCAGCGCCGCGTCCCTGCCATGGCGCTGCCCCGCCCCCGACGGTTCCGGGGTGGAGGGGGGGGGGGGGGGGGTCCCCGGCGGTGACGTCATGGCGGCGCCGCTGGTGACGCGGTGCGGCGGCTCTGACGTCAGGCCCGGCCCCCCGGCAGCATGGCGGCCGTGTCCGCACCGGCCGGCCCGCGCTGACATGGTGAGGGGCCGGGACGCGGGAGGGGACGCGGGGACACGGCCGCGGCCGCGGGGGGAGCGCGCCCGCGAAGGGGGCGGGACGGTCCTGCGGGGGCCCGGGGCGGGGGAAGGGCAGCGGCCCTCGGTGTCCCCCCGTGTCCCTGGGTCCCCCGGCTCGGGGGATGGGATGGGGCTGGAGGAGGAGGAGGGATCCCCGCGTCGCGATCGGCCGGGCATCTCCCGGCACCTCCGTGCGCGGTCCCTGTGCTGGTCCTCCATCCTGGTCCTCCATCCCGCTGTTCCCATCCTGCTTCCCAATCCTGCTGTCCCATCCTGTTCCCCCACACTGGTCCTCCATCCCTCTGTTCCCACCTTGCTCCCCCATCCTGTTGTTCTTGTCCTGTTCCCCCGTTCCAGTGTCCCCAGCGTGCTGGTCCATCTTGCTTTCTCCATCTTGCTCCCCATCACACTCCCCCATTCCACTGTCCCCATCCTGCTTCCCTCTAATCTGCTCCCCCATCCTCCCTCTCACAACCAGCTCCTCAATCCCACTGCCCCCCAAATTATTCTTCCCATTCTGCTCCCCCATCCCACTGCCCACATCCCAATCCCACCATCCCCGAACACTCCCCCCAACCCCTATAATTCCCCCTATCCTACTTCTCCCCCCCAAACTGCTTCCCCAAATCGCTCCCTCAATCCACTGCCCTCAACCCTCTCCCCAAAACAAGCTTCCCCAGTTTGCTCCCCCCTAATTCCCTCCCCTATTAATGTGCACCTCCAATCCACCTTCCAAACCTCTCCCCCATCCCTGCTGCCTCCCAACCCTCTGTCCCCTCAAGGACCTCAAGGGCCAGTACTGGACGGACGATGACTCCGACGGGGATAATGAGTCCGAGGAGTTCCTCTACGGCGTGCAGGTGGGTGCTGGGTCCCGCCGGTGCCACAGGAGGCTCAGGAGCCTCCAAGCTGAGCCTGATCCCAGGCCTGGGGCTGCCGGAGGCAGTGGGAAGCTCCGGGTGTGACGGTGCTGTGGGCGCTGTGCCGCAGGGGACCTGCGCCGCCGACCTGTACCGGCACCCGCAGCTGGACGCCGACATCGAGGCGGTGAAGGAGATCTACAGCGAGAATGCCGTGGCTGTCAGGTGGGTGCCTCTGCTGCCCCCCGCACGGGGCAGTGCCGTGCCCAGGAACTCGGCTGTGCTACCCCCAGGCTGCCAGCTGTGCTCTCCCTGGGTATGCAGCTGTGCCATGCCCAGGCGTCCTGCTGTGCCGGCTCTGGGACACCTGGCAATAATATTACCAGATCATCTGACCATGGCATCCCCAGGGCACCTGGCTGAAGCATCCCTCAGACATACCCTCCCCAGGACACTGGCCACAATATCCCCTGGGCACTTGGCTGTGCTATCCTTGGGCACCCAGATGTGGCATTTGTGGAGCATCCGACTGTGGCAGCCCCAGGCACTCATCTGTGCCATCTTCAGAGACCCAGCTGTGCCATCCCTGGGCACTCAGATGTGCCGTATTCAAGGCATTCAGCTGTGGCATCACTGGGTCACCTGGCCATGGCATTGCCAGACACCCGGCAGTACCATCCCTGGGGTACCTGGCTGTGCCATCCTCAGGCATCCAGCAGTGCCATCCCCAGCGCACCTGCGCATGCCATTCCCCCGCACTTGACCGTGCCATCTTGGAGCACCCAGTAGTAGCACCCCTGCATAACCAGCTGTGCCGTCCTTGGGACATCTGACTATGGCATTACCAAAGCACCTGGCTGTGACATCTCCGGGTATCCAGCTGTGCCACTGGCAAGGCACTCAACCATGGCACCCCTAGGACACCTGGCCACGCCATCCCCTGAGCGCCTGGCCGTGTTCACACATTCCCAGGTTCACATCCACATTCTGGGCACTTCCCCTGTGCATAGATTGATACATGAGGAGCCACACGTGGCACTGTCACCTTCCTGTGAGCCTGTCCACCGGGGCACGGTGGGCACTGGGCCACTGTTCAGCACTGTGCCAGCCCCCCGTGCCACAGCAACACGTGTCTTCACAGGGAGTATGGGACCATCGATGACGTGGACATCGACCTGCACGTGAACATCAGCTTCCTCGATGTGAGTCCCTGGGGTCCCCCTGGCAGTGCTGGCACACTGGGAGGGTGGGTGCATGTGCCTGGGGCGTCCCCAGATCCCCGTGCCTGGGTGGAGATCCCGTGGCTGTGTCAAAGTGTGTCTCTCCCTTGGCAGGAGGAGGTGGCGACGGCGTGGAAGGTGCTGCGGACGGAGCCCATCGTGCTCCGCCTGCGCTTCTCCCTCTCCCAGTACCTCGATGGCCCCGGTGAGTGGGGACAGGCGGGATGTGGTGTCCCTGTGCCCTCAGGACGGGCACGGTGCTGTACTGACGGCTCATCCTCCTCTCTCCCTGCAGAACCATCCATTGAGGTTTTCCAGCCGTCCAACAAGGAGGGCTTCGGGCTGGGTCTGCAGCTGAAGAAGTAAGAGCTGAAATGTGGTGGGCACCTGAGGGTAATGGGTGGGGTGGCTTACAGGGTCACTTTTCTGCCCCAAAACTGGTGGCCACAAAACCTCGCCACCACCTTCTATCCACCA
Source organism: Cinclus cinclus (assembly GCF_963662255.1). Classification (NCBI taxonomy): domain Eukaryota; kingdom Metazoa; phylum Chordata; class Aves; order Passeriformes; family Cinclidae; genus Cinclus; species Cinclus cinclus. Next base: position 3,615,326 of record NC_085058.1, on the reverse strand, counting down.
CACAATGGTGTGATGGGCTCACCACCATCTGTGTGTGGGGAGGAGGAGGGGCTGGGGGTGTCATGGACCACCAAGCACCTATGGGTGCTGTTCCCCCTGTTTGCCAGGATCCTGGGCATGTTCACATCCCAGCAATGGAAACATCTCAGCAACGATTTCCTGAAGACCCAGCAGGAGAAGCGGCACAGTTGGTTCAAGACGAGTGGCACCATCAAGAAGTTCCGTGCTGGTCTCAGCATCTTCTCACCCATCCCCAAGTAAGGTTCCAGTGCTGTGCCCATAAGGGACCAGCCCTCCATCCCTTCATCCTGGATGAGGCCTGGCACCGTGCCTCGGTTTCCCCACTTGGATGCTGCTGCTCCCTACCAGATCCCAAGCAGGTGGAGGTTGCTCCCAACAAGTAGCTGATGGGTGAATCCGATGCTGGGTGATGGAGGAGCAGGAAACGTTGACAAACAGGTGCTCAGGGGGATTCTGTCCCTGCAGGTCTCCCAGCTTCCCTGTTATCCAAGATTCAGTGCTGAAGGGCAAACTGGGCATCCCCGAGCCTCGCGTGAACCGCCTGATGAACCGCTCTGTGTCCTGCATGGTGAAGAATCCCAAGGTGGAAGTTTTTGGCTACCCACCCGCCAGCACCCAGGCAGGTGTTGCCCCCTTCAACATCCTGGTGGGTGCCACCCCGCCTTGGGGTTTGCTTTTCTCTTCTTCCCCTTCCCAGGGCCTCCTCTGGGGTCAGACCATTTGTTGTGGGGTGCTGAGACCACCCCCATGGGATGGGGGAGCCCCTGCAGGGTTTCTTGTCCCCAGTCTTGGGTACTTTTGGGGAGCTGGGGCCTGGCTGTGGGGGCTGCTGGGATTTTCCCCCTACTCTGGGTGCTGCATCCCTGCTGTGCCAGGGGATATTGGCATGTTGGGGGTCCTGCTGTGCCAGGGGGTGTTTGGATGTCAGGGGTCCAACTGCACCAAGAGGGGTTTGGCGTGCTGGGGGTCCCACTGTGCCAGGGGGTGTTGGCATGTCAAGGGTCCCACTGCATTGGGGGTGTTGGGGGTCCTGCTGTGTTGGGAGGGCATTGGCATGTTGGGGTCTTGCTGTGCTGGAGCACATTGCGATGTCAGGGGTCCTGCTGTGACAGAGTTTTGGTATGCTGGGGTCCTGCTGTGCTGGGGGAGTTGTGGGCTGCCCATGCCATGCAGAGCTGGGGATGTGTGTGGGAAAGGGGATAACACAGCTGCAGGGATAACATGCCCCGTCACAGGTGGGTGGCCACTGCAAGAACATCCCCACGCTGGAGTACGGCTTCCTCGTCCAGGTGAGGGTCTGCATCCTGCTCATCCTCAGCCTGCTGCCCAGAGCATCCTTCCCTACTGTCCCACTTCCCATTTATCCACCTCCTACTATCTTGAGCGTTCTCCCCACTACCCGTTTCCTGCTCATCCTTATCCCGATGCCCAGAGTATCCTCGCTGTTCCACATCCCACTCAGGCCTGTCCCATTGCCCAGAACATCTTCCCCGGTGCCCCACATCCCACTTATCCACACTTCACTGCCTGTATCATCCTCCCCTCAGACCAGAGTTCCACTCATCCCCATCCCACTGCCTGGAGCATCTTCCCCAGGCTCCCTGTCTGCGGCAGTACCGGACTCTCTCCATCCTGCCCCTCAGATCATGAAGTACGCGGAGCAGCGGATCCCAACGCTCAATGAGTACTGCGTGGTGTGTGACGAGCAGCACGTCTTCCAGAACGGCTCCATGCTGAAGGTGGGGTGGCAGGGCCAGGTCAGGTGTGGGCTGTGCCCCTGTGTCACCATCCCTGACACTCACCACTCTCCTGTCCCTTCCACAGCCAGCTGTGTGCACCCGGGAGCTCTGCGTCTTCTCCTTCTACACCTTGGGCGTTATGTCCGGCGCGGCCGAGGAGGTGGCCACTGGTGCTGAGGTAGGGCTGGGCATGGTGGTTACCCTGCCCCTCCCCAGCCCCATGGGGGGTTGCCCCTTCAGTCCCTGCTCTGCCCCAAGGTGGTAGACTTGCTGGTGGCCATGTGCCGCGCTGCCCTCGAGTCTCCTCGCAAGAGCATCATCTTCGAGCCTTACCCCTCTGTGGTGGACCCCAATGACCCCAAAACTCTGGCCTTCAACCCCAAGGTAAGCACTGGGGGAAATCACACGAGGAAGTGATGGGGAGCCCCAAAGACCCCTCTGATGGCCGTCCCTCTTCTGCCCCATGTGTAGAAGAAGAACTACGAGCGGCTGCAGAAGGCTCTGGACAGTGTGATGTCCATCCGGGAGATGACCCAGGTACGTGGCATGGCCCCACGGCCCCATGTGACCTCCCTGGTGTGGGATCCAAGCTGGGAGTTGCATTTTGGGGCTGATCTCCATCTGCTCATGGCTGGGAGGGTGCTGGGAGGACCCACCTGCACCCCCTCTTGTCTCTACCAGGGGTCCTACCTGGAGATCAAGAAGCAGATGGACAAGCTGGACCCCCTGGCACATCCCCTCCTGCAATGGTAAGGCCAAGGGTGCTGCAGCCCTCTCCCGTTGCCCCTTGTCCCTCTCACTGCCCCACATGGGCACTCCCAGGACATGGGAATGGAGTGGGAGGGCAGCCAGGTATCCGTGGCACAACACTCTCATCTCTTTTCTCCTGGGGGGTCATGAGCATCTAATGATCTTGGGACAGATTGGGACCACCTTTTCTGACCCTCCTCCTTTTCCCCCTCCTCAAGGATAATCTCCAGCAACAGATCCCATATTGTCAAACTGCCTCTCAGCAGGGTAAGGTGCCAGGCCGGGCTCCAGGTGGGGTGCGGAAAGGCGAGTATGGAATATGGGAAGTGGGGTGGAGAGATCCAGGAGATGAGATGCAGGACATGGGCTCTGGGCTGCAGGATGCAGGATGAGGCATGTAAGGATGTGGGATGGGCAGTGGAAGGGTCTGGGATATAGGATGGTTCCATCTGGGTGGGGTTCTAGCCTGGGAGATACAGGAGTCAGGACACGGGGTACAGGAAGGGGGATGTTGGACATGGGCTGTGGGATGGGGACAAGACAGGGATGCCAAGGACCCATCTGGCAAACTTGGAGTCACCAAAGCCAGGCTGGGCTGGACCCAGGGCTGGGTGGCCGTGCATGATCTCTGTCTGTCTGTCCTCTCTCCTGCTGGCAATGCCGTTGCTCTTCCTGTTCCCCTGGTAGCAGCTGAAGTTCATGCACACCTCCCACCAGTTCCTCCTGCTCAGCAGCCCCCCGGCCAAGGAAGCCCGGTTCCGCACGGCCAAGAAACTCTATGGCAGCACTTTTGCTTTCCAGTGAGTTGCCAAGGTGGGGGGATAGTGGGAGGCCCCAGGGTGGGTGCCGTGGGGCTGATGGACGAGCGGCTGATGTGGGGCTGGCTCTTTCCAGTGGCTCTCACATTGAGAACTGGCATTCCATCCTCCGCAATGGGCTGGTCAACGCCTCCTACACCAAACTGCAGGTATCGCTCTGCCCCCTGCACCCAGTACACCCCAGGGCAGCAGGTGGGCAGGGAGGGGACAGGAAGGCAGGGAGGGGGCAGACATTGGGAACTGACAGGCTTCCTCCGCTACTGCTGTGCCCGAGCTGTCAGGGTGATCCCACCACGCTCACCCTGGTATTTTCCCACAAGCTGCATGGAGCAGCCTATGGCAAGGGCATCTATCTGAGCCCCATCTCCAGTATTTCCTTTGGATACTCAGGTAAGAGGCTGCCTGCGCTGCCCGGTGCTGCCTGTGCTCCCGTTCCCACTCCCTGCATGGGCAAGGGGAGGTTTGGCATCGTGCTGGCTGGAGAAGCTGCACAGGAGTGGCAGCATCCCATATCCATCCCATCACACCGGCCTCTTCCCAGCCAAGTTGGGGCTTTCCTACACGCCAAAGAATCAAACCTCCGTTTTCTAGGCTTCAGAAGCTGCCGCGCACACTTCTGGGGGGTTCCTAGGGCTCAGCTGCAGGGTGGGAGCGCTGAGGGTGGCAATCCCTGTCTGTGGCATGTGTCCCCACATCACCCCAGGGTGTTCCCTGAGAGACTGATGACAGCCCCTGCCTGGCTTCTTCCACAGGAATGGGGAAAGGGCAGCACCGGATGCCGTCGAAGGATGAGCTGGTGCAGCGGTACAACCGGATGAACACGATCCCCCAGGTGATGGGCCAGGGGACACCGGGGCAGGATGGGAATGGGGATATGGCACCCGTGGGTGCTGGGAACAGAGTGGTAACACCGGCTGCTCTTCTCACAGACCCGCTCCATCCAGTCCCGCTTCCTCCAGAGCCGCAACCTGAACTGCATCGCGCTTTGTGAAGGTGTGGGGATGTGGGGGGATAATAGGGAGGGACAGGCAGCACCCATGGGGTCACCGGGTGGGTGGAGGGATGGCGGCTCCCCACAATGGGCTGTGCCCAGGCAGGCCCTCTGTCCCGCATCCAACGGCACCTTGCCCCAGCAGTGATCACCTCCAAGGATCTGCAGAAACACGGCAACATCTGGGTCTGCCCTGTCTCAGACCACGTCTGCACACGCTTCTTCTTTGTGTGAGTCCAGCTGCGCCCACCCTGCCGCACCTGTGGGACCCCCACAGGGCCCCCCTCACCCCCTTCTCCTCTTCCAGGTATGAAGATGGCCAAGTGGGAGATGCCAATATCAATACTCAGGACCCCAAAATCCAGAAGGAGATCATGCGTGTGATCGGGACTCAGGTGTACACGAACTGAGTGACGGTGGGACCCGGGGACCCCCGGGGCACCGAGTGAGCCCCCGGGCAAGGCTGGGCGGGGGCCGAGCGGGTTTTGAGCCCCCCCAGGCAGGGCAGAGCCGGGGCAACACCGGAGGCTCCACCTGTACATAGGCGTTGGGCACCCTGTGAGCACCAGGCGGGTTCAGCGGTCCCTTATCCCTTCCCTGTCCCCTTCCCACTGTCCCCGACCCTGTGGCAGCGTGGAGAAGGAGCCGTGGGTCCGGCATGGCTGGAGGCCGCCCCTCTTGGCGTTGGCAGTGATGATGTTTTTATCTATGAGAAACAGAAGCAAAAAAAAAAAAAAAACAAAAACAAACTAACAACCAAAACAAACCCAAAAACATAGGAAAAAAAAGAGAAAAGGAATCGGTGTTTGTGGCTTTAACTGGGATTAAAGTGTGGGGCATGGGAAGGGGAAGCTGGGGAAAGGATGGGGGCACAGAGGGGGAGTGGGATTGTGAGGAAAGGTGCACAGGAAAGAAAGGGGATGATGGGATGGGATGGGATGGGATGGGATGGGATGGGATGGGATGGGATGGGATGGGATGGGATGGGATGGGATGGGATGGGATGGGATGGGATGGGGTCATGGGGAAGGAGTGGGATTCAGGGAAAGGGGTGGAAGTGTTAGGGAGGAATAGGGGCACAGGGCAGGGATGGGGACACTGGGTAGGGATAGGATCATGAGAAAAGGATAGGATTATGGAGAAGGGGCAGGAAACAAGGGATGGTACCTTGGGGAAGGGATGGGATTGAGAGGAAAGGGAGATCATGCAGAAAGGAAAGATTCATGGGGAAGGGATGGGATTGAGGGGAAGGGATGGGATGGTGGGGAAGTGTCATAGAGAGTTGATGCAGCTTTGGGATAAGGCTGGGAGGGAACCACTGCCCCCATCACACTACGGTAAAGGGATGGATGTTCCACTGTGGAGATGCAACACAATGGAGAAGGGATTGTGCCTCAGCAATGGGGACTTGGGACCCCACAGAGCAGCCCCCCCAGGCACTGGTGCTGCAGCAGAGACTCAAATGAGAAAACCTCCCAGGGAAAGCATTTTATTTCAGCCCAAGCCAGTCCCAGTAACTTCATGGACACAGAGGCGGTGCCAGCACAGCTGCATCCTGTTCCACCCAAACCTGGATGGAAACCCAGCAGAGATGGCCCAGAGGCTGCCAGGGCTCAGGGCAGGCAGAGGGGACTGGGCACTGCTGGTCCCCACGGTCCAGGGGCTCTCCAGGTCAGTCACAACAGTGCAAGGCCACGATTTCAGCCAGGATTTATGATGGAATTTAAGAATTCACATAAGAATTTTCTTGATTTTGGTACAATCACCACCCAAGTCCTGACACATTCATTACACCAATGGGTGGACTCAGTGTCTTCTGTCATGTCCCTGTCTTCTGTCCTGCCTGGATCCCAGCATCTGTCCCCCCCACTTGTCCCACCCTGGCCGCTCCATGTACCGAGGGCCACCCAAACCTGGGCTGGTGGCCAATCCCTCACCCCTGGCCCTGCCACCCACCCCCTGGGGAAGTTTTGCTTAAAATTGTGGGGTTTGGGGTTTTCTTCTCAAATAAAAAATAAGTCACTTTCCCGGGACCATGGCAGTCACTTGGCTGTACCCACAGTTGCAAAGGGTCATCCCCTGGGGCCATCACCACATCCCCCTGAATCTCCTCTGTCGCTTGGAAAGATCAGAGAAACCACAGGGCTGTGTCCTGTCCTGATTCCCTCTGCAGCCAGAGTGAATTGCTCCAAAAAAATAGCAATTCTTATGAAAAAGCAAATAAAAAACGAGGCCTATGGTCCTCTCCCAGCTTCACCACATCTTGGTGGATGCCCCAGCCCAGCCATAATAGGGGCCCCAGGTTCGTGTTTGGGTGATGAACAGGCAACGATTGCTACAAAGAATCAACGAAGGTGACGATTTTGACAAAATAAGTTTATTTCGCTTCACTTCATTTTGGCCGAAACCTCACATTTTTCTTTTTTTTTTTTAAGTTGTTTTTGGCTGAAAAAAAAAAAAACCCAACCCAAAAATCCCCCCAAACCAACCCAAAATGCAAAGAACCACATCACTATGCCCTCTGCCAGAGGCGACCGAGGGGCTCCAACTCCCCCTGGGCCATGGAGCTGGGGGGAGCCACGGCAGCTCCCCCAAAATCCCCTCTGCATCCCCCCAATCCCCAGCCACGAACTGGCCCCCAAAACCAAGCCCTTGAACCCCCCAAATCCGAGCCCTGTAGGAAACGCTCGTGGCTCCGAATGCCCGAGGGTTTTACTCAACCTTCTTAATTTTTGTTGGATTTTCTCCTCCTTTCCTGATGTTTTTTTGTGTGTTTTGTTTTGTTTTTTTTTTTAAATTAATTTATTTATAGATATATTTTAAAAAAGCAATAGTCCTTTGGTCCCTAAACTCTAAGGAATGATATGACTCTGAAACAAGTAATCCTATGTCCCTGTGCCAGTGACAAGCAGGGGAAGCGCGTGTCCCGCCACCCTGCTCCATGGGATATATATATATATATACTTATTTATATATATCTTCTGTAAGTCCAACATACTTTGATCCTTCTTTTTTTTTTTTTTTTTTTTTTTTCCCCCAATGCAGGGAAAAAGGAAAATCTTGCCGTTTTTCTTTATTTTCCAAACAAACATCTTCCAGGTGAAGTGCCCGAGGCTGGTCCCGTCCCACCGGCTTTGGTTTAAGAATCCATTTGGAGCCTCTTTTCCTCATTTCTCCTTGGAAATCGGTAGCAGCAAATGAGTGCTTAAAAAAAAAAACAAAAAAAAAAAAAAAAACAAAAAAAAAAGCCAACCAAACACTAATCATGGTCTGGCTGCCCGGAGCCATCAGCCTTGCTCCCATGAGGGATCCAGTGAGTCCCGGCGAGCGGCCGGCAACGAATCGCAGCCCTGGCACCGCATCGCTCCCCTCCTTCCTTGTCTTCCTCTCATTCCCGTTAAACAACAAACAAGACCAGTTTGGGAAAAATTCAAAAAGGAAAAGCTACAACCAAAACACTCTCTTCTTCGCCATTTTCTCCTTCACCTCCTCCTCTTCCTCCTCCAGGATGTGTTGCAAAGAAAGAGAGTTACGGGTTTGGATACTGCACTTGGGGAAGGGGAAAGTCGTCAGACACTGCAGGACGTCCGACCTGGAACAGAAGGAAAAGGTCGTCAGCCCGCTTCTGGGGGATGGAGGGAGGGAAGGACAGAGGGAGACACCCAGGTCCATCGGGTGGGTTGTGCCAGGCAGAGATCCCTGCACACACTTGGGGCTGTAACATTAACGCGGGACGCTCCACGACCACCGTGGCCCCCGGGGCCAGGCCCCCTCACCTCTCCGCAGGCTGGGCTGGGGTCAGTAGGGTCTGTTGGCGTCTTTCGGCCGCTTTAGCTGCACTTTTAGCCTCTTCATGCCGATCTGGAAGCCATTCATGGCCTGAATGGCCGCCTGAGCGCTCGTCGGATTGTCAAAACTGACAAAACCTGGTGGGGAGGGGACACGGACTTGTCACTGCACACATCACAGGCGGCTGCCTGGCCTCAACCCAGGTACTGAAATCCTGTGGAATGCTCCTGGTTTGGGAGTGCTGGGGGGGAGGGGGGGGGTCCCGAGGTAACATCACAGCCCCAGCCTGCAGGGGATTGGGTGACAGGTGATGGCAGGGACACCGAGGTCTGCAGGGACACCGAGGTGACGGGGCTGTGAGGACAGCAGCATAAGAGGGTCCACAGGACACTGGAGTTGTCTGCAGGGACACTATGGGATGGGATTTGTGGGGTCACTGGGGTGACAGGGTCTGTTAAAGTGATGGGGAGCTGCAGAAACACTGAGGTGATGGGGTCTGTGGGGACACCAAGGTCTGTAGATATGTGGAGATAACAGGCTGGGGTCTGTGGGGACACCAGGATGGGAGGGCTCAGGGGACATGTGGAGGCCAGGTCTGCAGAGACCCTGAGGTGATAGGGCCTCCAAAGACCGCAGTGAAAGAGTCCTTGGGGACACCAAGCTGACAAGGTCTGTGGGGACAACTGAGGTCTGTGAGAGGGAGATACAGATCCCTGAGCTGGGGACATAGCGGAGAGCTGGACTCCAAGCAAGGACAGCAGGGAGACATGGACATCTGAGCTGGAGACCAGGGAAAGATTGATCCCCAAGATGAGATGCTGGAGAGACAGACTCCCAAGCAGGGACTTCAGGGAGAGATGGACTCCTGAGATGGAGAGGCTCTGAGCTGGGGTGTCAGCAAGAGAAGCTGGGAAGACTGGGGGGACCCAAGCCCTTGAGCTGGGATTCGGGGAGAGACAGACCCCCTGAGCCAGAATACTAGGAGAGCTGGACCTCCAGGTTGGAGACCAGAGAGAATGGGACTCTGGAGCTGGAGACTGGCAAGAGCTGGCATGTCGAGAAGAGTCAGGTATTTAAAATGGGATGCTGAAGAGAGCCAGACCCCTGAGTTGGGACGCTGAGTAAGAGCCAGAGTTCCAAGCTGCAGTGTTAAGGATAGCTGGAACCTTGAGCTGGGGACTGGGAAGAGCTGGAGCCCTGAGCTAGGACACCAGGGAGAGCCACACCCCGGGACTTACCAAAGCATTTACTCTGGTTGGTGGCACGGTCCACAAAGACTTTGGCAGAGATGACGTTGCCGAAAGGCAAAAACATCTGTGTGAGCTCCGCGTCCCCGAACTCCTGGGGCAGGTGATAAATAAACAGGTTACAGCCCTCGGGACCTGGGTGACACACAAAGGACAGGACATGTCAGCTGCGAGGTGCGATCACCCCAGGGGGACACGGAGCAGCCACTGGCCCCACATGGGGTGACCCCCACCCCTCACCTTCTCTCTGCTGCTGTGGGATGAGGGGCGCTTGCTGGGGAAAGGCTTGGCTGATGGGAGCGTAGGCAGTGGGATATGCTGCTGGAAGAGAGAAACAAGAAGCTGAGGCCACGGCACCCGCTTCAGCCACGGAAAGGGCTGGGACAGGCATGTCCCCTGCTGCCACCTGTGATCGAGGGGCCTCTCCTGCCCCACGACTGCTGGCTCTGCCTTTCCCACCCCTCCCAACACACCAGGGATGTGGAAACGGCTCTCCTAGGAGGGATGCTGGTGATAGCAGTAGTATGGCCTCAAGGCTGAGGAAAGATGGTATTTTTGGCTGAAAAACCCCAAAGATTTGGGGTCCAAAACTTGTTTTCCTGTTGCAAATCTGGACATTGCTGTCAATGCTCAATTAAATGGCTGCTGGGCTTGGCATATTTACACGGAAGGCTCCAACTTCCATCCCTCCACAGCCCATGTCCTTAGCCATCAGATTTGGTCACATTATGAAAATCCAAAGACTTTTGGTGTCTTAGTGTGGAGCTGGCCCTCTGTCACCTCCCAAATCTCACCCCCTCTTCTCAAAACCACTTCCAGGGCACCCCCATGGAGTTCTCTCAGCCCCATGGGTACTAAAATTCACTTTGCACCATCCAAAATTTGCACGGGGGCCATGACAGGAGACAGTGGGATGAGAGGACGGCGCTTTCATCAGCACTGCCACACTGGAATTCCTGCCAGGGCACAGCACCTGGTGCTCCCCTCATGAATCCATGCCCAAATATGCTGCCCCAGTTCAATGTTCAACCCCAGGGTGATGTTCACCTCCCAAAAATAAGGGAGAGGAGCAAAGAGGGGAGAGAGTGAAGGAGCGAGAAGCGAAGTTTGAGACCTGCATAGTGCTGCATGCCGGCGTAGGCCTGCTGAAGGGGGTCTGCCACCGTGGGGCTTTGAGCTGGGAAGAGAAGAGAAAGGAGAAGGAAGATAGAATAAGCCAGAGAAAGCCAGGGATGCGTGCTCAGCTCCCACAGGAAAAGGTTCCTGGCCAAGCGCCACCATGGAGGGGCAGAGCTGCTCCCTGCCTGAATTCTCTCCTCCCTGCACTGATGCCACAGGAGCACATGGCTGATTCATCCGGCATGCTGCTGGGATGGGGAGCACCCCTTAAGCATCCCGCATGAGCCAAGCACACTCCCCCAGCCCCGGGGGCTTTGGTGGAGCCCCAGGAGGGCTGTACCTGGGTAGGGATGGATGCCGTTGGTGTAGATGGTCTCGGAGGCAGGCTGCCCGTTGGTCTGGGGCGGCAGCGGGCTGAAGCCGTTCACCCCGATGGGCGTGGCAATGCTGGGCACCGGCGCTGTGCTGATCCCCGGAGGGGTGCTTGTACCTGCAGGAGCACGGCGTCAGTGTCGGCACCACCCCAAGACCGGCCCCTGAGGATGCCAAGTGGCAAATGTGGGGGTCCTACCTGAAGAGGGGGTGAGGGGGGCAGCCACCAGCCCGCTGACATTGAAGGCAGCCATTTGTTGCATCTGGGCGGCAGCAATGGCAGCCATGGGGTTGAGGCAGGTGCCCTGCGCGGCTGCCATCAGGGCCGCCTGCTGCTGCATGATCTTCGAGAAAGAAAGGCAGAAAGGGGACAGAGAATGAGGGGCAGAGAGAGGGAGAGAGAAGCAGAGAGAAGGGAGGGCAAATCAGCCTCTCTGCTTCGGATGGATTCAGAAGGATAAATGCCATCCGCTGTCAGATCCAGGAACAGGAATCTTGGTGATGCTAAATATGGGGCCACTGAACCTTACAACCACCCTCAGCTATGGGGAGGAAGCCCTGCATCTGCCCTTAAAGAGAGATACACCAGCCCTGCCACGCATCCCCACCCCCTGGCACTGGTGCTTTCGTGGGCCAAACCAGCCCCCCTACCCACGGGGGTCTCCCAAAGCCCCTGGTCTGCACCAGCTCCTACCGCTTGCGTGTAGGCCCCGTAGGCGCCGAACTGGATGGTCATGGGGTTGAAGATGCCCAGCTGCCCCGCCATCTGATGCATCCGCCGCAGAGTCCTCTCCTTATCCGTGTCCGCAAACTTCACCACCAGGCTGGACGAGGCGCCCTGAGGTGGGGGGGAAGATGGGGCTGATGGTGGTACCACAGCAATGCCCCCAAACCGTGTACCTGCCGTGGGTGTGACTCGCAGTGTCTCCTCAGCCCTGGGGACACTGCCCAGCTTGGCAGCAGCAACCAATGATCGATGTGAGGTTTAATTATAGCCAGTTTTTCTTCCCGGTGGCAACTCCCTGACCTCTGCTTCCTTTCCCCTTCCTTGTCCACAATTCTGACCTTCAGCATTAATTAAACAGCCCCTTTCTCTGGCATGGAGAGAATTAGCCCTACGCTCCCACCTCTGGGGCTCAGCACCCTGGCAAGGAGGAACCTGGGGTGATGTGGCCAGCAAATTGCCAGTCTGTAATTGCAATTAGACTGAGTATCAAACTCGTGGGTGATTGGATTAAGCAGGCAGCATGGGGTCAGCTGGGGCAGGGTGCGAGCTTGGCACTTACCGGCATGGTTTGGCTGCCGTGCAGGCTGTTGATGGCAGCCTGTGCCTCAGCGTGGCTGCCATATTTCACAAACGCACAACCTAAGGAAACAGAGGGAACATGGGACAGGTTGGATTTGGCCCTTGTGGGTCCACAGGGTGCCCACCCGGTGGCCCGAAGCCCACCTTTGCTGGCTCCATCAGGCCCTCGAAGGATGGTGCATTCCTCAATCTGGCCAAAGGGCTCGAAGAGGCGGCGGACATCGTCCTCGCTCTGCTGCTTCCCCAGCATGCCCACAAAGAGCTTCCTGTCTTCTAAAAACAAAACCAAGCCCATCAGAGTGGGAGGTCACTCATCATCCCAACCTGTCATCACAAATGGTGTATGGAGGGGAAGGAGCCGAGTGACACCAGAGGGAGGGAGCGACACTGATCCCACAGAGAAGGTGCTGGACTTATCATCTCCGTCCTACAGAACACTCAGGGTGGGAAAACCTCTCCTGTGGGGAAATTGCTGAGGGGTGAATCCTGGAAGAGGCACTGCTTTAGGGAGTGGAGCTGGGGCTTTTCTCAGGGATGGGGGGGCTGGCTCCCTCAGCACTGGGGCAGGATGCAGTGGAACAAAGAGAACCCACAAACTAGAGGTGATCACCCTCGTGTGATCGACTCGCAGAACAACCCACAGCCTCCAGCCGTGCCCAGGGGACATCAATAACCCAAACACAAGAGAAGGGATAGTAAATAATGAGAATTTCATGATTATTACCAGCATCTGTCTTGTGCGGCCGCGTGCTCCCGCCGCACGCTAATGGCATTTGACAAAGGAAATAAGGTGCCCTGTCAAGAGCATTGCTGGGGAAATAAATAAATAATGGCAGGAGACGATGAATGCTTTGTCCGTTAAGCTACCAAGAAAATTAGTGAAGGGAATAGGGTTCGTGTGTTGTCTAGTTAAACATAAACCCCCTCCCAGGGGGAGTGGGCTGGGCAGTCCAGTGTTGCCTCCTGGGTGAGGGGGCTGGAGACAGGAGCCCCAGCTCACCCATTGATTTTTAATCCTTCACCAATTACGCTCGGTAAGTGGGTAATTTATTTGCCATGTCCCTCTGGGATGTGCTGGGACCAGCTCCTAGTGTGTTTAATAACAGGGTTTGAATAGGGGAGCATCTACCCCAGCTATCGTGTGAAGTACGGGCAGCCCCACAGGAGCATCCTGCATGTCCGATAGCGCCTACCTGCCCAGCAACACAACGGATGTGGGATTTTGATGCAATTCCTGCAGTTCTGTCCAAATGATCACCTCAGCCTGGCAGTGCCACAGCCCTATGAGTGGCAAATGCTCACAAAGAATTTGAGGGAGTGGTAGTTTGAGAGGGGCTTGGGCCACATGCAGCCAACTCCTGCCCTGGGGTCCCCACAGGCAGCTCTGGAGAGGGAATTGCATTGTTTGGTAAATTAAGGTGGTGAGGGAGAGCAGCTGACTGCTGCTCTGTGTCCCAGGATGTTGGGATGCTCATGGTATGACTTTAGGACATTCCCAGGATGACATCGGGATACTACCCTCAGCTGACCAGACAAGAAGAGAGAACATGGCATTTGCTCTGCACCCAGGTTTGGGTGCCACCAGCAAAGGCAGCTCCTTTCCTGGATTTCCCACAGCAACCCTTGTGATGCCACCACGTCCCCTATCACCTCCTGGGTGACCCTGTGCCCTCCTGCCCGTGGCAGGCATCCGGAGAACTGGGGACCTACCTCCTCGGCCCTCGCTGTCAGCCGGCTTCACCTGGATGGGGCGGTTCATCTGCAACACAAGTGAGAGCGGGTGGTCAGTGTGGTGGCCCCTGAACCCTTTCCATGGGGAACAGCAGGATTTGGGCAATGACTGGCACCGGGAGCTGGGGAAAAGGGGAGGGACCTGCATGAATAGATCCGGGGCTTGTGGCCACAGCGACCGGGGGGATGCCACGTGCAAAGAGCAAGGCTCCGACCCTGGCTATGGGCACCCAGTGCTGCAGGCGCCCGCGGGGCCGCCGGTGCCAGGCTTGGCCGCCTGCCCGCTTTCCTCGACTGCAAAGGACTGCAGAGGCAGCAGCAGCACCCCGCTGGCCCTGGCCCCTCTGGCACCATTGCACTCCTCTTCCCAAACCTCACCCCAATTTGGCCTCCTCCTTGTCACTGCCGCCGTGAGCGCCCACGAATGTGACACCCGTGTGCAGCAGAACATGCTTGGGTGGCAGGCACATCCCTGGCCCGCTGCCCCATGGAACCATTTCTCCTCCTCTCTCCCCCCCTTTCCCCCTCCTTTAGCCGAAAAATGCTACAATTATGGCCGTTTCCATGGCAACAAACGTGCTTCCCCCACGATGCTGCGGAGCCCGAGCCATGTGCTCGATGGGGTCGCCACGGCAACAGCGAGATGTCACACATGACAGCGCGGGGGTGCGCACACGAACACACCTTGAGCACACACAGGGACAGTCGCCCCACGTGCGGGTGCACCCCCATCCCAGGTGCCCCCCACTGCACCCCTGGAAGGGGTCCCTAAATTTTGGGGCTGGGCGGGGGCAGAGCCACTCCCCCCCACATCAGGGTGAGGAAGAGGATGGGTAAGAGAGAAGAGGAGGGAGGTTTCCACAGCAACTGCCTCGTCTCCAGGGAAACGTGGAGAGAAATGTCAGCGCAGAGCTGGGGATGGTCCAGGGAAGGGACTGAGTCCCCAGGAGCCATGGGGTGGCACCGAGGGATACCTCACAGTGTCACCCATTATGTCACCAGTCCCCCAAACATCCACCTTGTGTTGGGCCAGGCTTTGGCTCACCCCAAACTCAGGAGGCTGTGACAGCACCGAGACCCTAAATCCAGAAGCCGTGCTGTCCCTCACATCCCTGCCACGGCCAGGAGGAGGGAACCCTATTTTGGGGGAGGATGCCCCCCCCCCCAGTGACCCGCCAGCCCCATTTACCAGCACGATGGCCTTTGATGGAACAAATTTCCCATGCCCGCCGCTGTATGCTTAATGTAATAAACCCAGTGAGGATGATTTAGAATAACATTTACGGAGCCGCAGAGTGTCATTTTGATGTGTCTCCCGTCTCCGCTCGCCGGTTATTAAACTGTATTGATTCCCCGGGAGCGGCTGATGTTTATAAATGTCAGGCCTCGGGGACCAGCTAACCTACCCCAGGGCTGCCACACTGCACCAAGGAGAAATTGTCCTGGCCTCTAGATATCCCCAGAAGGGGGTTTTGGCACTCTTGGTATCACCACATGCCCACCACAGGGTGTTCGGTGACCCCATGTGGCACCCAGACCTTCTGGCTGTCCCCACAGCACCCCTACACCGTGTCCACACAGCCCTCTATCCATCCTCCCACACCAAACAGCCACCCAGGCATTTCCTCCTGCTCCTGACACCCACCTGCCCACCCTGTAACACCCATCCATCTATCCATCCTGAACACCCACACAATCACCCACACACCCATCTTCCCCCAGCCATACTCCAACACCCATTCCCAGAGCATCCATCCATCCCCATAGAACCCATCCATATATGCAACACCCACCCTCATAACATCCACTTGTTCCCATAGCATCCATCTACATCACCAACAACCATCCATCCACCCCCAAATACCCATCCAACTCCATTGCATCCATCCATATCCCCAACATCCATCCCATACACCCATCCCCACAGCATCTATCTATATTGCCAAGACCCTCCATCCACCCCGCAACACCCATCCACCCCCCAACACGCATCCATATTCCCAACACCAATCTATCCCTGTACCACTCTTACATCTGCCCATCCATCTCCCATCTTGCCACCACACACCTTTCCACCGCCACAGCAACCATCCATCCATCCATCCATCCATCTATCCCCAACTCCCAGCCATCTCCCACACCCCAAGGACACAGTGACACTCTGCTTGGGGTGTTCCAACGCTCACCATCACCAGCAGTCCACAAAGCCCCAGCTACCCCATGGCCAAACCACTGACGTTTCACAGCACAGAGGGTCACCAGCAGCTGCTAAACCACCTCCTGACTGCTCAGGCACTGTCCCCCACCCAAATTCAGAGCCCCCCAAGAGCATGGGTACCAGGGAGAGCCAGCCCGTAGAATCACTGCCAGGGGATGTGCCCAGTGGGACAGAGTCACTTCCTTGGCATGACACTCCTCCTCCTTGTCCTCACAACCAACAGCCAGAGGATCCAGCAGGCCACCGTGCACCCAAATGAGATGCAGGTGGCAGGTGACACGGGAGCAGCGAGTGCCCATATCCATGGGCATCCCTCATATCCATGCCACCCCAGGGAGATAGAAACTGAGGGCAGTCACTCATCGTGGGAACACCTTAACAGAGCCCGGGGGGTAACCCACAGCAAATCCACACAGCCGGTCTGGGGACAGCCACACCACTGCACAGCCCTGCATGCGCACGACCAGCCTGGCACACCCTGCACATGCCCACACGTCTCTGAACACAACCACAGACCCACGGCACTCCCCAAGCACACCCACCCCCAATCCCCCCAGCACAGCCGTACACCTCCGGAGCCACCAAGCTGTGGCCGCGCAGCGCTGCACACGCTGCTATCCCAGAACCATTGCACACCCACGTGTGGCCACGCACCTGCGGGCACCTCGACAGCCCCAGTCTGCATGCCACGCAACTCCCACAGAGCCCTCCCTGCTGCCATGGATCACACACAACCACAGGCACGCACCCCGGGACGCACAGCCAGCGCCGGGGATACAATGGCCCTTGCCTCAGTTTCCCCATTGTAGCAGCAGGACCCACAGCGAGACCCCTAGGAGCCCTCTGCGGACACACGGACACCTTGGACATGGACATCCCATGTTGCCCAGTCCAACACGTGCTCACACCTGCTCTCCCTGTCACACCCAGTGTGCCCACACACCCCCACTGCTGCCACTCCTCCAGCCCATGTGCACCCACACCCTGTCACCATCACTGAGGGCAAAGACACCCTGAGCTCCTCTTCCTACAACACACAGACACCCACATGTTTGCACACCCACCGACATCCACCTGCACACACGCGGGGGTCAAAGCCGTACCCCTGCCAATGCACACACCCCTCCCTGCGCTGCCTGCGGGTGCAACATGCCCCAAGCACTGCCCCTTGCACACCTGCACCACACACACACAAACCTGCGGTAGAAAAATACACCCTCAAGGCAACGCACACACCAAACCCATCACTGGTGACAGATACACCTCCTCGCCATCATCCTCCATCCCTGCCTGCAAACACCCCCCCCCCCCAGCATTCCTGGATGCCAGAACACCTTCTTCGACAACACCCACACCACACACAGCCTCCCTGGGTCCAGATACAACACCCGTTTGCCAACACCCTACCCTTCCCTGTGTGCAGATACACCCTCTTGGCCACACACACAGCCCCCATCCCTAAGTGCAAATACACCCTCATTACCAACAATCACCCTGCCAACACATGCACCCCATCCCTGGGTGCAGATACACCCTGAACAGCAACACTCACACCTACACACCCCATCTGTGGATGCAGGTACATCCTCTCATCAACACCCCTCCAACCCCATTCCTCTATGCAAATACACCCTTCTCACCAACACTCCTCCATCTCCAACACCCATCCCTGGGAGCAGATACACCCTGTCATCAACACTCCCAACCCTCATCCCTGCGTGCAGATACACCCTGCAACACCCACACTCGACCACCCCATGCCTGGGAGCAGATACACCTCCCCACCAAAACCCCTCCATCCTCATCCCTGTGTGCAGATCCGCCCTGCTCATCATCAACACCCCTCCATGACCATCCCCGGGAGCAAGGATCCACTCCCTCCTCATCACCCCCACTCCCATACAACATCCCCGGGAGCAGATACTACCCTTTGCCATCACCCACATCCCTCCTACAATCCCCCCACCCCCCCCCCAGTGCAGCTCCCCCACCCCGATGCGAGCTGAGGCTGCCGGGCGGTGCCGGGCCGGGCCGTGCCGGGCCGGGCGGAGGCGGCGGCAGACAAAGGCGGGGCCCTACCTCGATGCAGAGGATCTTGGACCCGGCGGGCACCCACAGCACGGGCGGCCGCGGTCCCGGCGCCGGCACCTGCGGCAGCTGCATGGCCGGACCGGCCGGACCGCCGGCCCCACCGAGGCGGTTCCGCTGAGCTCGGCTGCGCTCGGCTCCACCCGAGGCAGCTCGGCCGGGCTCGGCTTAGCTCGGCGCGGCTCGGAAAGGCCGGGCTCACCGGGCTCGGGTTCGGCTCGGCTGGGTTCGGCTGGGCTCGCGCAGCGGCGCGCGGGGGGCGGGGCACAGGGCGGAGCGGCCGCAGCCCCGCCGAGCCGAGCCGAGCCGAGCCGGGCGGGGGGCGTGGCCTCGACGGGGACACGCCCTCTACAATCTGGACACGCCCCCCGGCCCTCGACACGCCGGGGGCGGGGTCTGGGTGGGGCGGGGGGCGAGGGTGGGAACACGGGGGGGGCGCAGGTACAGAGGTGTGAGTACAGGTACAGGGTGTGTGCAGGGACAGGCGTGAGCACAGGTAGATGTATGTGAGCAGGTACAGGGGGCGAGCACAGGTACAGGTGGTATGAGCAGGTTACGGTATGTCAGCACAGGTACAGGAATGATGCACAAGTATAGAGGGGTGCGCACAGGCAGAGGGACTGTACATAAACACCCACGGGTTTGCTTGTGTGCACAAGCAGAGAGATGTGTGCAGACACAGAGGTGCGTTCACAGGCACTCATGGGTGTGTACCCAAGCGTGTACACAAGGGCGTACACATGGATGTGCACAGGCACAGAAGGGGCGCTCAGGCACAGGCAGGTGTGAGCACCTGCATGGGCAGAGAGGTGTGAGCACAAGCACACAGTCCCCTACACTGCTGTGTGCACACACACAGAGGGGTGGACACGGCCGTGAGCCCCCGTGGGGCGTGTGCCCGCGTGTCCACATGCACACACGTGCTCACACACACACCCTCACCCCCAAAGCGAGTGGCCATGGCAGGAGCCGTACACACACGTGTGTGTGCCTGATGAGAACCCCCAGGCAGGGCCTGACCACCGGCCTCCTTTAGGCTGCCAAGGAGGGCTGTTAACTCTTGAACCTACTAGAGCATGGCTTCACTGGTGAGAGCACGGCACAGGAAGCCACATCCCCGCAAACCTCACCCCCCTCTGTCAGCTCCACACACACAGAGCAGGGATTGATATTCATGGGCCCCGGCTCTTTCCCCAGCCAACCCGCGGGCCTATTGATTTTTATTTAGGCGAATAATTAAATATTTATTTTCACTTTGTTAAGCTCGGGAGGTCGGAGCCCACAGAAAGCGCAACAGCACGTGGGTGGCTGGAAAATCGATGCCTCGGTTTGCGGCCGCTGGAAGTGGCTCCCGCGCCTCGGGGAGGTGTCACCAGCCCCCGCCCTAGCTCACCCCGATCCCGTGGTATCACTTAAGGCTTCCATGCCTTCGGGAGGTGTCACCAGGCGCTGCTCCAGCTCAACTCGACCCCCGGGCGTCACTTACCCCTGGCAGTGTCTTCTGCTCATGCAGGGCACTCTGTGCCTTCAGTGCGGAGTCACGGGCGCAGTAGGTGAGGAAGGCACAGCCTGTGGAGACAGGGAGACGGGATCAGTGTCCGGCCTGGTATTGCCACAGTGCCCTGAGCACACAGGTGGCACAGCTGATAAGGCACTGTGGTGTCTCAGCATCCTGGCATCTAGCATAGTGATACCCAGCATCCTGGTACTGTGGCATCCAGCATCCCAGCACACTGACATCCTGGCATTCAGCATTCTGGCACCCTGGCAGTCTAAAACCTGGGATCTGGCACCCTGGCACGGTGTCATCCATCACCTTAGCATCACAGCAATAAGCACCCTGGCGATCTGGCACCGTGGCATCCAGCAGCTCAGCACTGTGGTATCCACAATCCTGTCACACTGACACCCTGGCCCCATGGCATCCAGCATCCTGGTACCCTGGTACTCTACACCCAGATGGGCACACACAGGGTCACAGTTCACCCCCAGAACAGGGTAGGAGGTAGGGCAGCAGGACGAAGGAAGGAGCGAGCAAGGAGCAGACAGCACATGGGCAGTGGTGCTCTGACCCCAACCCTGGGAAAAGCCAGTTTTCCATGTCCTCCAGGAAGCAGATCTCCAGGCGTCAAGGCTGTGCACCCCACCACATTTCTCCCAGCCCTAAGCATCCTCCTTGGGATGAGATTCATGAGGCAAAGGCGCTCCCGTTCCTTCGACACCATGATGCTCTGGAAATCGGGAATAGCCTGGAGTGAGGTTTTCCCACGCTGACTCACGCTGCCGAGCCACTTGCTCAGACAGAGCTGGCAGCAACGAGGGAGCCCTGGGGACAGGGTCCGGTCCTCTTCCCTCAGTCTCTCCTGAAGCATTCCTGGTGCCTGTGCCACCGCTGCACCGCTCCCTCCCTGAGGGCTCCCCCCAATTTGCTGGGGTCAAATCCAAAAGCATCTGAAAGTGATATTAAAACAGCAGCAAAACAGTTTCTCTTCAACAAAGTAAATATTTAATGAATAAAATTGACATTGATGCATTTTTAATATTGGCACAATTAAATCCGCCAGCTGATTAAGTATTAATAACTCTTAATAAGTACAATCAGCGTGCCTGGGAGGAGAGGGAGCATGGTGGTGGGGCGGGAGATGCTGCAGAATGGGGTCTCTCGCCCGTCTTGGGGTGCTGGAGACATCTACCCTCACAGAGAGCAAGGACAGATCACTCTAGATCAATACTCTCCTGCTGCGGGTGGGAAGGGGAGATCAGCACAGCTGCTTGCCTCAGTCCCTATGCCATTTCCAGTGTTTACCATCTGTAATTATGTTGGTTTCCTGCCCTTCGCTCTTCTTTCTCTCTTTTTTTCCCCTGTTTTTCCTGAAGGCAACAATGTACATGGTGCCCGGGTATTCTGGAGAAGTTCGGAGGGCTGGCGCAGGAGCGGTTCTGCTTTGGAGGCTTGCCGGGAGGGAGAATGCCATTCAAATTAGAGGAGCGTCCGCAATTAAATCACGCGGCTGGGCCGCAGACATTGAAGCCTGCGCTGGAGGAAGCACTGAGGGGGCCTGGAAGGGTGCAAATCCCATTGATCCAGGTACACAAGCAGCTTCAGAGACACCTGGAGAAATGTTGGAGGCCACAGTGCCAAAAATTATAGAGTCAAGGCGGTAGCCCCATAGCCGAAGGACATCGACAAGGCAGCAACCACAAATGCCAAGTTTTGGCTTCCCAGGAAAGTCCCAGCAAAGCAGGTGCTGGCTGTGGCACGGGGGTTTGGTGACAGCTTGTGGCTCCTGTCTGGGTGACACCTGGGGTGCCTTGACCCTGCTCTGGCACTGCGCACCCCAGCTCTTGAGTGGGGTGTTCCGTGGAGACCTCGGCGGTGCCTGTGTCACCCCCTCAGTGCACCACTGCTCCAAGTGCCCGTGCTCCACAAGCCGTGTCACAGTGCCACAGCACCTGGACACAGCGCAGACACGGTGTGTCCCCATCCTCAGTGGGTGCCTGCATGCCAGGGGTGCTCCAGCTCCAGGGGTGCACAAAACTCATGTGGGTGTGCTGATGCCAGACAGGTGCCCCCAAGCCAGGCAGATGTTCTAAATTGCTAATGTTGTTCATTGCAGGGCTCCCTGCCCTGTGATGCCCTGATCCCAGGGCTGCCCCCACGCCAGACAGCAGCACCCTGATCCCTGGTTGGATGCTCCTCTCTTCCTCAGAGGTACCCCAGTTTTAGGAGGGGCCATATATCCAAATGCTCCATACTGGGGTGTTACCACCTCAGGGTGTTCTACATCAAGGTTGCCTCCAACTTAGGGGTATATTCATCCCAGAGGTATCCCCTCCTTGGGGTGCCCCACACTTAGGAGTAGCCTCCAGATCAAGGGTATCTCCACCTCAGGTGTAACTGAACTGAAGGGTGCCCCATATTTGGGTACGCCACCTCAGAGTGTCCACCTTAGGGGTACCTCCATTTCAGGGGCACATCACCACATCTCAGAGCTGCCCCATACCACTGCCTCTAACCTCAGGCATACTTCTAGATCATGGGACCCCCTCTCAAAGCATCCCATCTATACCTTGGGGTGCTCCACCTCAGGTTATCCCACCTCATGGATGCCACTACTTCAGGGAAGTCTCACCTTAAGAGGTACCCCTGTTTTGGGATGCTCCATCTCAGGATGTCTCACATGATGGGTACCCTCATCTCAGGGCATCCCACTTCACTGGTGGCCCACACTTAGGTACCAAACCTCAGGCTGTCCCATCTGATGGGAAACCTCATTTCAGGGATGCCTGCACCTCAGGCATATCCTACCTCAGCCTGTGCCGTATCAGGGGTACCTCACACTTGGGTGCCTTTGCCTCAGGGTGTCCCTCTTCAGGGGTGTCTTTATTCCAGGAGTCCCCCTGTATGCCAGGGTGCTCCACCTCAGTTTATACCATCACAGGGGTACCACAACTGAGGGGTCCCCACCCTCAGGGCATCCCACCTCATAGCATCCCACCTGAGGGGTATCCCTTTGTCAAGATGATCTATCTCAGGCTGTCCCACTTGAGGGGTACCTCACCTCAGGGGTATCCCACCTGAGGGATGGGACCCCTTAACCCCCACCTCAGTTTGTCCTGCCTCATGGGTGGCCCATACTTAGGTGCCACACAGTGATGTCCCACCTCATCCCCATCTCTGGATACTCCACCTCAGGGTGTCCCACCAGAGCAGTACCTCACTGAGGATCCCCCCCTGTCTCAGGGTGTCCCACCACAGCAGTACCTCACTGAGGATCCCCCCCTGTCTCAGGGTGTCCCACCAGAGCAGTACCTCACTGAGGATCCCCCCCACCCCTCAGGGTGTCCCACCAGAGCAGTACCTCACTGAGGATCCCCCCCACCCCTCAGGGTGTCCCACCAGAGCAGTACCTCACTGAGGATCCCCCCCTGTCTCAGGGTGTCCCACTAGAGCAGTACCTCACTGAGGATCCCCCCCACCCCTCAGGGTGTCCCACCAGAGCAGTACCTCACTGAGGATCCCCCCCACCCCTCAGGGTGTCCCACCAGAGCAGTACCTCACTGAGGATCCCCCCCTGTCTCAGGGTGTCCCACTAGAGCAGTACCTCACTGAGGATCCCCCCCACCCCTCAGGGTGTCCCACCAGAGCAGTACCTCACTGAGGATCTCCCCCTCAGGGTGTCCCACCTCACCTCAAGACAGCCCCACGGCCGGGTGCCCCATGTCAGGGCGTCCCACCCGGGGGGTCCCCCGGCCCGCCGCCCCCGCACCTTTGTGCATGCCGGTGAAGCGATCCTTGAGCACGGTGAGCTCGTAGATGCGGCCGAACTCCTCGAAGAGCGGCTTGAGGTCGCTCTCCTCCAGGTTGCGGGGAATCTGCCCTACGAACAGCTTGATGGCGTCGTGGTCCTTCATGGCGATGGCGCCGGGCGGGCGACTCAGCCCGTTCACCCGGCCGCTGTTCGCGGTGCTGAACGCCGCCCCCGCCGCCTCGCCCGCCGCCGCCGCCGCCATGGCCCGTTCCGCGCCCCGCCCCGCCCGACCGGCACCGCTCGGCACCGCCCGGCACCGCTCGGCACCGCTCGGCACCGCTCGGCTCGCCTCGGTACCCCTCGGCACCGCCCCGCTCGGCACCTCTCGTCTCGGCTCGGCTCGGCCCGCGCCCGCCAGCGGGCCCGTGACGTCAGCCGGACGGCCCCGCCCAGGGGCGCTTAATTAGCATAATGAGGGGGCGGTGGCCAATCAGAACAGGGGGGCGGAAGGAGAGGCGGGGCGCGGATTGGTTCCGCCCTCTGCTGCGCCCTGCCGGGCTGACCCCGAGCCTCCCGCCCGTCACTGTCCCTCGACCATCGCCCCCGTACCTCCCGGTTCTGCTCCGTCACTCCGTCACCCCCATCATCCCATCACCCTCCATCAGTCCCCGTCATTACCATCATCCTCCCCTCGCCACACCACCAGATTCCCCATCACCGCTTTCATCCCCATTATCCCTATCATCACCATCACCCCCATCACGACCGTCATCCTCCTCACCCCTCATTACCTCCCATCATCCCTATTATCCCCATCACCTCCCATCACCCCCCAACACTCCCATCCTCCGCATCACCCCCGGTCTCCCACCCCATCCCTCCCATCCCTTCCTATGACCCCCATCACCCCCTGTCATGCCTCCCCATTCCCTATCCTCCTCATATCCCCCCATGTACCCCCTTTCCCCTCATCATCCCCATCACCTCCTATGTCACTCCCTTTTCCCCGTCTCCCCATCACTCCCATCATCCCCCACCACCTCCATCCTGCCTCCACTCCCTCACCCCCCCTCCATCTCCCTTTTGCCCCCATCATCCCCTCAACCCTGGTCAGAGCTGAACAGTCTCCCATCTTCCCCCCTGCAGCCCCTTAGTAGCCTCCAGACTTAACCCCTCTCCGTTTCCCACCTCAGAGCAGGGTTTAAACACACAGAAAAGGCTCAGAAAGGGTCAGTTTGAACACTTTGTTGAGTTTTTCACCACGATGGACCCCACACTGCCCCTGTTGCTCCCCTGGGGATGCCCCAGAAGGGGAAGGAGGAAAGCACTTACCTCCTGCATCCCGTGCCACCCCGAAGGATCTGTAATTAGACTGAGCAGCTTTAATACCCGGTGTTGTCGTTAATTAATTAATTAGTCCCAAAGCAGCAGGCAGGTGGGGGGAGGCCTGGCTTCCCCAGTGCACTGTCTCGTGTGCAGGGGCTTGAGAGTGTGGGAAGGGGTGTGTGTGCAACTGTGTACATGTGTGTGTGAGCATGTGTGCAAGCATGTGCAAGTCTACACAAATGTGTATGTGTGTTCAAGCACGTGCAAGCACATACAGGTACTTCAAGAGTGCACATGTAAGTACATGCAAGCACATGTGGCTTCAGGCCTGTGTGTGAGTCTGGGCAATGACTTGTGGGGGCATTTGCACGTGTGTGCAAGTGTGCACACGTGTGCAAGTGTGTGCAGCAGTGTACGGGCTTGCAAGGACCCATAGGCACATGTGTGCAATGACCTATATGCACAAGTGTACCAGGACTCTCTAGCTCATGAGTGCAAGTGTGTGTGTGTACACGAGTGCAAGTACGTGCATGAGGGCAAGGACACGCATGCATGCGTGTGCAAGTGTGCAAGGATCCATATGGACATGTGTTTAGGCATGTCCACAAGTGTATGCATGCAAGGACCTATATGCACATGTGAGCAAGTGCATTTGTGCACAGGTGTGAGTGCACGGGTGTGAGTGCACATATGCAAGGGCCCTTAACGCATGTGTGTTCAACAACCCCCGAAGCATGCACGCGCACGAGTGGATGTGAGGACCCATAACCACAGGTGTGCCAGCGCATGTACGTGTTCACAAGCACACACACACAATGCACACGTGTTTACAAGCACACACACACGATGCACACAGGTGCCTGCCACTGCAAGCGTGTCCCAATAAACTCCCCTGGCTGGTGCCAGTGCCCACGGGTGGGTTTGGGACGTGTGGAGCACAATCCTGCCGAAATCCGGGGGCTTGGCGGCTGCTCCTCGCCGCCGCTTGGGTTTATTTTTAAACCCGTTGGCCCCGAGTGATTCACACGCTGCCTGTTCCCTGTTCCTTGCTCCCCGGCAAGTTTTACACGACCAAAATAGATGTTCTGGAAGGAACGGGCCACCCGGCAAAGCTGCGGCGGGGAAAGCAGGGTGCTTCCGGGATCCCGGCCTGTCCAAGGGTGGAAACGTCCCTGAGCCACCTCCATGACAGTGCTTTAGGGAGGATGCTGGTGCAGACACCCTGGGAAAGTGGATCATGGGTGATGTTTAACCTGGATCACAATATCAGTCTTCAGTAGAAGGTGCAATGTTGGGGGGGTCCTCCATGGGTATCCCAAGCCCTGGGGGCTCTCACACCTGGCTACGGGGGAAAGGGAGCCCAGAAAGGCAGAAGTGGAGGTGGAATGAGGGCAGGGGGCTAGGACAGGGTGGTGAAGAGCCTCTTTTGCAGAGCATCATCTGCGGGAACAGAGGAACACTCTTGGGAACAGAGCACTCTTCCCAGGGCCAGGGTCCTGCTTGCCCCATCCCTGCTGGCAGCAGCTCCCTGCAGTGATAAAAGCACCCAGCCAAAGGTACCACTTTACAGCACACTGGGGGGAAAAAAAGGGAAAAAAAAAATCTGACTTTTAAAAATAGGAGGCAGTAATAACTGTTAATTCACTGTTTTTAATTTAAAGTTCAGTCATAAAAGGTTTCCAGCCATAACAGCACATCTCACTCACTTAAGACCAAGACACACATACAACAGTCCCAGCCAGCCAGGATTTCTCGTGAGAGTTTCCCTGTTTTCAGCTGAATGCTGTTTCCAGCACAGCAATCCCAACCATCAAAGAACCTGTCCCAGTTCTACGGGGCAGCAGCACCACTGGTTTCTTCTCCAAGGAAAACACCATCAAAACCAACCCCTCTGAATAGAGGAGACCTGGACCTGAGCTCCTCACCCTGAGAATAACAGAGGAGGAGGAGGAGGAGGACGGGTCAGTTGGTCAAATCCCCAGGCAGAGGTGACAGCCTGAACAGCTGAACAGAGATTTTTTAATATCCAGGTACCACTCAGCAGATTTGCAAGGGCTCCTCAAAGAGGCTCCAGGGTGTCATCTGCTGAGAAGCCAGAGAAGGTGGCAGCAGCCAGGGCTTAGGGCAGCAGAGGTGGTGGCTTGCAGGCTTGGTCATCAGAGAGAGGAGAGGGACAAGGACAGGACCCCACAGCAAAACGTGACTGCAGAAGGAAACCCTGGGACAGCACCAGAAGCTAAGCACAGTTTATGCAGATGAGCAGGCACCGTGCAAGCTTCTCCACCAGCTTCTCCACCACAGCAAGCCCTACCCACCTCATGCTAACCCTTGCATGGTGTCCCAAGCCCCAGATGAGCAGGAATAGGCACCGTTTTCCTCTTTGGGGTCATTTATTTATAGATTTTAAGAAATAAAAATAGAAAAAGAGGCAATGAGTGCATGCCGAGGCAAAAGAAATGTTCATTGCAATGAAGCCAGAGCAGAAGGTGGGGTGGGAAGGGGACCCTCTGCCCTTTTGAGGGGGGCACATTCCTCCTGCATGCCCAGAGCCGCAGGGCAGTGGGACTCTCCCTTCAAACCCCACCAAATTCATGGTCACAGTATCCAATGTAGAGAGGCTGTGCCTGGACACCACGCCTGGGAAGAGAACAGAAAGATGGCATCAGGGAGAGGGCACAGGTAGAGCCACCACCCAGTCTGAGGGCTTCAAGTGGCACAGGGTGGCTATGGGTGCCCTGTTTCAGGTGTGACAAGGAGGGAGTAGTTTTCATCCTGTGCTTGAATCACGTGTGGGAACACGGGATGAGAACACGTTTCCTGGGGAAGCCGGTGCTACAGCAGTGGCAAAGAGCTGACAAATCCCCTCCTTTTCAGCACAATGCCCTCTCCTCACCAGGACCACCAGCCTATGGCAGCAGCAGAAGTGCTCTTCCAGCGCTGCACAAAGCAAGCTCTGCCCATGCACAGGCAGCAGAAAAACCAGGGCTTTCGAGAGGAACAAGAAACATTTTGCAGCATGGAAAGCCCTTTCCCCTCCCTGCCCTCCCAGGGCTGAGCCCAGAGCACTTGTCCCAGGATGGTTACCCAAGCAGGGTGCAGCGGAACTCCACCAGCCGTGCATATGCATCTTCCACATCCCTGACAGTCTCACTGCTCCAGAGTCTTTCAGCTACGGCCCCAGCTCTCGGCCTTGAAGACAAGGGACAGGCAGTCAGGACAAGGGGGAGCTCAAAAGTTTCTCACATGAAGCCCTAAACTCCCAAACACTTTCCTCACCAGCGTTGTTCCACACACAAAAGCATCAGAGTATCCCAAGATCTATTCCTGGACATTTGCCCATCAGGAGCAGACCAGGGTGCCACGACAGATGGGTGTTACACACAACCTGGTTGCAGCAGCAGGTAGTTACAGCCTTGTAAACTCTCATTTCAGCCTCGGTGAAGCTGTTACCAGCACAGAGGGAACAGGGACAGGCACCACGTGCAGACCAAACCCATGAGTTCAGCACATGACACTTAGTGGCAAAGAAAAGGGATGCAAGCACAGCCTCGTACAACCCAGGTTACCTCCCTGTGGCCTCCCTTACCAGAGCCTGGGGGCCAGGTTAGTGACATCCACATATTCACCCCACATGCAGGCCTCGCCACCCATCACCAGGGCCTTCTGCTCAGGACTGCCTGTGGAGGGGACAGCAAAACAGCCAGTTCTGGCACTACAACTGAGTGCCAAGCCAGCTGCCATGAAGAAAGGGGACACAAGGAACACACCTTCAAAGTTCAAGGGCTCCACATTATAGGCTTCTATCCAGTCCTGCCCGTAGGAGATGCGGTTGAGGTACCAGGGTGCAGAGAGCAGAGCCTGGTAGCCAGACCTGGTGACATTGGCCATCTCTTTCAGGTACTGCAGTTTGTTCTCCTTCCACACGTGGATGATGGTGTCAGGCCTCAGCTGAGGAGCACAGATGAACATGGGGCAGGGGATCAGTGCGGTGATAGAAGCATCACCTGCTCCCCTGAGCAGAGTGCCCTGGCCCCTCCACACCCCCAAAAGGAAGCTGAGGCAGACTAGGACTTGATTTTTGAGCCATTTCCCATCTGGTTTGCAGAAACAACAGAAGGAGGGATAAGGCCATTTGCAGAGTGTCCTGGGCAGGGCTAAAACATGCATCCTAGAGGGAGCAGAGCATTGTCAGCAGTGTGACAAAGCCATGGTAAGGGCAGCTCACTGGCAGCACCATCTTGAGATCAACTCCAGTCCCATTACAGAGTAACTCCCACCAGCTGCAGTATGGCTCCCTCAGAGCACACCAGTGTGTCAGGTGGGGTGCTGGCACTGTTCACCCCAGTACAGCCCCCCAAAGCACACCAGTGTGTCAGGTGGGGTGCTGGCACTGTTCACCACAGCACAGGCAGCTCTCACCTTCACGTCGTTGTCAAACACCTCCTGCCACACAATATACCCTTTGCCAAGGGAAGAGACGATGTCCAGAAGCCTGGAGTGTGAAAAGTACAGAGTTTTGGGTGGTGCCACTGATCCCCTCTTTGGTGGTTACATACAGCCTAAGGAGCAGTGCAGATATTCCCAACATCCTCAGTGGGATGTGGAGGTGCCTCTGAAGGAGAAGGGAGAGAGCACAGCCCCTTATGGGGCTTCTTTCTCTTCATCCCCAGTTTTTTTTTGTGGCCAAACTCCCACTAAAATGTTCTCTTTTGGAGTCAGGGAGAATATGACCAATGGGGATGCTCCTGAGAAGAACATCTGGTGTCCCCAAGACAGAAGACATTTGAGCTGGTCACACAGTGCAGCTGCAGACCCTGGATGCCCTGACCTTACCTCTGGATGTAGAAAGACTCTAATTTTTTGTAATCTTCACCAAAGCCCCTCTCCATCATGAAAGCACGGATTTTTGGATTAGATTTCCTGTGCACCAATGAGAAGGAATAAAATCTGAGTTCTGGAATATGGCCAAGGCATGGTAAAGTACCTCCCACACCAGTCCAAGGCTTGCCCAGGTATTCCAGAGCTGTGGTTGGCTCGGCACCAGCAGCTCCCTACATCCAGCATCACCATGAGCACAGAAATCCCAAAAATCCCAAGCACCACCACAACTCCTGGCCTTGGAGAGCAGGCAAAGATCATGACCAAGAAGCCATGGGCTGGGACTCCAATCCTAAATACTCACCCCCAGTCCCCATCCAAACTGATCTCAGACTCACCAGCATGTGAAATCTACCTCATCACCACCAAGGTGGAGAAAGAAGTCTGGGAACACAGTGCTGACCTCTTGGAACAAACGGGTCACAAACTGGTAAGTGCTGTTAACAGTGGGGTTGATGGGCCCATAGACTCCAGAAGGAACCTTGCCCATATAGCAGGGAGTCAGAAGGCCTGGAGCACCTGATGATAACAAATGCAAGATGGTGAGGAAGGGGGAAAGTGTGACCATGTCATCCTCTACAATGCCCCTCAGCACAACTTAGGGCCTGTCAGGGGACTGGGAAGGAGGGACAGCCACAGTTCCAGCTGTGACCATACACACGGTGAATTCTAACATGGGCCTTGGCATTTGGAGGCAGGGGAAGGAGAGAAGAAGACAGTGGAATATTTTCCTGGAGCTTCTTGCACTTCTAGACATAGAAGAAGAGATGCAGTCCCTGGAGCAGAGAGCAGTGTGTCAGGACTGGGACACAGCTGAGCAAAGGAAGGTCAGCTGTACCCTCACAACACAAGATCCTTGCAATAAGCCATGATGCTGGTTTTGGCAGAGCAGATGTTTCCACAAAAAAATCACGCAGCTTGGACCCAAGAAAAGATGGAAATGTTTCCCCTTGGATTTTGCTCTAGAAGTTGGACCACTGGGTCCCACATCCCCCAAACAATGGTTTGCTCCTCGTCAAAGCCAGCCTGTGGGACACTGCTGCCCACACCCAGCTTTTAGGGTCCAGACTGCAGCACCCATTCCTGCCCCTGGGACAACTCCAACTCTCCTCAGAGCAGCAGCAGGCAGGGTCTGCTCCTCACCTGGCCCCCAGGAGAGGGTGTGGCCAGGGGTGTCGAACTCAGCGATGACTCTGATGCCGCGCAGCCGGGCATACTCAATCACAGTGCGCACGTCACTGGCTGTGTACACGTGGGTCATGGCATTGAAGGCTCCCTAGGAACACGGGAGAGCTCAGTGCCTTGCTCAGGAGTAGAGGCAGGGATCTGCTCACCTGAGCTGGGCACTACATGGTGATCATTACCTGCTTGCTGAGCTCTGGGAACGTGGAGCTCTCATAGGGGAAAGATGGGTCATCCACGATGTGCCAGTGAAACACATTGAACTTGTTGTAAGCCATAACGTCCTGGGAAGGAACAGGGACAAAGGTGAACGGGTCCCATCCCTTCTGAAAGGTTATCTAGCTTCCCGCAGAGAGAGGATAAGGTCCTCCAGCTCCAGAAGGACAAAGCATAGTCCCTAAATGCTCCCCAGGATCCAAGAGGGATTCAGACACCTCTGTCTAAATAAAAAAAGCTGCACAGGGCCAGGAATACTTCTGTTCAGTAAAATCCCAGTTCTCCCTGTAACTGAGCCACTGGTGGAGACATGGAAGTTTAATTCTGCTTGGGATGAGCACAGAACCACCACCCACCTTTGCCAGTGTTTTCCCTTGCCTTAGAAACAACTCAGCCTTGAAGAGTAACCTGGACCGCAGAAATCACAAATACCTCAGGTTTTCTTTTTGACAAAGGCAGCTGAGAAATCACAAGGGAGGTCAGTTGTCACAGGGGAAGGGACACCCAATTAAACCATGCAATCTCCTAGCACAGGTGCCCTTACCAGAGTTTCCAGGATGGCTCTCAGAGGTAGGTAGTGACGAGAGGTGTCCAGCAACAGTCCCCGGTGAGGGAAGCGGGGAAAGTCCACAATTTCTGTCTCATTGATGTAGTACTGCACACAGAACACACGAGAAAGACATGAGCAGGATGTTGGGCAAATGGCCATTAGCAAGAGACACTGAGGGTCACCACTGTCCCCAGGGTTGGCAGGACAGAGGTCCCCTCACTGCCCAGAGTGTAAACTGTCCAGAAAGAGCTGCAGCACTTCTTTACCCACTCAGAAGGCAGGGATCTGGCTGGATCAATGAATTTCCACTTGGCCCTTGACAAGGTTGTGCTCACCTCATCCCAAGCATCCCAGCAACCCTCGGCCCGTCCCCATGCAGGGAGGGGCACTAGGGAGAGCTGCCTGCCCCCAGGGGATGAGGCCAGGACTCACCGTGCCATTCTCATCTCTCCCAACAAGCTGGCTGAATGTTTCCAGGCCTGCAGGAAAACACACAGCCCCTTTCTCAGCACAGACACCCCCAAAGGAGCAGAGCTCAATTAACAAAGAAGTCTACGGAAAGAGAGAGGCACCGCGAGACATCCCCACAGGCCCGAGGCAGGGAGAGTGGGAATGCCCTGCGGGAAGCGCAGCTCACCTCGGAGAGCTCCCCAGACGGTCTCTGCCGAGAGCAGCATGGAGCCTTTGGAGACAGACAGCTTATCTGAAACACAGCATCAGCGGGCTGTCCTGTATGGCCACCACAGCACTGGGCACAGCTCAGAACTGCGCCCCGGGACACCAGAAAACTGAATGTTGGCGCTCTCTTGCTGTTTTAAACCTCTCCCCACTGCTTTATCAGCACTCTCAGGTATGTCTCTCCTGCCCTGCCCCTAAGTCTCAAGAGCAGGGAATTGGTGTCCTCCCCAAATCCGAGGGTAACCACACAGTACTGCACAGAAACAGCCATGGTCCCTCCCCAGCCCAAACACTTACAGCTCTCCTTGGAGTCCAGGCTGGGAAACCCATCGCAGCCTGGAGTGGAAACATAGACGAGAAGTTCAGTGCAGGGTGTTTCCCAGGACGGCTCATTCTCTGCAAAGGACACAGACCATGCACATCAACTCCATCCCAGCCGTTTTCCCTGCTTCCAAGCCCACCACCATCCTCCCAGCCCAGGTAGGAATGGAGGCAGGAACAGGTAGCCCTTCCTGCACCCCAAAACAAACACCACAGTGTACAGCAGGGGCAAATTTCAACACAACCAACCAGGAGAACATGAGCTGATCCTAGCCTGTGAGGAAGCCCACAAGGAAGCTTAAAGGAGCACACAAGAGAGGAGCAACATCGGGATATGGACTAGCAGCAGCCCCCCAGGCTTCCTGGACACCATCCCTGTCTCTTAAGCTAAAACCATGACTAGTCAAAGCTTCTCCATGAGGATGAAGAGCTTCTTGTTTCCAAGCTCTCCCAGCACTGGAAAAAAGTACAAGCCCAAGAGCTCTGCCCTACCCATACTTCTTAGAAAAGGGCAAAGAAAACCTTTATAAAAGGGTGGAGAAAGAATCTGCTAAACTGGGCTGGTTAGAGGCAATTAAAAGGTCTCAGAAAAACTCAGAAAAGCTCGTGACCAACTTCACCTTTTGCAGAGCAGGTCCCGGTTTAGCAGCCAGAGAAATGAACCCAGTCACATTTAGACCTCAAGTAGGAGCTCTGAGCACACTTCTCTAACTGAAGAGCACTTCCAAGCATGCACAAGTCTGAATCCCCACTCAAGCCACTCCCCATTACAAAGGGATATTAAACCTTCGCTGGGACACAACAGACCTACAGCCATAAGTTGCCAAAAGGAGCATGGGGTAGCAGGGTGGAACCCTGCTCATCCCAGCCAAGGTCCATGCCTACACCCCACAGCACTCCCAGGAACAGCCAATGCTCAATGTGGTCACTGAAAATAAAGAGCTTGGCTTTGAATGAGCCAAGAGCACCAAGAAGTCTCTCTTTCCAGAGAGACTGTGGCACTGCCAGCATTTCAGAGAAATGCAGAGAGCTTCTGCTCCACAGCTCACAGGAGCTCACAGAAATCCCAATTTCTCCACGAAGGGATGACGAAACCTCTGTGGAGAGAAGGAAAACAGCTTGAAGCCAGCCCTGTTTTGAGCTTTCCTCTCAGTTGCAGACAAGCTGGTAGCCAAGGCAACCTCACAGATGTGCAAGCAGCACAGCAAGACCTGTTCCCTCCACTCGGGAAGGCAGCAGTTCACCAGGAACGGCCGCCCTCAGGCCTGGGAACACTCATCCTGCTGAAGAGCCTTGACAGAAGTGGTTCCACCACCACACACTGCATTTGAACCCGCTTGGTAGGGCACTTCTCAAGCCAAACATGGCCTCCTAGGCATGACAGGCACCACCCTTGCAAGGCAGCCCAGCCAGAAAATGGTTTCTGCCATTTATTTCCTCTATTAATACAAATTATTTCCTTCCATCCAGGGTTTCCACTGCCTGTTCTTACTAACCACCCATGTGGAAAAAAAAAAGACCAAAACAAAACAGAGAGGGGAAAAAAGGCCTTAAAATAATCTGGGTAGTTTGAGCATCATAAAGCAGGGCATATGGAAAGTGATGAGTGCGAGTTGGATCTTGTGATCACAATGTTGCTCCAAGTGATTTGATGGTCACATTTCCCCTCTGAGTGAAATAGGAGAGCGTGAATAATTAGATCAGCTGTTTTTAGCTCCTAGCAGACAGAGAGAACCAAGAACAGTCTTTTCGGCTCTCAAATCAAAATTTATTTCTACTGCTACTCACAAGAGCTGAACAAATAAAATAAGCCAAAGGGTTCCCTGTTTCAAACCTGCTTTTTTTAAAGTATGATGTACCCAAGACAAAGCCAAGCCATTTCCAACACCGCCGCCCTTCTCCACTTTGATCAGCAGTGACAGAGTTCACACTGACATTTAAAACACTTGGGAACAGAGTAACTAGCTTTTTGATGAATGAAGTGCTTCATATTCCCTGGATATAGCACTTCAGACTGCAGCAGACCCACACAGCTATTGAGCATCCCTGCACATCGGCTCCACAGCCAAGAGATTTCCCACAGCTCATCCCAGGCAAGCAGTGGGTGCTATCATGAAGAAGTCTTGGTTCAAGAAACCTTTAGAACCTGTCCCAAAGCAAATCCAGATCTCAAAGCTTTTGCCTTCCGTCATCTTACCCTACAATTTCAGGATGAATCCAGGACCTAATCCCTCCCTGGCAGAAAAGCCATGCTTGCCTGGGGACTTTTACCAGCTCCACTTTGGCAGAGGTGCTCCGTGGCACAAGTATGTACTTGGAAGAACACACACAAAGCGCTAAGTCTTTCCTCAAGGTGAGACCTCACACAAGACACTGAGAGCTGCTAGGAATGGGAACAGACAAGACTTTGCAGTAACCCTGAAGCAGGAGCTGTTGCAAGACGGGGATGAGCTCTCCCTGCAGCCACAAGGAAAGGAAGCTCAATGAAGCAATGGGGAGCTGTAACACTATCCAGAGGAAGTAAAAAAATGAGACGGAGGAAAAAGAGCCTAAGTCCTGGCAGGAAGACAACTAGCGCTGTGCCAAACTCGATCAGATTTCTTCTACACATGCCATAGGCATTGCCCTCCAAAATCCCAAGGCATCGCTGCCCTTGCCACCAGACTCCATCCAAGCCACAGCTCCCACCCCACCTGCCGCCGCAGAACTAAGGGGAGGCAGACGGCCACGAAACCCCGCGGTTTAACGTTTAACGCCACAATGAGCGAGGGCGTGGGGGGCTCTTAAGCTCAAAGCCGCGGAGGAAAGGGTCAGCGCCCGCCGCGGCCCTCACCGGTGGGACGGCCGAAGAGCAGCGGCCAGTACCGCTGGAAGGCGGCGTCCAGCACGGCACAGCCCGGCCCCACGGCCGAGCCGTCCGCCGCGGCGAAGCGGAACCGGCGGGCCGGCACCGGGCAGCGGCCGCCGCCGGGCGGGGCGCTCTGGGCCTGGGGCTGCGGCCACACAGCTCCCGCCGGGCCCGGCAGCAGCGCCAGCATCAGCGGCGGCAGCACCAGCAGCCGCAGCCGGGCGGCCCGCGCCGCCGCCATGTCGCGCCCGAACCTGAGGGAGGCGGCACCGCCCGACGGTGAGGGGGGGGTAGGGGGGGGCCGGGCGGCCGCGAAATGGCAGCTTGGGCCCGCCCTCACGGCCTCCGCCGCGCTGCCCCCTCGCCCCGCCGTGCGCCTCGGTAGTCCGCAGTCTCGTCTCGTTCTAGTCAAATAAAGCCTCCAAACCCTTCCAGCCCCCCAGCGAAGGTAATTGGTGTCCCAGCCCTCAGGCTTTACACCCCCGCCGTGCTTCCTGCTGTCATGGAGCCTCAGCAGCCTGCCTCGGGGTTTGAGGAGATTAGTGGTTTAAAACACGTATTTCACCCGTGCTGCTTTCGTGGAATCATGTAGTGTTGGGTTGGAAGGGATCTTAATGACCATTTAGTTCCGCCCCCTGTCATACTTTCCTCTATCCCAGATTGCTCCAAGCCCTGTGTCCAACCTGGCCTTGGACACTTTGAGGAATGGGGCAGCCACAGCTTTTCTGGGCAATCTATGCCAGGGCCTCACAACCCTCACTGTAAATAAATTCTTCCTTTTATCTCAGTTGCTTTTGTCTCAGACTCTCTCTCAGTTTAAAACCAGCACACCAGTCTTTGGATTCACCTTGGGTTTGGGCATCTTCTGTTGGTGTTGTGTATTTTTATAAGCAGTATTGTATATAAATCACCTTTTGCAAAGGTTTCCAAGGATATTTTATATGTGGCCAGTGAAATACCTATTGGGTTGCACAAATAAAAGGGGCTTTATCCCATGGGGGATCCTCACAGTGAAGTGTTGCAGGGATGCTTTCCATGCAATGCTTGGCTTTTTCAAGGAAAGCCTTAGCCTCAGATGAACTCTATTTAATTTTGCTTCCTCCCTCCAGCTCTGCTTTCCTTAGCAATCCCCAGCTCAAGTAAGGGCCTTAAGCCCAGCACTTACCCATCCAATTGCCAGCACAAACCTACAAGGGAATCCACTCCATCAAATTATTAAAAACCTGTTGCCCCAGAAAACTCCAAGGTATCAGGTATGCTGGGAGACAAGCCAGAGACATGGGAGCAAGCAGGAAATAAAACAAGTGGCACAGGAGAAAGTGTGACAAGGGAGATGGCCCCATCAGACATGAGGAAAAACTACCCTGTGTGAGCAGGCCATAACTATGGAAAGGTGTGGTGGGGAATATAAGGGATTGTCCCTCATGGGAGCAGTGTAGAGAAAACAGGATCAACAGGGAAATAAGCATTTTGCAGGAAAAAAAAAATCAAGAAACTTTTTGTCAAGGGTTAGAATTGCACCAGCACAAAACTGGGGACTGATGGGGAAAGAAAAAGAGTTTTGGAAGAGTGGAAGAAACATGGAAGAGTTTCAGTGGGGCTGGGGAGAGATGGAGGGAGGTGCTCTCCAATGTTGAAGGAGGCTGTGAGGTTCCAGTGAAGCTCTTGGGGGTGACATGGAGGTGAAAAATTTGTGAGGAGACTAGGCACCAGGAGGAAGTCACAGTCAGGTTGTGTCTAAATGGGATTGTGGGAATTTATGGAGTTCATGGGTGGAGGTCCCAGCAGAGGTTGACCGGGGCAATTAAAGCATGTCCATTCCCTCATTTTCTTGACAATCCTCCCTTGTTTTCCCTACAGAGGTGGCAGGAACCAAATTCAACACAATTGTACATGCCAGGCTGCTTCTTCACTATTTTCCAGGATTTTGTGGCCCTTGTCTGTCTTCATCACACAGCAGGAAGTGAGAACATCTGTATTCCAGCCTGTGTCAGATCTCTGGGAAAGTGGCTCCTCTCATTGCTTGTGTTCAAGTTTCCTGCTGCCGGTCTACATAAAGCCTCCATAGTCTTGAGCTGGTTTGGTTGCTTTTCCCTGAGCAAACTTCTGGAGCACCAGCTGTTGCCACCATTTTCTGACTATATTTGATTGATTCAATATCTCCGGACTTGTCCTCAAGTAGTTTCACTGTATTAAAATTTCAATGGAAGGTAGAACACCCAAAACAAGCCAGTTTGTTTCTGTCCTGCATCAGGCGATGTGAAGACTGCACTTCCCAGAGCGTGAGATGGAACTGTGGGAGTGCCCTGGCTTGAGACGAACTCTCATTTCAGCCCGGGGAGGGTGGCATGTTTGCCAGCTTCTGCAAAGCATTGTGATCAGAGCTTTCAGTCCAAATATTCCAGCCTTTCTACAGATTCAGTTGCTGATGCTATTTTAGGGGACCTGATGTCTCTGGGGGATGACTCATTGAAGTTCATTTGTAGCTGGCCAGCATTAACCAGACTAACAGAGTCATTTTCAAATGTTTCTTTACATAAGAAAATTGCTTAAGCGTGTGTTTAACTGTGGCGCTTGGCTGACAGAACCTGGCTCTGTCCTGTGGCAGGCATGGAGCACCAGTAGCCCAAAAGCTGCTGATGCTCTTTAGCAGCCCGTCAACAGACCAGCTCGTGGCCTGGAGTGTACCTGCAGGGTGATACAACCACCTGGGAGACCTTTTCCAAGGAAGTTCAGTGAGGAACATGCAGGGAGTGAACCCGAGGCAGGGCTGTACTGGCTCAGGTGAGAGCCATGGTGGGAGTACCTACAAACCCCTCTTGTCATCTCTCTGATGCAAAAGCTGGGACTTGCTGGGGGACTGCAAAAAACTGCTGCACCAGGACACTGCTGGATTACCTGCTTGCTACCAATTATGAATTTGGTAGCAATCCAAATTAATTATTCTGATAGAAATTGTTATAAAACCTGGCTGGTGTCACATTTGAGTCTTTCTGGCTTGTTGACCTTTGGGGCATGAAGGTGGCCTTTGGGCTGTCAGTGCAGTTGCACAACAGCATTTTTAAAATATATAAATCCATTTATTATGCTGCCTGACTCCCTATAATGTTGGCTGCTTCTGCCAGGAGGGTGCTTTGCACACAGGTTCTTCCTCTGATCAGAAGCATCTGAGCCAGTGAAGTGGGAATGGAAAAAGCCATTCATGAACACCTTCACAGGGCATGAATTTTCTATTTGCTTTGCTCTTCGAGCCAACACTGTCTAGGCAAATTGCTCCTGAATGAAGCAACTTCCAGCTCAAGGGACCTGCTGGTGGTATGGCTGGAAGAGGGCTTTGGAAAACACAGATCTTCTCCCAGAAATACCTAAAGACCTCTAACTTGAATTTTGGCATCTCGGAGCCTTTCTGGGGAAAACTACTGTCTCCATTTGCTTGTTTATCTTCACTGTAATCCTTGGTAAAATAATGATGGGATTTGGACTGCAAGCGCAAGGGTTGCAGGGTTCAAGTGTCCTTGCTTGTGGTAGTGATCTGGAGGAAATGTGGTCAGCATGTGCCAGGTCTTTTCAGGTGTGGACCCTCCTATTGCACGTCTTTGTATTTCAGGGATGTTACTCGTCATCAAGCAGAGGGGTGTTTACACTGAAACACTCAGCAGGAGCCCCCAGAGACATTTGGTAGAGCTCTAGCATGTGCTCAAAGAAGATCCTAAACGAGAGGTGCTAAATCTACATCCACGGTATTTTCACCAGCTCTAACAACTCAGCCCATGAGGAACCTTGATGTTTGGGGCGGGGCCAAAGCCGGCTGGTGTATGGCAGGATGCTTTTGGAGCCACAAGGACACACTCCAGTGCTTTTCAAAGCACAGGATAACTCATTTCAATATCTCTACCTTCCCAGCTAGACCACCACTTATCAATGCTGCCATCGAATGGTTTAGCAGGTGCACGTGCTGAATGAATTTCTCCACAAAGATGGGGTTTAACAGAAGGGACCTCTTCAGCTGGGAGAGCATGTGTGAGGGAAGTGAGGCCTGGGAGACTTGGAGTGAGCAGGCAGCAGCAAGGAGAAGTATTTAAACAGTTACGAGAGTGGAGTTTAAAGCAAAAAGCTTGAAGTGAGATGTGTTAATCAGTGTGGAGGATTTGGGATCCTGACCCAAGCTCAGCCTAGTGGTGTTTCCACTGCTGATGTTATCACAGAACCTTTTTTCTTCTGGATTATCACCAGCTCGTGCAGCTTTGGGGTGATGATCCAAGGGGCTGCTCAGCCCATGCTTATGGCTGAGGTTGTTAAGGAGTGTGCAGACGCCCAAAATCAAACCCTAGGCATTGAGAAATCTTCTGGATTTCCTTTCTCCCAGCGTGGGAGCTCTGTGTGTCTCTGGTGATGGAGAAGGAAGGCTTTTTCCAGAGATCCTGCCTGCCTCAAGGAATGTGGGAGCAGGAAAGAGTCTGGGTGGGATGGGAGGTTCATCCCGAATCTGCAGGCAGTTTGTGGTGTGGGGCACCAGCACTTTCACAGCATTTTGGTATCACGAATCAGGGCTTGTCACGAGGAGATGCTGCAAGTTCTTGCGGAGGCTGAGTACATGTGGCTGCTGTCCCTGGCTGCCCCCAGTCGTGGCTCTGGGGCTGAGCTGGAATCAATCAGAACCTGTGGATGGGCCATGACAAACTCCCTGTGCCCAGAGGCGATCTCCCATAAATCCTGTAAGCATGTGCTTAACTTTGGGGAGCAAGGTGATTGCAAGGCCATATTTTATTCTTGTCAGCTTCAGTGTTAACAATTACCAGAATCACTTGGGTAATTAAACTCTTGCAAGAATAAAGTGAAAAAGCACCAGGTGTCTATGGAGAGCTAAATCATTTTTCAGAGTGGGCAGAAGAGCAGTTTTTTGCTTTCCTCAGTAACTGGAGTCCTAAAATTCCTAGAGACGGTGCAGATCCCCTCCGAACGAGCTAAAGGCAGCAGCCCTGCTTTTCTCAGGTACCTTTTGCCAACCACCTACAAGAAGCTGGTGGGTGACCAGGGCTCTTTATATGACCATCGGTTGGAAACTTCAAAATAAAGAAAGGCCTTTTGCAGAAGTCATGGCTAAAATTTTATTCCAAAGAGTATTTTTGAGATGTATTAGTGTAACTGTTGCTGGAGTAACCAGCTGCAAAGTGCTGATCCCTGTCTTGCAGTTGGGAAAGGTAAGTCTGGAACTGTAGGAGGTGAACTGGTTTCCTTTATCTGTGGGATGTCATTGGGAATATCC
Organism: Cinclus cinclus; assembly: GCF_963662255.1. Lineage (NCBI taxonomy): Eukaryota > Metazoa > Chordata > Aves > Passeriformes > Cinclidae > Cinclus > Cinclus cinclus. The sequence goes on along the minus strand of NC_085058.1, from coordinate 3,574,620 downwards.
CATCACTGTTTATAAATAGTTATTACTGGGATCATGGAACCATCATAGAATCATAGCATGGTTTGGGTAGGAAGGTAGGGTCCCTGCCTCTAAAGATCATCCTGTTCCACCCTCTGCCGTGGACAGAGACACTTTCCACTAGCCCAGGTTGCTCCAAGCCCCATTCAGTCTGGCCTTGGACACTGCCAGGCTGCTCTGGGCAACCTGTGCCAGAGCCTCACCACCCTCATGGGGAACAATTTCTCCCCAGTATCCCATCTAACCCTGCTCTCTGGCAGTGGGAAGCCATTCCTTGTGTCCTGTCCTTCCATCCCTTGTCCCAAGCCTCTCTCCAGCTCTCCTGGAGCCCCTTTAGGCACTGGCAGGGGCTCTGAAATCTCCCTGGAGCCTTCTCTTGTCCAGGTGAACACCCCCAGCTCTTGCAGCCTGGCTCCAGGACCTCCTCTCTCTGGGCTCCATGCAAGGTTCCAGTCTGAGCTCTGCAGCCTTGGCCAAGGCCAGGACAGGGCTGTGGGGAGGTTCTCAGAGCACCTGGAGATGGCCAGTCCCTGCTCCCAGGAACGACTGCTTCCCAAACATGCTCCTGGATCTGTCCCTGAGGGGGAGGTCACCTCAGCCAAGGTTTTTTGTGTCAAAGCTGCCAAAATCCAATCAAGCCATACCCCACTGTTTGGTCAGTGCCTTTCTTGGGGTCCCGTGGGCAGATTAGCAGCCCCAAAATGGCTTGTGTCTTGTCTTGTTGACCAGAAGCTGGGCATGTCACCAGCTGGGCAGAACTAGCTCAGAGTCCTGGGGGGTGACACACAGTCCCCCTTGGGGAATGAAGCATGGGGTGAGGACCTGGAGCAACCACCTGAGCCCACACATGATGTGTGAGGTGGGACCAGCCTGGCAGATGTCCAGATTGTGCATCTGGAGCTGAACCAAGTCAGGGCTGCTTATATTTATGTAGGGCAGGATGATTAAAGCTCTGGCCTTTGCAATTCCACTTAAGTTGGGTAATTAGAGAACTGGCTTTATTGATTGGGTAGCATGGCATAAAGCAATGTGCATGCCCAGTCCACACCCCCTCTGTGTGCTCCTGACCTGGGTAGAGCAGAGCTCAGGGAGCTGCCTTTGTGTCTGAAGATGTCGCCGGGTACCCAGTGAGGGTTCTAAAGACATCTACCGGGCCACTGGACACTTAACCTCCCCGGACCCTGAGGGCACCTGCATGTGCACAACAACCCCTGTTGCTGCAGCCATCATTATGCTCTGTTCCAGCAGGAAATAAACACCCTTTTGGATGTGGCTTCTAATTTTCTTCCTGTTTCACAAGGGATTTGTATGAGACAGAAGCAGGAAGCAGGATCCTGCTGCACCAGATGACTCTTGTCCCAAAGAAGTGATGAAATTTGTCACACCTACAGCACATACTGCCCTGATGAGTCTCATTGTCATCCGGGCAGAGTGGGTGAATAACGTCACCACATCCGAATGGCCCCACTTCATCCCTGGAAGCAATTATTCCCCGGGGCATGAGGAAGTGGAAGGTGAGCACCAGTGAGAGAAGGTGGTCCTGGAGCCCTCCTGGGGCTGTGCCAGGCTCTCACATCCATGGTGAACAGTAGCAGAGAGGGGGGAGCAACTGGTTCTCCTCTGGGTCAGACTGCAGCCTTGTTTCCAAGCCAACCGGAGTTCTGTGAGCTCCCCGAACGGCTGCAGACAATGAGCCCAGAGAGCCTTCTCCATATTAGGCTGAGCACAGCTGATGCTGGAGGCAGGGAAAGCTGAGACAAAGGGTGCTCAGCCCCTGCAGAACCTCGGTGTTCATCCTGCCCTTTGCTGGCAGCTCAGTATTCAGGTGAGAAGCTGTGGCAGGGATGAGACCACCTGGGAACGGCATTCCTCAGCTGCCCAGGACACTTGTCAACTCCAGGGGGTAAAAAACGTTTATCCCTGGTCTGGAGATGAAACCATTTGTGTGTTGTTCCCCCCGTCAAAATGCCAGATTAACAGAGGATAAAGGGAATTGAGCCTGGCACCAGTGAAAACTCAGGCAGTGCCATCTTCATGGACCAGAAGGCAACACTGGAGCTTGGAGATGCCACCTGGCACAGTCAGAGTCCTCCCAGGGATGGTAGGCTCATGTTTATCCCATGGAATGATTAGGAATTTCTTCCTGGAGGGTCTCAGTGCAATTTTATTCTGATTTTGTGGCAGTGCAATCTATTTTCCTATACCTTTCCCTCACATTTGCATCACATTGTCCTGGGAAGTTGCTTGCCACAGACTCCACACCACTCGGTTTAATGGTGGCACTGGGAGTCTTCTCCACACTTGGCCCACAGCACACTTCAGGAGGGTTCCGTGTCCCATCTCTGCGTTGGCAGAAGGAGAAGCTGGTAACCCCCCCAAACCTTCTGCTCCCCCACCCCCCCAGCTTCACCAGGAAGGGTAGGGATAGGACTGAGTAATGGGTACAAACTGAAGAAGGGAAAATTTTAGTTAAATATCGGGGAGAAATTCCTCCCTGTGAGGGCGCCGAGGCCCTGGTACAGGATGCCCAGAGAAGCCGTGGCTGTCCCTGGATCCCTGGAAGTGTCCAAGGCCAGGCTGGACGGGGCTTGGAGCACCCTGGGCTAGTGGAAAATGTCCCTGTCCATGGCAGCAGGTGCAACGAGATGACTTCAAGCGCCATCGCAACCACTTAATATCGTGTAGCACCAGGAGCAACTGAGGGAACCTGGAGAAAAGGAGGTTCAGGCAGGACCTTCTGGCTCTGCACAACTCTCTGACAGGAAGGGGCAGCTGGGGAGGTCAGGCTCTACTTCCAAGGGGACAAGGGACAGGACGAGAAGAGACGTCCTCAAGCTGTGCCAGGGGAAGCTCAGGTTGCACATCGGGAGGAATTTCTTCATGAGAAGGATTGTCAGGCAGTGGATGGGGAGATGGTGGAGTCCTCATGCGTGGAGGTGTCCAGGGACGGACTGTACGCGGCACTCAGTGCTCCGCTCCGGTTAACAGGACGGCGTTGGGTCTCAGGTTGGACTCGGAGGTCTCTCCCACCTCAGCGGTACGGTGATTTCGCGGCGGTTCCCCGCCGCACCCACCCTGGCGCCGCGCCACACTCAACATGGCGGCGCCGGCATGAGACGGGTGGGGGCTGGGTGGGGGCGTGTCGCGCACCCAAGATGGCGGCGGCGGCGGCGGGCGGGGTGAGATGGCGGCGGGCGCGCAGGCGCGGGCGGGTAGCGGTGACGCGCGGGGCGCGCGGTGACGGAGCGCGGCGGCCGCGGCCCTTTGTTGGCGGCGGTTGAGGCGCGGCGGGGCCGGGCCGGGCCGGGGCCAACGGCGGCGGCGGCGGGGCCGGGCGCGGGGAGGCCGCGGGAGCCGCCGCCGCTCCCTCAGAGCCTCGCCATGGACTCGGACGAGGGGTACAACTACGAGTTCGACGAGGACGAGGAGTGCAGCGAGGACAGCGGCGCGGAGGAGGACGAGGAGGACGAGGAGGAAGACGAGCCCGACGATAATCTGGACCTGGGCGAAGTGGAGCTGGTGGAGCCCGGGCTGCGCGTCGGCGGGGAACGCGACGGGCTGTTGGGCAGCGAGACGGGCGGGCTGGGCCCCGGCGGCGGCGGCGGCGGCGGCCTGGGCGGCGGGCCGGGCCCCGGCGGAGGCCCCGAGCAGGAGGAGGATTATCGCTACGAGGTGCTGACGGCCGAGCAGATCCTGCAGCACATGGTGGAGTGCATCCGCGAGGTCAACGAGGTCATCCAGGTGCGGCCCCCCCGGCACTGGGACTGAGGGGGACACACGGGGGAAGGGGCGCCGGGGGTTGGCCGGACGGGCCGGCGGCCTCCTGAGGGGCACCGGCCCCGGCCCGTCCGCGGGCCGGGGCCTCACAGGCACTTGTCGGTACTCCCGGGGCTAGAGGGGGCTCCTCAGTACCCCTCGGGGCTGGAGTGGGCTCAACTCGGTGTCCCCCGACGCTGGAGGGGCGGCGGGGACGACTGCTCTCGGTAGAGCCTGGGGGTGGAGAGGGCTCCTCGTCACCCCGCTCTCCCGGCAGGCCCCTCGGGCCCGGCCAGGATCTCGCTTCCTGATGTGGAAGCGTCGGGAACGAGGCCTTTGGCACTGAAAGGGCTCCTCTTTCTTTGTGTGGTTAGGAGCTGGGGGCCGTCGTGTATGTTTTTCTTTACTCCTCTCCGTCCTCATGGTCTTTGGCGGGGTGTAGCTCCTCCGGCTCCTTCAGTAACCCGCGGAGTCCATGGCAAGCCCTGGAATTCCAGGAGAGGCACCGCTCTGGTTTTGTTGCCGTCTCCCTTTCCTCCTCTTCCCCGCCCCCCCCCCCACCCCCCCGCCAAACACAGAGGTTGAACCTTGTGTTTATTTCCAGCACAGACCGGGAGGGATACGAGAAATCCCTTCACAACCGTAACTTTTTTTACCCTTAGTTTTTAAGCGTATTTCTATAAAACTGAAATAGAGTTTGAAATAACATTTACCTCCTTTAGACCGAACTATTTAAGTCTTATCTCTTGGCTCCTAAGTTTTTTTGGGGAAAAAAAAACCAAGCCACTGAAGCGATTTAGCATCCCTTTCTAAGTGTTCGTGTCAGGGTTTAGCTCCAGCTCACCATCACGTTTCTGATGCACTTCACTTTTCTTCGGGTGATGGGTTCCCGTTTACTTACTATTACTCAGTCACTAGGAAATGCTACCCTTTTCCAGTGTGCCAACGGGAATAACATAAGAAATCTGTGGATATTAAATATTGAGGGATCCGGTGCCCAGAAAGCAGTTATTTCACTGGTTGTGTGTATTAGTAAATCTCTTTAAACACGAGATGCCTCAGTGAAAATGTTTCTTTTCCAACTGTCCTGTTCTCTGCAGTGGCTGTAACAGCAGCTTTAAAATGTGATTTATGTGCAGTAAATCCCTTCTAGTTTATATGGAGCTTGATGCAAACAACTGTAAAAATATTTGCATGCTAAATTAGTAAATGGCATTCCTTGAGTCAAATTAAAGTTTATAACTTTAATGATAGCATTGCCCATGTAAAGCTGAATAAAGGAGTCTGCCCGGATTAGCTGATTACCTTGCAGTTAAAGATCTCATGGTTAAACAGGGTTGTTTCTTTGCTCCCAGTTATTGATCCTGATGTAGGGGGAGACAGTTGGTGGATAGACATGCAAACAGTTGGGAACTGCAGCTTTTTATTACTTCAAATAGTGAGTTTGTGTTTAATGATCAAGATTGCAAAAGTCATGGCCCATTCTGTTTGTGTTGAACAGATTCTGACATATTCCTTGTCTTTGCATAACACAAGTGGTGGAAAAGTTGCTGCCTGTGAGGAGTTGTGAGTATTCTGCTCCTGCATTTTCCAGACCCAGCTGGTGGATTCACCTGCATGTTCTTAGTGGACTTATTTATTAGAGAATGTCCTGATTGCTGGTCTGAGCAGATTTGCCCCCCCTCTTAACACTGCCCTGAAGCTGTTTGACTTGTGTTCTTGACCTGTGAGTAGCAGAACAAGTGGAGAGAAATGGGTTGAGGTGATGAGCCCCTTGTTCTGCCCCGTCCCTGGAGTGGCTGACCTTGTGCTGGGCTCTGCAGAATCATCCACCCCAGACCTTCCCATGGCTGCTCTCTTGCTCCAGTTGCTGCCTGGGGTTTGCAGTTGTTCTTCCCAGTTTAGCAGAGCAGGGTGCACAAAGTCTGTCTGTTCAGAATGTTAGGGGTAAACCTGGCACCCAAGACCAACTTAGACCCTGGAATGCATCAGAAGAGGGTAGGAAAACACTCAGTTGTTGTGGATGGCTGTTAAATGCCAGCTTCCTGCCATCAGATTTCTGGGCTGTTCTGAGGTAAGTGGCCCTGCTTTGGCTGATGCTTCAGGATTTGCTCATCCTCACTCCTGTGGCGGATGGTGAAATCTTCCAGGGCTCTGTTCTGTTTATTTCCTCGTGTTTGGCGCCCAACCAGGATTGCTGCTGCTGCTTTTCTGGTTCAGTAAACCTTTTCTGGAGTCACATTGGCTCGGGATCCTGCTGCGGATCCTTGGTTGCTGAGCTGTGATTCACTTGTTCCAGTCAAGTACTGGATGGCTTTGGTCCCTGTGTGTCTGCCGTGGCTTCTTGGTAGCAAATAGTGATGGTTGTGGTTCCACCTTTGAGTGCTGTGAACATACTTGTTCAAGGGAGATGTAATCTACAGCCTGAAAACTTCAGCTGTGGGTTTTGTGCTCTCTGAGTGATTTTTTTTTTGATGATCAAGGGTAAGGTATAAATGGGCTTTTGTTTTGCAGCTGCAGCAAAAGGAAAATGAACAGGGAGCCATGGGGTATTTGCAAGGAGGTGTCTGAGCTATGGCAGGTGTAACTGTATTAAAACACTCAATTTGAGCAGTTACTGGCTGACAGGGCTATAGTGGAAGGGACTGAATTAAATTTTTTCTCTCATCGATTTGGCAATTTCTGAATACAAGGTGCATGAGAAAAAATACAAACTTTTCAGGGCAGGGATTTGATCTGTGGAGACTTTGCAGAAGTGGGAGCTAGCTTGTGGCTGAGTTGCTTCTCACAGAGCCTGTGATTCACCCCATAGGGTGGAATGGGCTTTTGGAGACATCTGCTCGGTGCCAAACTCTGCTACAACTTGGCCTCCCTAAGACCACTGAACCCACAGTGAACCAGGCAGGTTTCAGAATGTCTCAGATATTCAGAATATTTTGCACTTGCTCTTTCTTGTCTGAGCATAAGCAGGATTTCAGGTGTTTGATGGTGTATTTTGTACAGTATTTGGCACTTATGCTCATAATCTGATTTGCCTCTGTGTGTCGCCTGACAAGAATTCCCCTTGCTCTCCAAATGCAAAAATAGGGGTATGAGTAACCCCATGACCTTGCACTGTTGGTTAGCTAAGACTTGTAAACCTCAGAGTATTCCTCCCATCGTCTCCCTGTGATTAGGTGGAGCAGAGAGCCATTTGCCATGGTATTTGGAATTTTAGTTGTCTGAGTAAACAGGCAGAATTCTGGTGGCTTTCCAGCTCCTGGCAGAATGAGTTAGCAAGGGACTGTAAAAACCTAGACATAGAGGTGCTGTGGAACAAAAGGCTTCCTCCTCCCAAAGGCATTTTCTCACAGTTGAATGTCTTCCCCATTGTCTCCTTCTTTGAACTTTTGTCCAGATAATCGACTGCTACTTAAAAAAATCTTATATCAGATTGCTATTTCCATTTTTGCTCTAGATGATTTTTTTTTTCTGAAAATAAACTTGCAAAATGTTTAGAATGGCATATTTATTTCTGCTTTGAGTAGAGCACATGATGTATCTCTGTAGCCTGGCTTGGCCCAGTGTTTTCTTTGCTTTTTTGCAACCTTGTGCAATTCCAGTATTTCCAGGTGGGATTAATTTCCCCTTTTTGCCTGCCTTTTTCTGGAGCATTCCAATGACATTGTTGTGATGTCACTGACCATATTTATTCTTCCTGGACTTTGTAATGGTGAGGTATTGAAAATACTGTGATGAAATTCAGAGGTGGCAGAAAAAGGAGTCGAACCTCTCGTTTTCTTTCCCCACCCCACAGCAGGGATCAGGATCCTGGATGTGTCTGGGTGTTGTGCCTGGCCTGCTCTGTGATTGTGAGCATGTTGAGCTTCAAAGCTGAGCTTTCTCTGGAAGGACGTGGCATTCTTTGATCTAACAAAACTTAGTCTAGCTCAAAAATACCATTACTTTCGATTAAAGGCTTTAAATTAGATTTTTTTTAGAGCAGATCAGGTCAGGTGTAATGTCAGAGTATTTGCAGCAAGTGCAGGTTTCTCGTGTACGTGATGGAGCTGGATGACTTCTTTGGAAGCAAGGTTAGGTCCTCGCTAGTGGAAGCTTTGCCATTAAAATAAGCCCAAACCCCAGACCACTCCGAAGTTAAAACCCCCTATTTGTTGAGGAATGGCTTTTCCCAGAGGCCCCTGGAGTTACACTCCCTGGTTAAATAGAGCTCTGTCACGACAAGTGCAAATCCATTGTTGCAAGAGGGGTCTTGTTAAACAGTGGCTTCACTTGTTTGGTCAAAACATCCTGATTTCCAGACAGAACTTAGGAAATCTTCCCAATGCTGCTGTAATTCAGCACACTGTGGGCAGTGCATTCTAAAGGTATTGCCCAAAACAGGGATGACTTGCCAGTGAGCAACAGGAATTTCTGCTTGTTGCACAGGGTACTGCTTAGAACTGTATGTAATGCTAGAGATGACATCTTGGAAATTTGAAATGCTTGGAGCTGCCTGACAAACATTAGGTGGGAGTCTGTGGGTGGAAGCACTCAAGGCTGGTGCTGCTTCCATCCGGGTCCTCTTGCAGCTTGAGGTGCATTAGCAAACCTCCTTGTGTGGTTACTTATTTGATAATAAAATTCATGTCAGGGGCCTAAATATTTTGATGCTGGAAGGAAATGCTTTGTTAAACTCCATCTTTCTGTCATGCGGTGTTTATAAGGTGTTTCATTATAGTAGGAATGCATTTAATATTTCTAAGGAATGGAATAAACTTCATTGTAACAAAGCATTCTTGGAATCTTGTATAAGCAATCACTCCAGAGCTTTTGGAAATGACATGGTGTCTGTTCCTGACTGCCAAGACATGTAATTCTGAGTATAATAGTTTTGGGTTTTTTAATATTACTTGAAATTTCAGCATTACCAGGTAGAAGTCTTGTTAAGTCTCCAGAGGATTTTCAACTTTGTACTTAAATATGACCCATTTGCTTTGTGCTTTATTTTTCTGTTAGGCCAGATGCAAATCTCATGGTTGGCCACGTGTGAAAACATTTTATGCTGGTTGCTTTTGTCTCAATGTAGTTTTTTCCAAAATCACAGCAAGGCAGCCTTTTTTTCAGGGGCCTTGGGGTGCAGATGGGAACCAGCATGTTTTGGGCTGTTTCATAGTGAAACTGAAAACAGTAATTGTTTTTTACTTTTAAGTGTTTGTTTCCGGAAAGCTAAAACTAAATAGTAAATACAGTTGTTGCTATTCCCTGTGGGTTTAATTTCAGGGTTGTTTCTGCTATAAATTAGAAGCTGTGCCACAAAGGCAGAGTTAAGACTGCAGTTGATGCTAAACAAGAGCTATTTCTGGGTGTTATAGCATCATTAAAAACAAAAGCATGGATTCCCCTTTTATACTTGTCCCAAGCTGTGACCCCTTAGTTTTAACCTTGCATGAGTTCAAGTTCCTAATAGCGAATGAACCTCAAAGCTCCAATGCCCTTTGGAAATGTAGGGCAGTCCTGTGTCTTTGGCACCTGTTGAATGGTTTCCAGTTTTCTATTTCTAAACTAATTTCTAGTCCCCTTTACTCCATTAATGAGACAATCAAGAGTGTGGTTCTGCTGTTGGTGTCAGGTGTGATAGGTGAAGAAAGTGATGGTTGATCTCCACATTGTTCTTGTTTTAACAGTGAGTCAGTGTTTTCATCCAGAATTTCTTTGTAGGAGCCTTTTGTTTCTGGAAGAGGTAGCAACTCATTCCTCTGCTTGGGAAATCTGGTTGACAGGGAAAAGAATCTGGAATTTGTCAGTAACTGTGAAGGCTGGAGGTCCCCTCCACATAGCCCAGTCCTGAACTCACCTGTTCAGGGTCCTCTAGATTTCTGGTACTTCTGGAATTATTGGGATCTGAGTATTGTAAGTGATGTTTTCTCTTTGTTGCTGGCTACGCTGGCTCCCTGACAGCTACAAAGGATGTTTGGAAGCTGTTGGGTGCCATGCAAGTGCATAATGCTGCTGAATTTCATCAAGTCATTTAATAGCTGCAGCAAGTGCAAGGAAATTGCAGCCTCATTTATTGTAAAACACCTTGGGAGGGTTCGTAGCTGCTCAGTAATGCCAAATGGTGCATTTGAGCACAGCCTGGAATACAGATGCCTGAGGTTTGGGAGAGGGCTGCTGGCTTTGTGTGGGATGTTGGTGCAGGAATCTCTGAAGGGTCGAGGCAGTCAGCCGGAGAAAAATCATTAGTAATTTGATAATGGAAATGTTGATAATATTTAAATATTTTCACTATCCCGGGTGTTTGGTGTTGGAGGTGTTGGAAGCCCTGAGCTTGGCCTGTGTAGAATTCCTTGCCTTTCTCTCAGCTTTTGATCTTGAGCTGTGATGGAAACACTGTTTAAATAAATGCTTTGAAAACTGCCATCCAAGGCTTCCCTCAGTAGTTGTTTCAGGTGTAACTGAGTTTATATTTCACAAGTCTGTTCCTTTCCTGAATTTGGAATGCCCATGTAAGTGCAGAGGCTCTTTCAGGAGCAATCAGTCCCTTGTTTAGGTGGTGCAGCAATGCCAGGTCATTATCTCTGCTAGTCAGAGCAGCTCACTGTGGTGAGGGTTTGAACCACTCACACAACACTCAAACAGAATAGTCTGCATTGAGTCTTTTCCTTGTTTTTAGAGACAGAAGTTTTTTTCAGATGTTGGGAATCATTTCAGATCCAAAACCTGATGTAGATAGCTTTTGACAGCATCAAAGTCACTTGGAAGAAGTGAGTAAACCCTAGTGAAAAGTGTCTTGGGTGGTTTGGCATTGCCAAAATTTTGGCATTGCCAGCAGTCTTAAGTTTTGGGCAACTTCTGGGAGCTGGTGGAGCACAAAGCTGGTAGGCATTGCCACTGCCTAGTAAAAAAGGAGAAACAAAGAATTGTTTTGAAGGGACACGTGTCCTCCCTCTGGTGAAGCATGGAGCCCAGACAATGGGAGAGGAGAGCACAGCTTCTCCACGGCCGTGTTACGGTGCCTGTTCTTGCTGCCAGCCTGCAGCAAGTCTGTGTGATGGCAAAAGGTTGTGGTCATCTGTGGATATATTTGGGAGAGGAGCCACATACAGGTGCTGGGGACAGGGCAGTAGCTGAGAGCCCTGTGAGCAGGTGGCTCTTGGCTGGAACTTGTAGTAATTGAGCACAAAACCTACCTAAAATTTGGCTTCTTAGTCTTCTGGTGGTTTCTGCTGGTGCCCACTTAGTGATGCTGGCACATTAAGGTCCTTCTTCCAAGCCTTTCTAAAACATTCCTGGTTTTGTATCTTCCTTGGTTAAAAACTTATATGCTAGAGTGCCATGTGGCACTTCTTGTTTCCAGGGACAAGCAGTGCAAGGATCGTGTCTTGGCCATCTGCTTCAAAATTAGGTCTTGTGGGAGAGTACATGTGTCTCAAACGTGGAGGTGTGAAAGGCTTCCTGGTCTGGAGGGACCATGGACTGTGACACCACAAATAGGCCATTTCATGTGCGTTTCAGTTCACAACAGATGAAGCTTTCATTGCTTTGTGATTTGAGGAATTTGGGAATTGGAGTGAGATAATACCAATGTTTGAAATGAAAAGCTTGGATATTTGCTTATTGCCTTTGCAGCCCTTCAGAAAAATTGTCTTGTGATTGTTGCAGTAATTTCACCAGATGAGGGATGAGCTAAATTCTGTTTCCCAGCAGATAATCAGGATAGAGTAGGAGTTCCTGATCCAAAGAGTTCTACTTGGGCACAGTTAAAGTCCTCTCAAAGTGGAGAACACACAGTAAGAAAACTTAGTTGAGCCAGAAGAATCTGTGTCATTGCACCTGAAAGTAGTCAAATGCCAAAATAACTGACTTATTTGAGTGTTAGTTCAAAGATCTTCTTTTTAAACTAATATTTGCAGTTCTTATTAAGTGGGCTGTCTGAAGAGACTTTCTTCCAAGGTAAAGAAATGAAAACTTGAAGTGGTTCTGAAGGTTCCTGCTTCTTGCCTGGTGTTCATGACTGGGTCAACCTCTGAAGGAGCGTGTTGGGTGCTGCCCTGCAAAGGCTGTTTTTTCGCTCTTTTCTTTAGCAAAACACTGCCAGAGCCACAGAGGAAGGAGCTGGAATTTGAACAACACCCTTGTGTAAAAATCACAGCAGGACATGGCTGCTTTTACCGTCCTGTGCTTGCTTTGATGCGTGTGTGGACCTGCTGTGGTAGTGACAGCGCAGTGCTTCACTCCAGGTTGCTTCTTTGGGGTTTGCCTTTGGTTTTCTGAGTGGGGACTCTTGGAATGGGCTTGGTTGCCTTGAAACACCAGCACACTCGAACTGTTCTAGTGTTTAAGTGGCTGACACTCGTGCCCAGTGGTGCTTTTTGGGATGTACAGACACGTGCACCCACATCAGAGCTGTGGTTACGTGGATATTGGTACTGGACAGTTCCCTTTCCGTGACTGTCTGGATACAGCTGTTTGCTGTGCTGTGGAATGCAGGAGATCAGGCAACTCTCCAGTTAAAAGTGTCTTCTCTCTGCTCTTCTTGCTCAGCCCTTTGACCCCATGCTGCTTTGTTCCAGGTGCCAGAAGTGATGGTGTTTGAATTGTTCAGCTCTGTCAGCAAAACAAGTGGATGTGCATCCACACCTCAACACTTCTGTGGCCTGTTTTGTGTGCACATCTGGTTAGAAGTGCATATTGAACTTTGGAAAGAGCTCTGAAGAGTTTTAAAACATTTTGATGCCCTCTGCAGCTGGTAACTGTCGGCTCGGTGTGTCCTTGTGCAACAAAACACAAATGCAATTAGCATTCCTTTGTCTGGCAGATAGAAATGTGGAGAGGGATTAGAGGAAACCAGGAGGACTCACATGAATAAACAGTCTCCCTTGCAAGGAGCTTTCCTGTGTGGAAAGAAAACTTAAGATGAAGTTAACTCCTAATTATCTTTATCCTAGTCATCTAGGATCTGACAAATAGGGAGTGAAAGGAATGGTGTAGAAAGAAGAATGTGGGAGAACCATGTCTTGAGGTTAGATTCCAGAGCAGGAGCTTGGAGGTGACAGAGCTTTATTAAATAATGTGTATTAAAACTAGGCTGAACTGCAGTTTTTTTAATAAAAAGGGAGGAGGACCAACACTCCAGGTCTCAGTTAGCAGCATAATTTTTCTTCTGGGTACAGCAGTGGAAAGTCCTTGGAGTAAAATCTCACCTAGTGTGCACAGAGGAAAATAACTATAATATAAAATAACAATTCAATTAAAAATTAACAATTTTTGTACACTAGCAAGATCTGATGAGGTAATGTGGTAGATGTCTTTGTTTTGGCAGTTTGTAATACTTCTGCAATGACTGAAAGGCCATCTGAGCAAATTGAGGTGATACTCTTTGATTTCTACACATTTTAGATGTGCATTAGGTTGTTCTGTAATAACCAGTCTCTTTATTTTACTTGGTAATATGACATGATTGAAATGTCCTTATTTGTATTGCTAATAGAGCTGAAATTGATGGTTGAAAATGTGCACAGAACCATTCCTGTCTGGGATGATAACTTCTAGGAGGGGAACAGTACAAAGACTTGGGAGTTCTCTTTAGGGTTGATGGATACTGATACTCTCTGGAGGGAGGGTGTTTGGGATCTGTGTCAGTCTCGTGTGCCGTGGTGTAATTCCCTGCTGTCCTTTGCCAGGGTGTTTCTGCAGGCAGCACTGGGATTTTGAGGAGGCTGGGTGCCAGCCTGTTCAGTGCACTCAATTATTCACCAGTCATTAGTGTAATTATTCCTCTTTCTGCCCTGCACAGCAGTTACAAGACAAGGCTGATGAGGTTGGTTTTTCCTCTTGCAGAAGCCCAGTGTCTTGATGATGGGAGTATTTTAATGGGAGAGGAACAAGGGATACCCTTGTTAGCTAGTGTGCAGTCCATCAAATACAAAATTGCGTGTCCAGCTTAGTTTCCCATTCTCTACCAAAAGGAAGTAGAGATAGGGAATCTGCACCTACTTGCTGGTTTGACTCAACAGCTCTAGAAACACTTCTGATTAAATGAGTGCAAGTCTGTGTAGAAGCAAGTCTTCAAGGCCCTTAAATGAGAAAATGGTGAAAACACTGGAGGTTTCCCATTCTCCCCCACTGCTATTTCTGTATCAGATCCCACCAGACTATTTTCTCTTAACTAAAGGGAGCTCAGGTAACTGGTTAAAAAATACCAGCAGCAATTAGAGATTGCAGTTAGACTTTGAGGTATATCTTGTTGGGAACAAGAGCTAACAAGTGATTGCTAAACTCCTCATGCCTCCAGAATATTCTTTCTTCAAAGGTGGCTTCTGCAGAGCCCTTGGAGGAAAATATTTTGGGGTATAAGCAGGCAGTATTACTTCTTGTAGTGGAAATCCTGGCTTATAAAATTATGTGTTGCCAGGGCTGTATTTTGTTGGCTGTAAAACTAAGTAAGAATAAATGAGCAGAGTGTGGTAAATAAACTGCAAAGTCATCATTAAAAAATGATCTGAGCTAGAAGAGGCTTGTTGGGAAAAGGATGCTGGCAGGTTTTCCAGGTGCAGATGCAGGTTGTGCCAGCAGAACAAAGTGCTTTTGCAGGTAAGCTGCTTTTTGCAGGGAAGTGGTACAAGCCACAACCACATCTGCGCTGGGGCTGCTGCCAGTGTCAAGATGCTGCCAAAGATTTCATCCCCAAGCCACTGCTGCATTGGCAGTGGTTTCCTGGGCCTAAAGAGTTTCTTAAGATGGCTATTTTTTTTTTTTACTAGATTGAGAATTGTAGACTAAGGCATAAGCATCACTGCAATGGATTTCTTACCTGTTTGTCAGGGTGACAGTGGGTGTTTAAAACATATTTTGTCTGTGATGGGAAGATGAAATCACCCTAAGGAATGTGGTTTTTTTCTTTCCTAAAATACTGTGAAGTGTGGTGATGCTTTACTGTGATGGGAAAACTTCCTCTTTACCCTGGAGGATAGTGAAAATGGGTGTTCCTTTGAAGAAGGGACAAAATCAGACTCAATGAGGGACAGAGAACTGAAGAAAAGGACCAAGTGCTCACCTCACTAAGTCCTGGAGGAGAAAGAGAAGATGAAGTAAGGATTTTTATTTTTATTTTTTTTGTTCTCCAGAAATGCTCATGTAAATTGCTCCTGGCTAAAACTTCTTGTGCTAAGTCCATTTTTCTATCAGTCACTCTGTCGCTGAAGGGGTTAACACTTGCGTGCTGCCACTGACTATGTATCCAGATATTTTTGAAGTAACCTGGCCATTGCAATGAGAGAAGTTATTCATCAGAATGGCTTTTGTTTACTCACCATGGTAGATCTTTAACTTGCAGGGTTTTGTGGGTGCCATCTCACTGTGCTTATGGAAGAAGTTATCATCCCGAACCATTTTCTTTTTCCTGTCTGTATATTTTTTGGAAAATGTTAATTACAGTGTTCTGAACTGGAAGTCAGGAGTCAGAACAGGCTGCACAGGCATGTTACTGTGAGATTTTTGCATAGTGAGTTATTTCCCCCAAATATGTGTGAGTCTGAGGACTCTAATCTCTGGGGATAAAGCTCTGTTCACAGTCAGGTTATCCTGTGATTTTTAGGAATCAACAGTGGCTGTCTTGAGGTGATACAGAGTTTGGCTGGATTACATCTTCTCTATTAAACAACTCAGGTGTCTTTGTGCCCAAGCACCCTGTGGTAGGTGTTCTCCAGCAGTGCCCAGTAACAAAAGCAGGTAGGAGGCAGATCAGCCAAAACCTGAGACATTACCAGCAGTGTTTGAGAGCCACATTGATGCTGAACACCCTTGGAGGCTGATCCTCTGCTTGCACACTGTCTAAAGAGGGGACACCCTTAAATCATCATCTGGAAGGACAACTTGAGAGCCCTTTGCTGAGAACTTAAAAAGTTAACCCAGAAAATGACACACGCCTTTGTACCTACAGACAGTCCTGCTGTGGAAAAAAATCCACAAGTTAGTGGGAATTTATCCTTCCTAGTATAACTGTGATGCTGAGTATTAAAAAAACCCCTTCGTCCTCATAGAGTTTGTCTGATTTCTTCTAAATGTTTCAAGTATGCCATGGTATCATTTCTTCAAGTTGCTTCTGATACTTTCTCCACTGCTCTGCTCATACCTGCCTCCTAATACTGCCCTGGACTGGGTGGTGCCTCTGAATGTGCTTAAAGCAGCAAAAGCAAAGTTCTGTTGTGCTAAAGGTGTGCAAAATCCATGAAGTGCCAGGTACTGTTAACTGGGAAATCATTCACTGGCCAGTGCTGAGGTGCCTGTTCTTATGCTGCAGGAGCTGCTGGAAGAAGGAGCCAGCAGAGCCAGCAGTTTTCCTCCCTGGTGTGGAGGAACAGTGCCAGTCTCCTACAGATTTTTAAATGCTGGGATGTGGGTACAGCCCTTTGGGTGCCTCTGGCTCTGGGCCAGGCCTTGGTAGTGCACATTGTGGTGGAAGAGCTGAGTCAATGTATCAATACAGAATGGATTGAGGCAAAAGAGCAGGGAATGTTTTTTCGAGACTCCAGAAGACTTGTACAAAATGATTTAAAGGAAGAAAGCAGATGTACAGTTCATCTTTCAGCTTTATTTCTTTAACATCCATTTCTGCCTGCAAACAGGACAGTTTCTGGAGCTCACATCAGCAGACCTGTACTTTTCCCAGAAATGCGCTGTTCATTCAGGAGTTGAGTCACTGAATACAGCACATGAGAAATGTGCTTTGGGTTGTTTCCTTTTATCAGCTTGATGGGTAGCTGGCCTGACATATGCCACATCCAGTCTTTCCAACATTGACTAATAAAAGATCTTAAAAGAAAAAGTGTATTTCTGTCAGGCTTGGGACACTTGGTAGTAGATATTGGCAGTGTTCCCACAGTTTAGTATCGAGATCTGCTATTTAGTAGGCCAGGTGAATACAGCTCCCAGACTCTGGGGTGAAGAGGTGAGAGCCTGCTCTTCATAGCTGGTGGGATAATGGAGGAAAAAAGTGGGACCT
Source organism: Cinclus cinclus (assembly GCF_963662255.1). Lineage (NCBI taxonomy): Eukaryota > Metazoa > Chordata > Aves > Passeriformes > Cinclidae > Cinclus > Cinclus cinclus. The sequence continues at coordinate 3,557,861 of NC_085058.1, read as the reverse complement.
TTGGCTGTACCTGGCATCAAAGTATAGCCCAGTATGCTTCATACACTCTTTGGGACAAGAGGATGTGACGGTCTGTTGGTATGGGAAGACTGGCTTTAATATGCCTGACACATGGCTCTTGGCAGACTGTGACTACTGGATTTCTTGGAAGCATGTCCCTGTTGTCCAGGTTGTGCCAGTGCAGCTGTCTAGTGACATGGTGATCCCATCTGTCTTAAAATAAACCAGCGACCCCCTTTACCCAGTCATTTCCTGTGTCTGGTCATTTGTGCTCCCATCACTGACTCTGGTGGCAAGGCTGGGAGCCAGTGCTTGTGTGAGCTTGTGTTGCTGCTGAATAAATATTTTTCTGAGCTGGTCTGATCTTGCCCAGTAACTGCCCTATTTCAGATTAAAACTGTAATCCAAGTTGCTGTCACTTCATCTCATAGGCAAAAATAGAGCTAAGCCATTCTGGGTATCTAGAGTCTTCCGTGGCCTCTCTGGAATCTTGTGCAGGGGGAAAGATTTTTGATATGCTCTTGGGCCAAGCCATGGAGTTTTGGTACTTTTTGTCAGTCACTGCCTTCATTCAGTATAGTTTCTTTCTGTGGCAAAATGTGCTTTTGCTTTCCTCTTGAAGCAACATAGTGTATTTTATTCAAGCCAGGCATTAGTGAGTTGTTCTATGGGTCTGAGAGAAGAACTGAAACTGTCCCTGTTTGTGTAGACTTCCAGAGACTGTGTAGAACTGAAAATGTATAATGATCTTTCTGCCTTAGGGATGCTTGTGATCTGGAGAAAACCCAAGATTTTTTGTCTGATAGTGCTGGACACATTTGTGATCCATATATAAGATCAGTGCAGTAACTATGTGGTAGGTCTGAACTAAGTGTGGTGGGGTGAGAATTTCAGTGAGATGGGGTGATGTTGGGTAGAAGAGGAAAAATGGAACCTGGAGGTCTGGAAGAGCAGTGGTGTCAAGAGGGAAGTGGGCTCAGATATGCTTTGTGGACACTGACTGTGGGAGTGGTGCCCTATTGACAAGAAGGGAAGGTGACCGTGCATCATTTGTGATGGGGACAGAGGTCCATTATTGATTTCCTGAATATCCATTTCTATTTCATGGACTCTCATCCTGTCAGAGCAGCTCTGTGGCACGGGATGTTGACTGAAAGTTTGACTTAAGGGGAAAATTGGTGATTGCCAGGCACTCGGAGTTTACCTGGATGAACACACAGACCCTTTACATCCACGGTAGCCAAAACTTGCGGGGTTTTTGCTCTCGCCTCGTGCCCAGCCTGGCTGCAGTGCTGGCAGCTGTTTGCTTCCTCCACAGCGGATGGAGAGAGATTACGGAGCTGCTGAAATAGTAAACTGGAAGAATTATATGGAAATTATGCCATCACCTTCTCCTACTCTTTTAAAGCAAGTCTTTGCAAATCCTTGAGTGGGAGGCATAGAATTGAATAAAGCTGTTGCGCAGTGTACTCTGGCACCCATGTGCTCCCGCTTCTGTGCTCCGCGGAGACTCCAGAAACCAGAGCTGGAGCTCATGTTGTCTGCCCAGCTTTGCTGAGCTTTCGTTCATGTGTTGGGATTTCTGGTGCTGGGACATGCCAGGAAGAGAGAAATTCTTTGGGTGATACTGCTGTTGTGGGGTGTAAAACGTCAGCCCAGGACCTCTGGGTCTTTCCTCTTTAAAGGATGGACTTTATACTCCAGAATTATAGCAGAAGGAAGTAGAAATCCAAGTGTTTCTCAGGTTGAATGTGTAAAATAAAGGTTAACATCTCTCTGTGTCCCGTCATCAAACCCTGCTATCGAAGTGAGCATAGCTGAAGTGCTGGAAGAGGCCTTCCCTGGTCGTTTTTAATTTGTGTCGAGTTGGTGGTAGAGCTTCTGCAGCTGTCTGAGAGCAGGGAGAATCCATGCCATCTTCTTTTATTTAAAAGTATTGCAGTGTGAATTCAGTTTTTGCATTTCCAAATTTGTTAATTCATCCTGGAATTGTTGCTTTAGTATTTTTTTCTGATTTTAAAAGCTCTTTTAGACAATGGCTCTTCATTGCAGCTCCTAATCATTAACCTGAAAGCTTTCCAAAAGGCTTTGAGAAAATGTAAAGCAGCTGACTGTTTCATTTCTGTCTCTTGAACCAATTAACTGAAGTAATAGAGTTTTCACTGAAGTTGCTTTTTATTATCTTCCCCTGCTAGAAGAACTTTATGTTCATCAGAGCTGGAAACAGTCAGTAAAGTACAGGTAAGTTACTACAAACTGAGCTCATCAGATCAAGCTACCATTTGGTGCCATCACATAATGGTACTAATTCAGTAACTCCGTAAAACTTAATTTTCAGAATTAGGAGATGTTGTGTGAGGGGAAGTTAATGAGATGAATGAAAATGTAGGGAGCTGAAGAGATGATGTGTGTCAAAATTGAAGGCTCTGTAGGTGTTAATGGGAACTTATAGTGAGGTGGCAAATGCCATATGGAGGACAGCATATGACAACAGTCAAAGGGAGTAGCCTGGCTTCTTGTAGAGCTGTGTTGAAATGGCAGGAAACTGGTACATTTTCAGGTGGTTTAGAGTTCTAACTCAAGTCTTCTGATGCAGCTTCAGTAGTATGTAAGATGCAGAGACCATCCCCTCGGTGGGGTACAGAGAATGAGTAGTACTGATGGTATTATCTCTAAGGGGAAGATGAGAAGTATCTGAGATCCACCAGCCTGCCTGTGTGCTGTCCCTGTAAACCCTGAGATGGCCAATGGCAGGAACGTCCCGTGGTGTGGTTCTCTCCCAAACCCCAGGGGTGGCAGAGGGAGAGAGCATGGATGGGTGGGCAGATTGAGCCCTTTAGCTGCTGTCCTCTTCTTGCAGCAGCCCTCTCATGTTCTGGCTGTAATCGAACCAGAGAATATTAGATTACACTGAAGTTTTCCAGCAGCTTCTCAGAGTGCTCTGTTGGTGGTGGTTAAAAACTAGCAAGTTTGACATCATGTCCTGGAAGTACTCAATGCTTGGATCTCATCTTCTGTGCTGGCTTCCTGGGATTTTTATTAAGCTGCTAGAAATGAGGTTTTGTGCCTTTAAGGTTTTGTGTAATTCTCTCCTGGAAGAATGGATGTGGATGGATGTCTACGAATGAAGGCCACAAGGTACACTTGCAGAATAGTGCAAACCTTTTGTTGACAGTTGTACTGTGATGTTTTTTAGCAGGTTAGAAGCTGATTTAAGACACATTCTAGCTGTATCTTTATATCTGAGCTTATCAGTTTGGGGCTGGGAGAGGTGCAGGTGAAGAGCAGAGGGTCCAAGTGGAGCAGGCATCAGCATTGCAGAATTTTGGGCTGATGCCTTTTGGTTATTACATGATGAAGTGGCTCTTTGGTGCCTGGTGTGTGGTGTTAGTCACAGTCTCACGGTGGGGTTGCTCCTCCTCTCCTCACTGCCATTAAACGTGGTCTCTGGGTTATTTGTCAGCACTTCTCCCGTGGTGCAGTGTGCACGTGACAAACCTCAGAGATGATGGGCGGCGGGAATTTACACTTGGTGTTCTACTATTGCAAACATTGGGGTTTGGCTGCTTGAATATTTACAGTGGTGCTGTGACGGCTGTCCCCAGGTGCCACTTCACTGGAGCAGATGTTTGTGCTGCTTGGCTTCAGACCAGCGTTAGCTTGTGATGGCTCTTTGCTCTTCCACCAAGCCAAACCCTCCCTCTTGTCAGCTGATGTGAAACCATTGGTTTCCTTCTGCTGGGAAATGTAAACCCAGTCTTGTGTCCCCGTGGAATACAGCGGTGGACATTGCTGAGGTTTGAACCCTGTACAGAGTTCTGAGGCCTGGGCAAAGCCAGGGTTTCTGGAGCATCTGCTTGGATTCACAAGTGCAAAACAATTGTGTAGAAAACCCAGCTGCAAGTGGCATCAATTCCTTGTTGCTGTAAAAGCCTCTGTTACTGGGATGGAGTTGCTGCAGTTGGGATGTAAACTGTTGGAATGCAGAAGCTGCCATGGGTGGAAAACAAAACCAGCCATGATAAGGAAAAAAACAAAACAAAGCATTTATCGATATAATGTCTCCAGGAGGTGAGAAAGGATTTTGCTGGAGAACTGAGCTTAAGATTTTCTTAAATGGTTTTTATTTGTGGTAAATGCTGAAACTGAACCAGGAGCTGACTCCCAGCATGTGAGGAGAAGCTGAACTGTAAAATGTGCTTTTCTTTGTAATAACATCAAGAATTAACCATGCAGCTCGTCTTGATGGATGGAAACATGAATGGATGAAGTGCTCCCAACTGTCATTCAGCAAATTGTGCTGCTTGGAAATTCTGACTCAAGCTAATGTTCTAATAATATTTAATTTATAATTCATTTATGCATTTAAGTGCATCCCGATTCTTTCTTCCGATTCATACTTTTTTATTTTGACAGCAAAACGAATTCTAAGTGTTATCATTGATGAAGCTTCCAGTTGAATTAAATTGTATTAAATGGAGGAGTTTTATTTGAATTAATAATGCTTCTTTGGTGAAGTCCAGACCTTTGTAGGGCTTCCTATTGCTGTATCTCCTGCTTGCATTGGTGTGCTGGAGCATGGCAACAGAAATAACGACAGTAAATGTAAATACCACCAGTGAAAAGCTGTGGTGGAGGGGAATTTGTTTGAAGCATATGTGGGACTTGGTTGCTTTGTTAGCTCAAAAAAAAAAAAAAAAAAAAAAAAAAAAATCCCTGCTGAAGGACTGAGAGTGTTTCTTTCTGGGCAGAGCTTTATTTGGAATGTTTTGTTAGGGAATCTTTTGAAGCGCCCCAGGAATTTTAACAAAATGGCTGCTTTCCTCGGGTTTGTACCTTGCTGTATATCAACAGGCTTGCTGCCCTCAGCTCCAGGCAATCTGCCTCGGCTCCAACATGTAAAATTTAATAGGAGGCTGCTGTAAGTGAGATCTGCTGTTTCAGCTTTCATTAAACCACGTTTGAGGGAGAACGTTTTGGCTGTTCCCTTGCTCGCTCTCTGTCCCTGGCTGCTTTCTGTTGGAAAATTCATCTTTATAAACAGAAAATAATCTTAGTAGGAGCGTGCTCTTGCAGCCTCGGGTGTAATCCCGTCTGAGCAGCAGTGGAGCCTGTTCATAACTAATCTGCATGGTATCAGTCATAGGAAATAATCCCGTGTGCCAAATGGGGAGGCGCAACAGAGCCCGTGACTTCCCAGTGCTGTGTAACCCAGTGTTTGGACATTCTATTAATTTGTACAGCATGAGTGCTCAGAGTGATGGCTGAAGGTTGGTGGAAGGCTGGAGTAGAACTGTGTTGAAATACTACGTTATTTTGGTGGTGTTTTAACCTTGTGTGCCTGAGGTACAGAACACGTTTCTCACTGGGGTGGATGCTCTGGTGTAACTGTGAGGGAAGTGTTTGCATGTGAGCTGTTCCATGATGCTGTGCCTGGTCTTTGACTGGAACAGTCCTTCACACCAGAACTTTTGGTGTTTGTATTTAACTCTGATTTGCCCTTTAGCTGCCTTCCTCCCAGTGTTCTGTGCTCCCTGTGCACCTCCAGCCCGGACTGTATGTATCCCTGTCCAGGGATGAGCAAGGGCAGGGCTGTGTTAATTCTTTCCTTCTGTATCTGAGAAACAGCCAGGGGAAGTTTGAATGCTACATCTGGGATGAGGCAGGCAGTGGAAACAGGCAGCCCAGCTATTTCTGGTGGGAGCTTGTCATGCTGCTGGCGTTTCTTTTTTAAATGTTCAACCAACAGTGCTGGAGGAAGTTGGAGCCCAGCAGGCCAGGAGAAGGTGATAGTACACAGAGTCAACAGTATAATCCTAAATAGTGTCCAGTTTTGTACCCTGACCTTGCAGTGCTGAGGCACCTGGGGGCTCTGACCTAGGGAAACTTTTGGAAAGCTGCAGTGACTGTGTGTTGGGAAAAGGGAGAAGCCACAGATGAAACCCTCTTGTCCTTTCCAACCACATCCTTTGAGGAGTGGTATTTGCTGGATCTGCCTTGTTCTACTCAATAATCACTACAGGCTGATCAAGTTTCTTATCCATGTACTGTAACTTTTCCTTCGGTGCAGGGGAAACCTTCTGTCTTTCTAAAGTCAGCCAGAGACCACTACCTCAGCTGCCTCTTAGCCTATTAGGCAATTAATAGGTATTCCCAGAAGCTTTAATAAGTGGCCAAGTGGACTGCTGTGGTAGAAGGTAAGACAAGACTTTGGGCTGATTTTAATTAAAGCCTCTCTTAAAGCCTTTTCTTGAGAAATGAAGACAGTGTGTTTCTGTGTACATCTGGCAGATCTCTGGGCTGAGTGAAGACTCCTTATGTTAAAGGGTTGTGTGTTTTGCTGTCTGAAATCCGTTACTGGAGAATTATGGGGGCTGATAGAATAACCAAGATAACCTAGACATAAGATTGGTTTATTTACTAAGGTATATTTTAATCCTTTATTAAGTTGCTTCAGGAATTGTCTCTAAGTGAGCTTTTAAGAACTCCTTTAGGTACTGCTCCATAGTACAGAGTTACAGAAAAGGATGTTGTGGAAACCCAAATACAAAATAACCTGGAAAGATCAGAAACTAAACCCAAAAAGAGGCTGCTGGAGGAGACCCTTAAATTCCCATAGAGCTTCTTGCTGGCAGGACTGACTTGAAAGAGTTGAGCTGCTTGCTCCCCTCTGCAGGGAGGGATGAGGGAGGGATGCTGTTGGAGAGCTAGTGGCATGTGCTTGTCAGCCAGGCACCTTGTGTTGCTGCAGGGAAGAGCTTGGTTCCCTGTCACTTGGGAGACTGGTTCAGGTATGGAGCAGAAGCACACTGTCACCTTGCAGTGTTAAGCAGTACCCATTTCTGCTGTCTCCTGCCCCATACTGCATAGATCTGCTGTCCCAGCTCTTTTTGGGGTTGCACAGGGACTGCATCAGGGATCTAGCCAAACCTTTCTAAAGCTGCTTTGGTTCGTTCGCATGGGCTTTTTAAGCTGGGAAAAAAAAAAAATCTTAGTTCGGCCTTAAACAATCTGTACTGGCATTAATAAGAGTCAGAACACACTGTAGAAGGAGAGGGGTGTCACTTTTTATAGTATAAACCACAAGACTGGTTTTTTGTGCTTATTATGCTGTCACCTGAGGGCTTTGTTTCAGTGAAGGTTTTGTTGGTGTTGGTGGTGAAAGAGGCTGTCCTGCTTTTCTCTTGTGTTAATGCAGCTGTTTGTGTGGTCAGGCAATAAAGTAGACTGGAGAATTGATTACATAAAAAAAAAAAACCTAAAGGAAAAGAGAAGATCAGTTTCTGAGCCATTATTTGCAGCATAAAATGGCTGTAGTGGTATGGACTGGTGAGAGCAGGACATGCAGGGATGGGGTGGGGTTGGTGCTGTGGGTGACAGCCCTGGCTTTTGGCTGCATCAGGTTGTGGCTATGGCTCCAGGGCTCAGGAAATCACATTGCTGGTTTATGTCCTACTTTTCAACAGCTTCAGAGCCATTGAACGTTGGCCCCGAGGCAAACTTCCATTTTGGTGTCAAATGGCAGAGTACACACAGCTGCTCTCAGGGCCCTGCTCTTGTCTCCTTTGCATGTAAATGGTCCTAAAACTGAGCTCAAGAGTGGATTTGGGGAGCTAAAATGTGGTTCTGGGGTGTAACAGAAGTTACAGGGTCTGCTGTATTTCTCACATAATCAAACTCTTGGCTGATAATTCAGATTTAGTTGGAATAAAAACTTGTACGCAAGTGAAAATCAGCTCTTGGGTTACACCTTCTTTCTGACCTTTCTAGGCTGTATTTCTTTCCTTAGCTGTCCATGAGTTTTTTCTGGTTTTCTTGGTCCTTCAGGAACTTCTAGGGTCTTCCAAGGACTTTGTCATCTTACACTGGCAGCCAGTTGTGTTCTGGGACAGTTTCCAGCCCAAGTGTTTTGATGGTTGGGGCTGGATTATTCTTGCTCTGCAAGTAGTGTGGAGATTGTGGCAAAAATGGGTATGTTAGGTGGAAATGAGCCCTTCTGCATTTTGCAGACATCCTGGAATTGCATTGTGTGGGCAAGCTAGATGTGGAGATGCTGGCACTGTGATAGGTGCAATTAATCTGGTCGTTAAATCTTCAACCAAATTCTCATTTTATGCAGATGCTTGGATTTATAGAGTTGGGCTATTTTTATTTTTTTTTTCCTTTTAAATTTGTCTTATCTGCCAAGTCCAGCTATTACCCAGTCCATGCCAGTAAACATGTATTGTCTGAACAGATGATGGTATCAGACAGCCTGATTTTCCCTTTGCCTATTCAAAGCTCTGCTTGGTGTTCTCACTCCGGCTCTCACTTGGTTACTCAATTATTGATTGTTTTTCTCTTCTTTCTCCAGAATCCAGCGACTATCACTCGGATACTGCTTAGCCATTTCAACTGGGATAAGGAGAAGCTGATGGAGAGGTAAGCAGCCACCTTAGCATGCAACCATCTTGTGCCACAGAGCTGGAAACAATGTTTGCTCCTGGATTAATTGAGGGTGGGTGAATGCACAGTGTGTGGCAGGAGAATCTTTTGTCTAAGCTCTAAATGTTCCCCCTTTCCCAGCTAAGGGTGACTCGTGACTCCTTGTTTTAATATTACTGATGCCTGGTTAGACTTAGAAGTTGTGGAAGTTAATTTGCCCGTTGCAAAGAGGGATTTCCAGTTTGAACATGCATAGGCTTTGGACAGACTTTGGAAGAAAGCAAGCAGGAACAGGTTCTTGTTATCTAGCAACTGTTTTGGATTTGGGTTTAGCTGCTCTTGCCTGTCGTGCTTGCATGTGTATTCCTGACATGTTTATTTGCTGCTCTGGTCAAGGCTAAATTGTGCCTGACTGATAATGGTCCTGCCTTGTCTTCATCTCCACAGCTCCAGCTTTTCTTCAGTGTGTGTAAATTAATGGCTTGAATTTTGCCTCTCCCTCCCCCTCAGAGCAGAGTGTTTTACAGTTGTATCCCGTCTTTGATTCCCACCTCTTGGAATGTTGCTTGGCAAAGGTACTTTTCAGTTTGTTGTTATACAGAGGAGAGCAAATCCAGCTGCATTTGATTCATTCCCATGCCAGTGTTGGTATTGAAGATAGTTGAGGCAGCTGGAGAATTTAATTTACTTTAGAAACTTGGAGGAGAATTAATCTGGACCAAAAGGAGCAGTAAAAGCTGTACAGGGACTTGCTGGGTGTGGTGTCTGCTGGTTTTACCTCCTGTGAAGTGATCAATGGGTGTGGAGGGCCTGGTAGGATCATTGGTTTGACTTTTCTCTTAATCACCATTTCCTTTGCCTGATGATCAGTGTAGGGAAAGATGAGATGTGCTTGGTAAATTTACCAGGAGAAGTTGTTGGTGCTCCTGTGAGTTGATAAATGTCCTTTCACTGAGCTCCTGTAGTTCGGTACTCTGCCACCCAGGGAAAGAGGAACAAAGGTTTTCACACTGTTAAGTAATTATTTTGGAGTGTAAATGTTTCTCCTATCTTTGGCTAATGGATTTAGGACATCTTTAGTCCCCTTTGGGTAATATTTTTGGTTAGTGATGGTGCTCAGGTATCTTATGTTTTGTTTAACCTAGATTTTTTTTTTTCTGAAGTGGTTGTATTTTTTTTTACAGTTTTCTAGTCCTTATTTTCCTGAGATCGACATCTTTTAGTAAATGTTGGAAGTCTGAAAGTTTTGTGATACAAATATATGTAGAATTGTTAAGAATTCTGATTTAATTGCTGCTCTGCAGTATGTCTGTTCACTTGATATTTGAGTTTCTTGGGCTGGTTCTCTTAGTCGGGGTCAAGTTCACTCTCCTTGGCTGTGAGATAGCTCTACACAATTGCACTGAAAGGCCATCCCTTTGTACAGTAGGTTTTGTCCCTTGTTCAAAGCTTGCTTAGGGCTGCCATCAACGTAAAAGTAAAAATTGGGCTGTGGTTTTGTTTTTTGTTTTTTGTGTTTTTTTTTTTTTTTTTCTCAAGGGAGGTGCCAGCCAGGTTAATGTGAGGTATTATTGTTAAGGCTTTTACAGTTTAAGTACACTCTGTATTTGCAAATCCACAGGTAACCATATTCATTGAAATAATTAACTCAGCAGCATTACCCCAGTGAGTGATGGAATACACGACTTGCTTAGGTGGACCTGTTGCACACTGGTCCCAGTTTTGGTGCTTGTTGATGTCCTGTTGCATTAGAAAAACACCAAAACATGATCTCTCAAGTGCCTGGTGCTGCCTTCTGTCACTTTTGCACCAAATAACTTCCATGAAATCTTCTGGTGTGCTCAGCTGTGTTAAAGCAGGAGTAGGAAGCTGCATAGAAGGCTGAGGGCAGGCTCTTGGTGTTCAGGAGGGTTTGGTCATTGCTCTAGTGATAGGTGAGGATTAAGGGGAAAAAACCCCAAAATAGACAGTTTTGCTTGAAAGTTCCTGTTGTTTGATGGTGTGTATTTGCAGCTCCTAATCAGGGCCTGTTTTCCCTTAGCTCATGGTGAGTCAGCAGGGCCTCCCAGCAGCCTTATCACACCTGGCCTGGAGGAAGGCACTTTAACTAAGTGGCTTCTCTTTTTTTTTTTTTGATAAGTGGGGAGGTCTGAGTTTGTGACTTGAAAATTTCTCTGTTTTCTCACTTTTTTTCCCGCCTTTTTTTTTTTTGAGCAATTACACAGTGGTGTTCAGAGGGCAGATGGGCTACAGATATTTATTCCACTTACAGTGAAGTAATAACAGCCACAATCGAAAAACTGCCCTGTCCCACTGGTGAAACATTAATTGTTTGTATGCAAAAGCAAAATTGGGGGTTTGGGATAGATTTTTTTGTAGGATGGGAGTGGTGAGTGGAGGAACTACTAGTTCAGCCTCTGATATGCTGCATGTGTTTAGGAGAATAAGGATATCAAATATTATTTTCCTGGATCTTGCAAGCTTGATTCATAGGGACAGGAGAGCACCAGGTGCAGAATGACCACATCACCTCAGAAACAAGTGAAGAAAGTGCTTTAGCTTGAACCTTATCTTGATTGGCTTCCAGTTTTACCATAGCTGATGTTGTCCTCTCCCGAGGGGAGGGGGAAGAACCTCTGTGTGATGAAGAGGTTAAAATGCAGCTCTCCTGCTTTATGTGCCTTCCCCTGGTCATTTTGTTAGGAGAAAAGTCTCAGCATGTCCCCAGGGCCCGATTTAATCCCTGGAAGCACAGCCAGAGGTACAGCAGTTCCTTGTAGCTGCTTATCTGGGTGGCCACATGTCCCTGTTCCCTCTGAGTAGAGGAGGGATGTCAGGAATGCCCAGATTGCCTCTAGAACCTGCTCACAGCCTGCTTTCTTTGGAACAAATAAATATTTTACACTCTTCAGCAGAGGCTGAACAGGTGAAAAATGGTGCATGGCAAGAGTTTTGATGTGGAGATCCCTTTTACTGTGAGTATATTGATGCACTGACACTCACGAATGCCCTTCCGTGAAAGTGAATATCCCAAAGTGTGTGCTAGAAACAATTTTTTTTTCAGTGAAAAGGCTTTTTATCTTTGATACTCCCATGGGTAGGATTTGATTATGTCTGGAAGATGGTGATTAGGCAGTTACAAACAGCAGGAGGGAATTTTGAGGAGATAAAGGGGCTGACATCTTGATCCCTCTGCCAAAAAGACTTGGCATTGTTATAGTTTTGGTCTTGGTAAGTAGAAATGCTACTAATAATGGACAAACTCTGGTTTGTCTATTCATTTTAAAATAGCAAAAAAACTCCCAACTTTGTGATGAAGCAACTAACTTTGAAGAATTAATAGAGGAAATTCTTATGTGCCAGAAGTGCTGGAATTACTCAACATCTGCATTGTGAAGGGAAGGAGGGCAGAGGATTTAAAGGGCTGTTAAAGGTGCTGTGTTCCTCCCTAGGATGAAAATAAGGATGGAGGTACCAAGAACAAACCCTTTAATATAGAGTATTTGAGAAAAAAATCAGAGTTCTTGGAGTTGTGAAGGAAGTGAGGCGAGATGCTGACATGAAGGAGATCTGGAGAAATGTAGCCATCTTTTGTAATAGATTAGGTGAGATTTGCAGGAGAAATCTAAGTGAAAATGTATGAGATCAAGGTCAGAACAGGACTGGGACTGTAAGTGTTTTGGCTTCCTTGGATTCAAGGAGGATGAGTGGAAATGGAATTGGTGGAGAAGGTTTGCTGGCCAGGGAAGACAGTGAATGTCACATGGAGCTCACCTGATGTGGGAGGGAAGGGTGTTAGAGCTGTTGCCTGGGAATTCTTTGACCCAAGAACATGGGGTGGGCAGAGGGAGATCTGCCTACATGGATGGTCTGTGTTGATGCTGGAACAAGTGGGAAAAAGGGATGGTAGTTGGAATTAGGTGTTGTTCCTAACCACTGAAGGAACTACAAGGGTCTTCTGACTGAGCCCTTGGCATGTTTGTGTAAGGAATGGTGGAGCAGTTAAAAAGCTGTTGGACTTTGGAGTATCCATTGGAGCTGAGTGTTTTCAGAGATCCACGTTTTTCTCTGCATTTTCAGGAGTTCTTACAGCCCAGTGGCAGGATGAGTATGAGTCTGAGAGACATGGATAAAAATGAATGTGGAAACTACTTATTCAGAAAGAAAAGGCATGAAAAGAAAACAGCATGGAGAAGCAGGAATAGTAGCCATAAGTATTTAAAGGGGATAGGTAATTCCAGGTGAAAAAAGTCAAGTTCCTGACATGGATATTCACCCTTGAAACCAACCCACTATTACAAAAACCTCTGGTACTTCCATAAGCACTTAGCCAGCCATTTGTATCAGGGTTCAAGTTGCATTATAGCATTCATATACAAAACTGTTTTCCTTGCAAACTTCACACTCAGCTATGTGTCTGCTCTCCTCAGAGCATGTCTTGTGCTGCTCCTGCTGCCTCTAAGAGCAGTTGGAAGGCTGGAAAACTTCTGTGGACTTAATATTATCCATGATTCTTAATAAACAAATACTGCCTATAATAGGACTGCACTGAATTCACGTGCTAAAAATTTTTAAAGATATGATTTTATATATTTATATTTGAATATAATGTGCAACTTTCTAAATATAATCCTCTAAGCAAAGAACTTGGTTGAGTAAAATCCTGAGCTAACACTGAAGAATAGCAGCAAAGCCTCATGGATGCTGTGATGTCAGAATTCCCCACTCCCTTCCAGATTCACTGTCTTGAAATTTAAGATCTAAAATACATGAATGGCACTGAGAAACATATGAAACAGCAGGAAAATAGATACTTTCTCAATTATAAATCAAGCCTCATTAGTAGGTAGAGCTGTAAGGGAGCAGGGGAATGACTTACTGGGTTTGGTTGGGGGATCTGTGCAGGGGCTGATGGGGCTGGTTCATAGTCTGGTTTAATTAGTCCTTTGCAGCCTGCTGCAGGCTGGACAAAGGTGTGTGAAGGATTCTGGGAAGAGGCTGAGCTTTCTGATAATGATTCTCTCCAGTTTGGTCCTCCTCTCCAAGGAAGAGCTTTTTATAAGCCTTTAAAGCAAACCAGTATTGTTTTCCTTAAGGGAGTAGGAAATAGAAAGGAAGTGATCTTTTTCCTCTCCCCAAGCAATTTTGCATCCTCCTTTCCAACAGGTACCCAATCTTCAGAAGCACTGTAAACCTGGAACTGTATTTTTTAGCAGGTTGTTAAATTACCTCAGGTTGACTGAAAAGATGCTCAAATGACTAATGATCAGAATATTAGGGGAAATAGAAGGCTACAGTTGAAAAGAACTGAGCTTGAAGGCATCAAACCTGTGCTGTAGGAAGCAATGTTTCAATGCCTGGACTGTGAACTCAGGTGTTCTTGCTCTAGTTTCCTGTCCTGGAATTCTAATGCAAAGCAATCACTGGGGAGAATCACAAATTACTTGAAATGCAGCTGAAGAATAGAAAGTGCCTGAATTTCAGGAGTGTGTTATTCAAGTGAGAGTCTTTGAAACTATGTAGTTTTCTAATATCCACCTCTGTGTTGTGTTAGAGAAGCATTTGTTGGAAGTGGTGGGTAAATGAGCTCTGAAATATAAAAAGCATCTTTGTACACTTAACTGCTACATAGCATGGAAAAATGATTGAGAAGGTGGTTAAATTTTCATTATTTCTGTGTTGTGCAGGTACTTTGATGGCAACTTGGAGAAGCTCTTTGCAGAGTGTCATGTAATTAATCCAAGTAAAAAGTCACGAACGCGCCAGATGAACACCAGGTCATCAGCCCAGGACATGTCCTGTCAGATCTGCTATCTGAACTACCCAAACTCGGTGAGTACCCCAGTGGCCTCGGTGCTACGTGACCAGCAGCTCCCCAGGTTTCTAACCTGAAACTTCAGATTTTCCTGGAGAACACCTCTGAGGGTGCTGGGGCTTGGGCAGCGATGTAGTAGAGTTCAGGAAAAGCAAGCAGGTGATGTTTACAAAGGTCAGATACCAACTGAGATGTACAGGTAAAGGATATGTGATATTAAAAAGCTGTGAAAAGCATGATGGGCAGAGGGATTTACTTAAATAGAAAGACAAGGTAGGAAACAGCTTTTAAAAGCAGTAGGTAATGCTACAAAACAGTCAAACCAGGAAGTCTACAATAAAAGTAGTGGAAGTAAAATGTGGATATCTTTGGATCTTTATCATGTTTGGACAATACCCTCTTGGTCAGACATGAGGATGTGTTACCCAGTGCTTGCTGGGGCTCTGCATCAATGTCCTGGCTGACAGAGCTACTTTTTTTGTTGCTGCTGACCAAACTGAAGCATTCCCATACACTGCTAAGAGGTCCAGGCTCTGCTGGGGCTCCCAGGGACAGGACATACTGTTGGGAGATCTGGGAGAAAAGGAGGGGAGTGGAAAAGCTCAAATAGGAGAGTTCATCAAGAGGCCTAATGCTGGTAGTAAGGAATTCTTCCTTTTATAGGAGCCTGATCTTTGTAGGGGAGCCGTGCCTCCAGAACACCCTAAAATGTGTTGGGTTTCCAGGCAAAGCTGCCCTGACATAAGGCTTTGCTCTTGCTCTGGGTGTGTGTTCAGCCAGGAACCATGATGAGCTTTGGGGTCCAGGAGTAGTCTGGGTGAAGTACCCTGGCTGTGGCCTCTCCCTTGCTCTGGATGTTGTCTCTGGAGTGGGCTGAGCTGAGCAAAGCCCAGCTTCAGGCCCCCCATTGTCAGCATTAAGGTCCCTGTTGCTCTTGAGCCAGGAACCACAAGGCTTCATGTGTCTTCTCTTCAGCCTTCTGTGCCCTGACTTCCTTCTTGAAGAGTAGCTGGAGAGGCAAATTCCTCTTTTGTGTGATGAGGTGCCTTGAAAAAGAAAGTCAGTATATTTTAATACATTGTTCTCTCCTTTTTAGCATAGTTGCTGTGCTGGGTGGGGGTACAACTCACAAGTGATAGGTCTGTCCTCTGGTTGGGGGTACTGTGCTACCTGGGAAGCAGAAGCATAGAATCATGGAACAGGATCATCAAGTCCAACTCCTGGCCCTGCACAGGACAACCCCCAAAATCACACCCCAGCATTGTCTAGAGTTTTGAAACTGGAAAGAACAGCACAAAACACAGTAACACTTCTTGATTTTGTAGCTCAAATAGCAGTAGCCCAGTTGTTAGAAGAGCAGATTTTTAGCTGGAGCAGGAAGATGTTGCAGGTGAGCAGGGCTGTCTGTTTTGCTGGTGTTAAACCATCAGAGGGGTCTGTTTCTTTGCCCTACAAAAAAAAGCTGGAGCCTATAAGAAAACTAATATTTATTATTTCTTCTGTAAAAGGCGGTAGAGTCTGTGTCTAAGGTGATTTAAATCTGTTTTGAAGCTGTTTTAGTCAATGTGAATTATAAATTCCAGGGTTATTTTTATATTCAATGCCCAACCTAATATCTCAGCTTTGAAAATCCTCTTGCAGTGACCAGCTAATTATTTTTCCACATGAAAGCTGGGGGGTTTTTGCCCTGAGATCCCCATTCAGCCTATGGAAAGCTGAGAGTTTGGAGGTGTTAAGAAGTTCTACAGTGTACAGTTGTTGCAGGAATGTTAGTCTTAAAATTCCCTCTCTCCCATCTACAAAGTCTCTGTAGCTCACCAGAGAACTGTGGTTTGAGGTTTTGGAAAGCATCTGCCAAACAAGACATTTGAAGGTCTCACCCTGCACGTTTGAGGACTTAAGGGACATGTTTCACCTGCTCTGTCTCCCTGTCAAGCACTGTCGGGTCCCAGCAGTTATTTTGGGTGACACCTTCATTAGTAAGACAGGAATTGGGAGGGTTGTGGCTTTGCCTTCCTCCTCTCTTGCCCCTCACCCTCAGGAGAGTGGGCTGAGGGTGTTTTTGGGAGCATCCTGCTTTGTCCAGATTGTAGATGTTGAGCACTGATGTGGTGACAGCAGAGCTGTCCCCTGGGCTAATGAGCTGCCTAAGGAGTTACTGTTCCCCCCGTCCTTGGTGGTTTTATGTTAGAGCCTTTTTACTTGCTCCCTTGACATCTGCTGTCAGCTGAGCCAAAAATAATTGGGAACTCCCTCAAAGTAAAGAAAAGAGCTGAGAGATTCTCTGCATTCCTTGCAGCCTGGGAGAAAGTGTGGTGGTGGCTGCCTTTCTGTGGGCATTTAGCAAAGCATTTCCCTGCCTGAAATAACCAAAACAGGTCTTACATGAAGATGTGTTCCGTGGTGGTTCCTCAAGTGTGCCTGCTGCAGGAGTATTTGGGTTCAGTAAGGGATGATTCTTGTCTGTGCTTGCTTCCCGTCAGTTGTGGAGAAGCCAGAATTCATGGAAAAGCCAGTGCTGTCTTTGGGCTCGTGGATGCTGTGGCATCCCAAAAGTTACAGATGTTAAAATGTTTTAACTCTTAACTCTGCGTCTCCAGGAGATGTCGCTTGGCCACAGCAGCATCTGTGGAGCATCAGATACCTTGTTAGCTGGCTCAGTAAGGATTCAGAAAGTGGAAGGTGTGTTTTTTAACTCTTGAAGCCAGAGTACCTGGCACCACATAGGTGTCAGCCTCCTCTCTGATCTCTGTTGGTTTCTTTGGGGTGCATGTCTCTATTTTTACCTAGAACCAAGTCAGATGCTCAGGTCAGATTCACCCATGCTGGTGCTCACAGGTTGCAGCCTGTGCTGGTGGCAGGAGTGTCAGAGCAGTGTGATCACAGCCTGCCAACCCCTGGGAAGGGGGTGCTGACAGGCACCTTCCCTGGCCAATGCCAGAGGATCCAGAGATGGCACAACACAGCTGCTACACCTCTGGGGGATGGACAGAACTTACCTGTCGTGTCTGAGAAGGTGGTTTGGGAAGAACATTTGCCTCAGGTGGATTCTCCTTTCCTCAATTACCACCATCCTGCTGCTGTTCTGGGTTGTTCCACAGAGGATTCCGGGTTCTTTCCTCTGTGGAGTTTCGTAGTTTGACAGTATCTGAGGGTAAAGTTCTGGTTTTATTTACTAGCTGAGAAGTTGGTTTGAGAAGCTGAGCCAGCAAATATTACCTCTATAGTGGTACAAATGAAGTGTTTTAAATACAGCTTTCATTGGTGCTGATTCTGAGCATAAAATAACTTCAGCACTTTAATTCCAGTCTTTCCTCAGCAGTGTTTGCTTCTCCACCCCTTGTGTAACCACTCAGTCCCAGATATCTTGACAGCTCTGTGCAGATGATGCAGACAAAGATGGAGTTGTCCTTGTTGCTGTCTGTGACAGCAGATCATTATTGAATTTTATTTAGCAATTTACACCTGCCAATTAGGATCTTGAGTGTCCTCATCTGATGAGCATCTAGGCTTCAGGGGGAACTTCCCTGAGGAGGTCTGGGACTTTTGGGTAGCACCCACATGTGCCAAGGCGAAAAAATAGGAGGAATGAAGCCTCTGTATCCTTATCACTGTGACCTGTTTGGTGTTGCATTTATTTGACTGATTTCCAAAGTAAAGTGGGAGAGAGCCATTCTGTGCTCCATATACACTCCCCAAACAAGGATAAATTTAAACGGGCAGGATGGAAACATGGGCCACACCTTTCCTTGCTGCTGGGGTTGGGGATTAAAGTCTGGTTTTGGAATAGTGATTAAGGCTGCCTTGGCAAGGTTCTGTAGGGGTGATGATGCAAAATGAATAGCAGTGTCTCAAGTTTGGTGTGGAGAACAAGGGATGGGATGGATGAACTGCACACCACCAAGAAGGATGAAATGATGAATACATGTGATAAAATGAGGCCACGTCTTGTATTCTTTGTCATTGCAGTACTTCACTGGCCTAGAGTGTGGACACAAGTTCTGTATGCAGTGCTGGAGTGAATATTTAACTACCAAAATAATGGAGGAAGGCATGGGACAGGTAAAATCTCAACTCACCTCATGGCTTATTTCTGGAAGTTCTGTGTATTGGAGATGTGAGAGAGTCTTTCTGCTAAAGTTTAAAAAAAAATTGAAAAGAACAAAGAAAAAAGCCCAAACCCCAAAGGTTGGGGGTTGCAGGCTCTGCTAAGGGGAGAATCTGGAAGGAATTCTGTGAAGTTGGTGCAGGTAGCTGGGCTGGGGAAGGAGGAGCCAGTGACACACCTGGGATGTGGTGAGAAAGGCAGGGCACTCCTTTGGCTGTGGATTGTAGTGAAGTCTGTTGCCTTGGAATTCCTTGTGATGCAAAACCAGGATAACCACCGTTCCTTCTATGACCTTCTTGTGTTTTTCAGACCATTTCATGCCCTGCCCATGGCTGTGATATCTTAGTGGACGACAATACAGTTATGTAAGTAATGCTCTTGGCTTTGCTCTCTCTTTCCATTGTGTTACTCACATGCTATTCAGATCTATTGAAATGTTTGTAACACGCTGCACAGAGGCTTGCAGGTGGCAGAGAAGCCTATCTTGAGCTGTCTGTTTTGATACCAGAATGTATTTTAATTTCCTAAACAGGTGTGAAAACCCCATGTAATGGCACTGGAAGGAAAGACTCCCTAACCAGTTTGGTCAGTGTGACACCAGGGTTTCCAAACCCTGTTTTACTGCTTTGTGCATTTTGTTTCCTTTGATTCACATAGGAATCTAGGACTTCTACCCAGGTCAACCCACTGGTTCCCCAAGCCCTATAGCTGTAGTAAATAGGTGAGTCAGAGGACAGGAGTCCTAAGGGCTGATGCAGGAGGTGTTTTTTGCCCTCACATAGGAGGCACTTGACCCTCAAACACAAGATTTGATTAAGATGGTGTATCAGCCTGTGTCCTTGGAGTTATTAAGTTGTCCAGCTGTAGAATGACTGTTAGTTCATCGTGGAGCAGTGAACTCCATGAGCTTCCTTCTCTTTTATACTGGGGGAGGTTGTTGCATGAGCAATATCCTTCATAATTCTGAACTTTGTTCAAGTTCATTTTAATTCTTCTTGCTAAAAAGCATCTCAATAGAGGCTTATTCTGTTACCTTATTCTTTCCTTCCTGAAGCCTGACTCACTCATTGATATTAATTTGGTGTTTTGTATTATCAGTTGCTTTCAGAGTAGCGATTTTCCCAATTTTGGCTCGTGGTTACTCATGGAGTGTAGGCTGGGTGGAAGTGGAAGTAGCTGAAATGCTTTCCTGCCCTGTTGAGGGGTGGTTTGTAGAGCCCAGTGGGTGGAAACTGAGCTGAAGTTGGCATATCTTGAGTAAGTTGATTGAGATTTTTGTTTACCAGAGGTTGAACTTCAATTTGTGTAGTCAAATGCTCTCGGCAGGACTTTGAGTGTTTCCTTGATTGCAGCATTTGGAATGAGCTGTTCAAACAGTGCATGTGCAATTGAGTAGCTGAAACCATCAGAGGCTGCAGTGGCAGCAGCAGCAAGGAAAGAATAGAAGTAAAAGAGGAGGGCAGTGTTGTGGGATTCCACTTGGCTGGAGAGGGCAGGGATGAGGCCTGGGATAGGGCACTGGCAGCTGGGTGCTAAAGCAAACAAGTTCTGTTTGCCTGAGTAAAACTAGAAACTGTTTCTAGAGGTAAAAACCTACCTTTCCCTGATACTACCTGGATTTCTGTGGGGAAGAAGGTGCATTTTTGAAAAACTCTTTCCTTTAAAAGCCAAGATGGACAACTGTGTCAGTCTTAGGATATGTCAGCATATATGGCAAAAATGTAAATGATCTCAACTGGAACTGGAACCTGCATCCACTTCTGTGTCCTTAATTATTACTTTTTAAGTACTTTCCTGTTTGCAAAGTCTCCAGCTCAGTTTCCAAGTGACACAAACACAAAATTAATATGATTCATGGGCTCTGGGCATGGGTTTCACCTCTTAATTAGTCTAGTTTTATTTATGATTTACCAAAAGACAATAATAGTCAAAGCAAAATTCTTGGAAGATCTTGACCTGGTGATGTTGATTGGGGCAATCAAAGCGTGTTGATAAGTGAAAAACCAGTGGATTATGTGCTCTGGTTAGTCATGGCATGACTATTAATTTAAGTTCCAGTACCTGATTGATATTGTTTTAATACAATTCATTTTCAAGGTGATATGTAGTATGTCTTGAAGCTCAGGTATGGGGTAAAAAAAAAAAAAAGAAAAAAAAAAAAGATTTATAATTCAAACTAAATTCAAATTGTTTCCGTGTTCTTCAGTAACTTTGACTCCAGAATTGCAGGAGAGATGCTTTGTCAGCTGATTTGTTTTATTTTAGCCCGGGGAATTGAGCTGCCACGTGCTGTGATTTATGTAATAACCAGCATGTGCTTGGGTGAGGAGCTGCCCAGGGCTAGGATTTGTGCACATCCCATGGGCACACACACTCCTCAGGGAGTATGGTAAGGATAACATGCAGGAGTACACTTAGTTTTGGCTGCAGCTGGAAAGGAAATCCATTAATTCCAATATTTACCCATGGTATGGCCTGTAAAAAGCTGTATTCCACAGTCAGATTTAAACGAGGAGTGCCACAAAGAGTGTGTTAGTGCAGCATTATATTTAGATATATTGGGAAGACACTTCAGTGGCAGCTAAAAGAAGTTTTTAGAAGTGCTCAGCAATCCATAATAAGTTATTTTGGATGAATTTAGGCTAAGCAGTCTGCAAATGTCAGCTGGGATGGTGTGTCCAGGAGAAAAGTGGTCACCATGCTTGTGAAGGGTTCCCATCAGTCAGTTTTCCTCTGCTCTCCTAGTTCCAAGCAGACTGGAATTAATGTAAAGTCCACGTTGTGCACACCTCTAGTGATGTTGAATTCAAATCAAGTTTGTTTTTATGGTAAATAGATTAAAACACCCCTAATTTTAATCCTAAATTTTTAAACTGAAGCTGTAGCATTCTACTGAAACCTAGCTAACATGAGGCTTCCCAAAGTTATTAGCCACACAAGGGTTGTTCTGGGGCTTTTTAAAGGGATTTGCCACAAAATGTGCATGTTTTATGTAACTGAAGTGATTAAATTACTTGCTTTGTTTCTTGGGCTCTTCAGGAAAGGATTTTTAAATAAGAATCTCTCACCAAGAGGTTCAGTTCTTTTGGACTGCATGAGCTTTCTGTTTCTGAGGCTAATATATATTGAATACAATGAACGTCGTTTTCATAATAACAAATGATCTAACAAATAAATAGAGAATAGGTACCCTCAAATGTAGAAGGATGAATCAAACTTATTTGTCTTAACTTACTGGAAGTGTATGGAAAAAACAAGATTTCTCCAACAATTTTTCCATTTCTTACCTTCCCACAGGCGTCTGATCACAGATTCCAAGGTGAAATTAAAGTACCAGCATTTAATAACCAATAGTTTTGTAGAGGTGAGTTTTTATTTTAATTTTTTAATGGTTTGTAGGTTTTTGTCTTACACGTGTACCCAACCAGAGGCTGGAGGCTTGTTTAGAACTGCAGAGCAGTTTTTTTGCATAGTCTATAGTCAGCTGTGAAGGCAGGGGTTGTTTTGTTATTCTTTGCCTTACAGGGATAGTTGTAGGAAAATGCTCAAACAACTTTAGGACAAAAGACCTAAAGAGAATGTAAGAGCTGTTGCTTAATAACTGGGTTCTGAGAAGCAGAATTACGTAGTTATAGTAGTTATATAATAGTTATATAATATTTATGACTCTTGAATGCTACCTGAGATACTTCACATCAAAAACCAGGAAATGCTGTAAACAAGAGCATGCCTTGAACATTTTGCCAGTTGAAGTAAAACTGCAAAAGAGCTATAGCAAAATACTAGTTGTTTTATAGCCTCAAAATAAACTTGGAGAAAGGTGCTTTGCAAGATGTTTGCACTGTCCCAGTTTCCCAGTTGTGTGGGTTCAGCTGTCCTGTAGATCCCAGGGCGGCAGACGGGATAAAGCTTTCAGTCCTTGCCAGAAGTGATGGGTGCAGTGGGTTTGGTTTTAATTTCTCAGGTGTTTGCAGCCACGACAGAGGGGTGCAGGCAGGGGCTGTGCTTGAGCACACCCTTCCTCTGTGATGTGGGGTGTGTGCTTTGTCTCGCAGTGTAATCGACTGTTAAAGTGGTGTCCTGCCCCCGACTGCCACCACGTCGTTAAAGTCCAGTACCCGGATGCTAAACCTGTGCGCTGCAAATGCGGGCGTCAGTTCTGGTAAGAGCCAGCAAGGAAAGGATGCTGCTTCTGCTTTGTACTCACTGCAAAGGGTGCAAGTGTGTTAGTGTGCTTTCATGGAGTCCCAGACTGCTTTGGCTTGGGAGGGACCTTAAAGGTGATTGAGTTCCACCCCCTGCCATGAACACCTTCCACTATCCCAGGCTGCTCCAAGCCCTGTCCAACCTGCCTTGGACACTTCCAGGGATGGGGTGACTTCTCTAGAAACCAGTTTCAGTGCTTCACAACTCACAGTAAATAATTTCTCCATAATAATCCATCTAACTGTCCTCTGGCAGTGGGAGGCCATTCCCCCTTGTTCTGCTATGAAGTGGCCCTTGAGAGATTTCAGGATCAAAGAGGGGTGTGTTGAGTTTCCTTAGGACTGGCTTTGAACAACCGATAAGAGAAGAGACTTCTATTATTTTCATTCCAAGTATGATCAAACAAGCCCTGTTCGCTTACTTTCACTTCCTTTCCCTTACAGCTTTAACTGTGGTGAAAACTGGCATGATCCCGTTAAATGCAAGGTGAGCACGTTAAGGTTCTTGTCCACATCTGTGTTTTGAAAAAGTTTAAAATAAATTTATGTGCAAGATTTAGCAACGAAGCCCAAGTTTTTATGGCTGTCCATAGAATCATAGATGATCCTGAGCTGGAAGGGACCCCCAGGGATCATCGAGCCCAAATGTTGTTCCCATCAGGGAGCAGAGTAGCTCACCTGTTTAAATCACAGGGGAGAACCAGCAGTGAAGTCCTACCGAGTGCCTTTACTGGCTGCTGTTGGACCTTGTGAGGGAACAGTGCCTCATCCAGGTTTGGATTGTCTGGAAGAGGAGGTTGTTAGACCTGTGACCCCCTGCAGAGGAGTGAAGGTGCTTTTTGGACAAGGAGTATTCCTGTACGAGTTGTTCCTGTAGATGTTTGGTGCTTTGTCAGGTGTTATCCATTGTACTGGAGGAACTAACTTGGTTTTGCTAATTTGGGTTGGAAGGTACCTTAAAGGTTATCTAGTCCCACAGCGTGCCATGGGCCAGGATACCTTCCACTACCCCAGGTTGCTTCAAGCCCCATCCTTGAACGCTTCGGGGATGGGGCAGCCAGAGGTTCTCTGTGCAGCCTGTACCAGCTCTTCCCCACCCTCACAGGGATCAACTCCTTTCCAATATCCCATCTATCCCTGCCCTCTTGTAGTGGGAAGCTGTTCCTTCTGTCCCGTCCCTCCATGCTCTTGTAAATCTCCATCTTGTAGGTTCCTTTCAGGTACTGGAAGACCACAGTCACTCCAAAGCCAAAATGTCCTTATTATTTAAGAGTCCAACAGGATGTTTTTGTTGATTAAACTTAAGAGCTGCAAACTTGTCGCAGGAGCATTTGTGCCTGGTGCTTGTGCTTGCTGGATCAGGATGGAACTGCAGAAACTGTCTGCCACTAAATTAGTGTCTGTTTGCACAGTTTTCCAGCACCAGCACTCCCCTGTTCCCCTGTGGCTGGGTGTACCTTTCCTTAATGTGAGCAGATGTCTTGGGAACACTTGCAGTTCCTCCAGCTAGATTGAATGCTCTTCTTCCATCATTTTTCTGACAGTGGTTAAAGAAATGGATTAAGAAGTGTGATGATGACAGTGAAACCTCCAACTGGATTGCAGCCAACACAAAGGTGAGAGGTTTGCTCATATTTTATATAGAGATTTTATGCAGATTTGTCAGGTGAAAAGGACATCGATCTAATTCCTTGCACTAAGATTGGTTTTTCTGTTCCATGTTAAGAGCAAGCCTTAAAATCCACAGTACACTGAAGTGCTCTTGTTTGCAGAGCGAACAGGTGTTCATGCCTGGAATCAGGTGAGTTTTTTCAGGTTCAGTGATGGAAGGTGCTTGGAAGAAACAGTTAACTGGAGACCCAAAGAAAGCTCAAGATTTAAATCTTTGGGCTGCTGTCTGGCACTGGTGGCTTCCCTAAGCAAATCTGTGGCCCATTCCACGTGTGGAACATGTTACCACCACCCGTGGCTCAGTTTGGCTGGGATCTTCCTTCAAATCCCTGGGTTTGGCCTCCAGAGGAGCCTTCATTTCTGCTGGGCAGCATTCCAGGTGGAGACTGGCAGAACAGCTGTCTGGGATTTCATTATGTAAAGGTCTTCATTCTACTTAGCCCAACTTTGCCCAAAACTTTAGCATTTGATCATTTTGGGCCAAATTAAACCCAAGAATGTCATGGTGGCAAGGGCACAAAAGCAGCAGATCTCATGGCAGGTGAGGAGCAGGTCTGGCTGGGGCTCCCAGCTGAAGGAGGAAGGTGGGAAGGGAGTGAGGAAATGGCTGCTTTGTTTTCTTAGCTCTGTTGTGTAGCTGGTTAATGGCATTGTTTGCAGCAGCCTCGCTGCCTTGCTGCCTTCCTTCCGGGGCTGGCTGCCTGGTTTTCATCAAGCTGGAATGTTGTGTTATGGTGGCAGAGAAACCCCTGCTGTGCAGCTCAGATCAGGCTGGAGCGGGGCTGTGTGGACCCTTCTTGGAGCTCACAGTGTCATCAAAGGGATTTTGGCTTTCTCTCTGCGTGTTCCACTTGGAACTTTGGCTTGGGGACTGAACCAGGTTTGTTCAGAGTTTGTTGGGTCTTCAGGAACTGCTCCTATTAAACCTGAGGAGGAGCAGCCAATAGCTTGGAAAAGGCAGAGTGTAAGTACTGCTAGCCTTGGGTCTCACATATTTGGGACACTGAAACAGCCACAGCCCTGTTTTGCCTGTTAAGACCCTCAGGATGCTGATCTTGGGGTTCCCCATTTTGTACCTGAATAAGAAGATTTTTGGGGGTGGGGAACACCCATCTGGAGGGTGGCACCTGGCACCAGCCCTGCTTCTTCGCTGGTACCTCTAGTCTGGTGTGGGCAGCAGGAGCTGGCCTTGGACATCAGTGTCTAAGCTACTTCCTCTAATACTGTCCCAGGCATTCCTACACGAATGCTTAGGAGCTCACGCTGCAACAGGGAGAAAAATTGCCATCAGGGTAATTACTCCAGACATTTGAACAAGCCAATTGTCCTGGAGTCTTATGGCGTCCATATCTATTGAATTAGCTGAAGGACAATATGGCATTCTTCTCTCTGAGCTGATGCTGGATTCAATTGAGGGGAAAGTTGGCAGGAAGAGTAACTCACCCTCATGCTGATCTCTGCCTTGGGGAAGGTGGGAGTCTCCAGCTTTGGCTGCTGGGATGTGTGCCCTGGGAGCTTTGCAGCCACCTCCCTCCTGCCTCAGTTCCCTGCTGATCCCTGACCAGAGACAGGGAGAAACCCAAATGCTGTCTAGGTGTGGGGCTGTGGTGATAGACTGGGATGGCAGTTGTGCAGTTGGAGCATGTATTCATCCTTCCTTTCTCTCTGTACTGTTCCTAGCAGGAAAGCAGGGCAGCCGTGTTTGGCGAGGCACAACTTGTGCCTGCACTCTTGGCTTCACAGCCTGAATTCTGTGTTGAACTTCATTTTGAAGAACCTAGAAAGGAATCGGGTACCACCAGATGCAAAAAGTCCCATTATCAGTGAGAACAGCTCTCCAAGGAATTCAGTTGTGACTACAGGCTCCGTTGCTGTTTCTGGCTTTTGGAAAGCGCTTTCTGGAGCCATCCAGGCGTGAGTCCTGTCCCATGTCAACTCCTCTCAGGGAAGGAGACTTCCCATCATACCAAGATGAAGGTGTCAAAGCAAAATACCAGTCCTCTGGAATGTGGGCTTGAAATCTGGATAATCCTTTGCAACTGGAGAATGTGAGATACATTTGTTCCGGCTTGTCCTGGGAGATGGATTTGGAAAGGAAAATTAGGCAATTGTGTGAGAGAATAGAAAAGTGAAACCCAGCTGAATTGGGTTCTGTTCCCAAACTGGAATGATGTGATACATTTTTTGACGAATTATGTAGAGTGGTCTGAATGAAAAATGAGGAGATCTGAGTAGTGAGTTCTGTGGTTTCTGATATGATTTTTATTCTTTTGCATTCATTTTTTTGCACTTAGGAGACCTAAATTCCTTCTACTTCTATAAAAGATAGAGCCCTTGCAGCAGAGTGTGCTGGAGTAGATGGCTTTTTTCTTAAAATAAGCTACTTTCACATGAGTTCAGCTTAACTAGATTAATTTAAAGTTGAGATAAGGTAATACAAGTTCTTTATCGAGCTGGTAATTCTCAGTCTTCTTTAGGAACAGGGTTGTTGAATAGTCCAAAGATTTGCCTATTTCTTCCTTTTTCAGTTTGTTTGATAAACTTGGTTCTTCAGTAGTTCCTCTCTTGAGTTAAACTTGGGCAGGTTTTGGGTATTTGGGAATAAAGAAACCACAGAGATCCATTACTTTTGTTACGTGGATGTTCAAAGGAGTGAAAAATAGAGAAAACTTGGATTTGTGCATTTATTTTGGGCTTTTAAGGCACATCAAGACTATCTGAAAGTGGTCTAACAGGAGGAGGGGAAACCTGTTTGGAACCTGAGTGTCAGTGATACTAATCTCTGCCTCTTGGAATCCCGGAGGGAAAAGAACAAAGCCGGTACCCAAGGCAATGCTTTTTATTGTGGAACTTAAATTGGCCTTAATGAAAGTTCATCTGGTACTGAAAAACGGCCCCAGCCTTGCTTCTTTGGCTTCTGGCACCTCCCCATCATTCCCCTCCAGGCCAGACAGAGCTTGAAGGATAAACCAGAGCTGGTGGATAAACCAGGAGCATTTTCTGCTCAAAAAAAACCCATTGGCTGTTTTTCTCCTCCCCCCCCCCCCCCCCCCGCACAAGATAAAATGGCATGAGCCCACATCTCTCCCTTTTCTGGTCACTTTTTGATGGCTGGACAAGTGCTCCCTCTGTACTTTCTGGAGATCCTGCATTTGTTCTAATGTGTGGAAATTCTGGCAGGACCCGGAATCCTCCTGGGCACCAGCACCAGGCTGTGCTCCTTCATT
The DNA here is from genome assembly GCF_963662255.1 of Cinclus cinclus. NCBI lineage: Eukaryota > Metazoa > Chordata > Aves > Passeriformes > Cinclidae > Cinclus > Cinclus cinclus. Next base: position 3,530,411 of record NC_085058.1, on the reverse strand, counting down.
TCCTACTGTCCTGGAGCCATGATCTGTGCTTTTCTAAAGGTGCCCAAGTGCTGTCTCCCCTTCTCAGATGAACTGGTGTTTAAAATCTGTTTTAAAAAGTTTTGCTCTGTGACTCTAGGTGTTAGAATAGTGTACTGTTTTGTGCTAGCCATGATTACGTTTTTGGGTTTTGCTGAAATGCATTAAGAAATCCCCATGGTTTTTGAGGATTCTTTTTATAGGATGGGCTAGGGGTGAAGGTGTTGCTGTGAATGTGGCTGTGGGAGGCTGATGTCCACCATTTCCTCTGAGAGTCTGGAAAGGACTAATCTCTTTCACTTGCCCTGAAATTAGAAACATGTTTCTATTTAGCTTTCTGCTCATAAAAGAGCAGCTGATGTTTATGGTGCTTTATGTATGGATGGACTTTTACAACAAAATCAGGATTGTTCTCCTTTGCCAGGTTTGCCCAGGCTTTTGTTTCCGAGCCAGTACAGAATTGTTTGGAGTGGGACAATGTTAATGAGGTCACTTCTGTGTTGTGCTGTGACTGATAATGTGCACAATAATCTGTGGGGTTAGTAACTTGATTTGCTACCTGTTGGGTTGTTGCATAGCCATAATTCTCAGGGAGGTCTTCCTTTCCTATCCTCATTAATCTATAAATCTCTCCCACTTGTTGTGTTGGTGACTCGAGTAGTTACTACTTCTTTTTCTGCTGATGTCCAGCATTTCTTGAGTGTGTGCTTTTTCATGGCTTTAATTTTTAATAATATTCAACTTTACATTTTTACACAGCTTTAGGGATCTGCACGGATACTGTGTCACCTCTTCCTTGTGCTTTGCTAGACAGGAGCATAAAGGCTTGGAAAGTATGACATTCCCTGTGAGAAAAGGGCTGTAATGAGATCATAGAATCATGGAATGTTTGGGTTGGAAGGACCTTAAATCAAGTTCACTATCCCAGGGTGGTCCAAGCTGTGTCCAGCCTGGCTTTGGACACTTCCAGGGATCCAGGGGCAGCCACAGCTGCTGTGGGCACCCTGTGCCAGGGACTCCTCACCCTCACAGCCAGGAATTTCTTCCCAATATCCCATCTAACTCTGGCCCTTGGAAGTGGGAAGCCATTCCCCCTTGTCCAAGGTTTCTTTCTGGGCTCTCCTGGAGCCCCTTCAGGCACTGGAAGGGTCTTTCTGTCCCGGTTTACATTCCAGAGCTCAAAGCCCTGAGCACTGTGGACACACTGGAAAACTTGGTCCCACCTTAATGACAGGAGGGCAGAGCTTGCTCCTCATGGAGCCTCGCTGCGGGTGTTCCTGTGGCACCCCTCCAGCTTGGCAGGTCACCTGGGAGTTGTTCTCCCTCTCTTTCAGCTGTAGGATTTTGCTCAGCAGGAGGGATCACCGCAGCTGCGTGCATCAGTTGCGTCTCCCACGAGTGATGTTGGCACCTGATGGGAGGAGATGTCTGGAAGAACTGCACAGCTCCACAACCTCCTCTGGAAAACCACTCTGGCTGCGTGCCCCAGGGTCATCATGGTGTGACAGGGCCATGGTCACTGTCTGCAGTAAGAGCCACCTTGGCTGATGAGCAGACTGAGGAGGGATCTGCGCAGCTGGGCACAACATGGCTAGCATAAACCTAAATTTGAGTCTTGGCTTCTTCGTGCTGGACTGGAAGAGGGACGAGTGCTGCCTCAAAAAGGGAAATAGGTGCTGCACTGAGTGCTCTGCTTGAAGGAGAGACCATTTTTGACTCTTAAGTTCATAGAACTGCACTGACTAACAGGGAACAAGCTTCCCTGGCTAAGTATCTATCTTGTGGACAGTCCTAGGGAACATTTTGATGTTGTGCCCTTGAGGGGACCAACACAGGAGCTACTGTGCTTAACTTACTCTGTTTGCAGTAGTTACTGAGTCTGAAGGATAAACACAGGTGACTGGGAAGAAGGCAGGTCTGAAAAATTCCTCTTTTGTGCTTGGATGCTGCTTGATCCCATTGGTTTGATGTACAAATTCTCCTCTCCGTGACAATACAAACTGGCAGACTCATATGAAATGCAGTAATAGGTGGGACACGCAGAGTGTGGGTGTACAAGAACCTGTTGGATTGTGTCCTGTATACAAGTTGCAGTTATGGAGTGATTGTGCATGTTGGTTTCTTCCTTGGAGAGTTTATTTGAAGGCCAGGGTAGGTAACTGCTTGCTTTGGCTAGCAAAGACATGCTCCAGACTGGGGAGGGGATTTCACGTGCTTCTGACCCAAAAGCTGCAGCTGATTTTACAGGTGTGTGTATCGCTGTTTTGGATATGTTTGTTATTGTATTATATAGAAAAACTGGCTTGTGCAGAGACTTCATGAAGACTGGTATGGTTGCGAGATGAGCTGGACAAGGAGTTGATTCAGCCTAAAATGGTTTTGGTTTTATTTATGTATTTTTTTTCTCTGTATTTGCTGCTTTGTTGATTTGTTAATTTCTAAGATCATGGAGACCATGATAGTGGTGTTAGATTCCCCAGATAGTTCCCTGTGCAGAGCTGCCCTCTGAGATACTCATATTTGTCAAAAGTCTTACTCCTGAAAGGGAAGCCCCATGTGAGCTTTTACAGAAAAGTCTTCAGTGAGGTGTCACATGAAGGGGAAAAAAGGGACCTGATGGGAAACGTGGAAACACTTCAGGAAGAGAAGCGTCTTTTTAGCTGACAGCAGCTTCTTTGAAGCACGCTAGAGTCTTGCTGCATGTTTTGAGCTCCTTTCTGGATGGCATGTTTCAGCTGCAGGTTGGATTGTTAACAGCGCGATTCCGGCTTGGTCTCAGTCCCAGTCCCAGAGTGGACCAGACACTTGATGGTGAGGAAAGCCACATGTTTCCCAGGCTCTTAGAGACCACCCCTCTGCTGGGATTTTGGTGAAGGTCATGAAGTGACTCACCCAGTGTCCCTCTGTGAGAGCAGCATAGATAAAATACATTATTCCTAAAGTTTTTTCTATCTAACTGCTCCGGGTTTGGAAGTATTTTAAGGCCTGACTGAAGAGGATCTCGATGTCCAAAGGGAAGAATTAAATCATGTATTTCACTTGACGTGCTCTGTCTGACTGCCGTGGGAACCCTTCCAAGTTCCCCAGGCTGTTGGGGTTCCGTGCTTGCCCTGCTAACGGTGCTCTCTGTCCTGTGGACAGGAATGCCCAAAATGCCATGTCACCATCGAGAAGGACGGGGGCTGCAACCACATGGTCTGTCGGAACCAGAACTGCAAGGCGGAGTTCTGCTGGGTGTGTCTGGGCCCCTGGGAGCCCCACGGATCTGCCTGGTGAGTTCGGGAGCGTGCCTTGCTGGAAAGCGAGGAGGTCGTGGTGCGACCGGCACGGATTTGGACTGAAATCTCTGGAATCGGTGTCCCCGTTACAGGTACAACTGTAATCGCTACAATGAGGATGATGCAAAGGCAGCAAGGGATGCACAGGAGGTGAGTCCATAACCTTTGATGATGAGGGAGATCACCGACCCTGTGGTGTGCTTTCTGTAAACGTACACATCTGCTTTGAAGGAATTCATGGATTCGGGAATAAATCCTAAAGGACAGTTAAGTCTTTTGACTTCTACGATAGGGATGGCTTTGCCTGGTACGTGCTGCCTTTGTACATCTACAGCACACAAGTTGAACCATGCCCGTGGTGTTACTTTTTTACAGCTCATCTGTCAGTGTGAAGAAAATAAGATTAATGACTGTGTATTGAGTCATCTTGGTTCTCTTGCACTATTTAGCACACGGTGCCTTTCCCCTGCTCTATAATCAACCTGAGATTGCACTCTTGGTATGAGCACAGTAATTAGAATTCCTTATTAGGAAAAAAAAAGCCCTAACAAAACACCATCTTCTCACTTTCGTCATGACACTGGAAGCACTTGAGTGCTGTACCTCGAGTCGAGAGGCTGAAATACAAAAACGATGAGGCTCGGGCAGTGTGATTGTAATTTGCTACCAAGGTTGGGAGTGAGGATGTCAGAGCTGTGCTGGGTAGTGCCCGGGGTGCTTCCCAGGGTTAGTGGGGCCGTGTGGAGCCATCTGCCCAAAGTCACAGGAGAGGAGCCTCCTTTGGAAAGGAAGCTCGTTCTGTGGATCAGAAAGAGCCCTGTGAAGGGTTTACTTCTCTTGCAGCCATTACTTTGTTTTAACTATTTGTTTTCCTTCTCCCTAATGGGAATTAACACAGCGATCCCGAGCAGCCCTGCAGAGGTACCTGTTCTACTGCAACCGCTACATGAACCACATGCAGAGCCTGCGCTTCGAGCACAAGCTCTACGCTCAGGTGAAGCAGAAGATGGAGGAGATGCAGCAGCACAACATGTCATGGATCGAGGTGCAGTTTCTGAAGAAAGCAGTCGACGTCCTCTGCCAGTGTCGTGCCACACTCATGTACACTTACGTCTTTGCCTTCTACCTCAAAAAGAATAATCAGTCCATTATCTTTGAGGTAGGAGAAGATGGGGTTATCAGAAATTCAGATTGCAAAACTGAGGGAATAAGATTTAATGCTTGGAGGCCTTTAGTCCCCTCTTTTACCCAAGTTAGTCTGCTTTAATATTCTCTTGTACAGAAATTAGAAGCTCTCTGGGCATTGTGTAGGATTGTTTGCTCAAGGAGTCGCAGAACCACAAAGCTATAGCTGCCCCAACTCTGGAAGTGTTCAAGGCCATGTTGGATGATGCTTGAAGCAACGTGGTCTAGTGGAAGGTGGCCCATGGCAGTGGGTGGACCTGGATGAGTTTCCATGTCTCTTCCCACCCAAAATCAGTCTGGGATTCCCTGATAGCTAATCCTTTTTTATTTTGGTACTGATCTCAATTGTGCTGATCTCCCCCTTTTCTTTACTGCCCCCCCAAACACTTTTTTTCTTTTGTCTTTACAGAATAACCAAGCAGACTTAGAGAATGCTACAGAGGTGCTTTCTGGGTACCTGGAGCGAGATATATCCCAAGATTCGCTGCAAGACATAAAGCAGAAAGTACAGGATAAGTACAGGTTTGTGTTGGAATACTTCTTTCTCTCAGTGCTGTGAACGTTGCCATGCCCTGTGTCAGGTAGTGATCTGAGCCGTTGCCAAGATACAGTTTCTCCAGAGCCACATCCTTGGGCTTGCACTTGGCTTTGTGCCAGCCATTGTGATCAGCCAGTCCCTGGATGTCTGAGAGCAGCAGCGCTGCTCCGCACCAGCCTCGAATCCTCCCAGAAAAGCCCACACACAGATGTGGCAGTATGTGTTTGTGTCCCTCCTGGGACCAGCTCTCAGGGGAGGTGACAGCCTGCAGGGAGGGGCTCCCAGCTCTGTCTTCCATCTGCTCTGCAGAGCAGGAGCTGGAAGATGCAAGCTCAGAATGGAAAAAAATCCTGTGTCCAGAAGCAATGTCTCTCGGTACACTGCTGTTCTGCACAGAAGGAGCATGTGGGAATGGCCAGCACCAGGATGGGATCTGCAGAGCGAGGGCCAAAGAACAAGGAGTGACTTTGTTGTTCCAAGATACCAGCTTTGGCCTAGGATGAGCTGCCAGCAGATAGCAGTTGGCTCTTTTAATTGTCTGCTGGGTCCATTTGTGCAAAATGTGGGTGTAGGAAGGCTGTCCCTGAGGAGGAGGTAGAGAGCAGCCTGCCCAGCTGGGAAGGGAAGCAGGGGACTGGGGTCCAGGTGACACAGATGCCAGTGCTTTGTTCAGTCCCAGGGGAATAATTTTTGCACAGTGGAAAAGTACAAAGCTGAAAATGCGGATGACTCACAGGATTAGGGCTTGCATTTCTGAGGCATTTTGCCAAAATCACTGAATTTGTTATGCCTGGCTTAGGGGGAAGAAAATATCCAAAGTAGGGTGAGCTGTAGGACTTAGTGGACTGTGGGGCGTGGCAGGAGCTGTTCAGATTTGGTGGCTCATCCCGCTCAACTTTGGCAGCACAGCTGGGGCTGGACAAGACTTTCCTGACCTGCTTTTTGAAGACGTTTTGTAATTTACCCTTTAAGGCCACCATTAATTTGGTATTTCAGATGAAGCTGCTTGTTTACATCAGTCCTCTGAACCTGGATGCTTTTGTAGGAATGAAATTAAAACCTAATATAGCCTGAATTACTTGGAAACAGTATCCCAAACCTGCCTTCACATTTCTGGGAGGAAAGAATGCATCTGTCAAGCCCGTGCAGGTCCCTAATTAACCAGTTCAGTCATGTCTTAATCATGTCTTGCACGGTGCCCTTTGATGCAAGACTGGGAGCAAGATGTCATCAAGGTGGGTTTAAAGAGCTCTGGGAAGCTGCAGGAAATGCCCTCCAGGCTGCTTTGGTTTCAGCTGTTTGGATCTCTTTCTTGCAAAGACATATCTAGAAAACAGGATTAAGCCCCCCACACCCAACCAGCAGAAAAATAACTGAAGTTTGGAAAGCAGAGACCGCGTGTTTGCCATCACATGCTCCTGAAAATCAATGGGACTTTGTGTACAGGGGTTTCTCTTGGACCAGCTGACAGCGGTGAGGGGAGCCATAGCTGCTCTGATGGATAAATTAATCATTGTGATAAGGTCCTGAGCAGCAGGTGAGGAATTCCTGCCAGGTGTTAGTGTGTGTTGTGGTCAGGGATGGCTTCCCGCTGGGAAATTTCTCCTGAGGGATGCCTGACCACTGCCAAGCAAGCCGGGTTCCCAGCAGCCAGAGCCTCTCAGGTGCTTATTTAGAGTTTGCTCTTGGAACCTGAGTTTGTTCAATGTTTCTGTGCTTTTTGTCTTCTTGCACGCCCGAGATGACCGTGGTATCCTTCGCTGTGTTCTGTGATATCCCTTTTCCTCAGGATCAGCGATCCTGGGAGGACTGGACTGGGCTCTGGGATCAGTTTTAGGTGCAGCAGTTTTCAGTCAGCATAGGTGGGAATACTCCAAGGGTGTAGTGTCCCTCTGAGAGCCGCATGTTGGGATGTGAGGTGAAACCTGCTCTCCAGCCAGACCCTTTGGACTGCTTCCATCTCCACTGGGAAATAAAACTCTCAGTACTCCTGAGGTTTTCATTGTGGACTGGTTTGGATTGGAAGGCATTTAAAAGTAAATCTTGTCCCACCTCCTGTCATGGGCAGGGATACTTTTTCAAGAGACCAACTGGCCTTGAACACTTGCAGCTAGTTCTTCCCAGCTAACACATGCCTTTTTGTTGTCCTGATGGGGCTTAGAGCAGGCACCAGCCCATGTTTAAGGAGAGCTCATCCCAGTTCATGTGTCACCACCAACCTGTGCTCCGGCTTCTTCAAACCGCAGCTGCTGCTTCCTCCCAGTTACTCCTGAAGGTTTCTCAGCCGTGGAGGCTCTGGGGATAATTTTGCCTGAAAAACTCTGAATTTGCACACTGGTTTTCCAGCCAGGGACCTGGAGCTGAGTGACTGAAGCAACCAAAGTCTTAATTAGTGCTGTTAACGGGCTGTAAATACAAATTCCCTTCTCGGGGGATCACCTCTTTCAGAAGTGAGTCGTGCTGTAGGTTTGGATAACTCGGTGCCAGGGATTCTCTGTGATTCCTGACGTGCCTTTTCCATGCTGTCCCTGTCCCCTGCAGATACTGCGAGAGCCGGCGGAAGGTTTTGTTGCAGCACGTGCATGAAGGCTACGAGAAGGACCTGTGGGAGTACATCGAGGACTGAGCCCAGCCCTGCAGCAATGAACTCTGAACCCTTTCCCATCCTAGAGTGCTCATGCAATTCCAATAAAACCCACCCAGGGCGCTGCTCCGCCTCTTACACCGCTGGTCTGTAGTACCGGGATTCTGTTTTGTTAACAGAAAAATTAAGTAAATTATATTGTAATAAAAAGAAAAGGTAGATAAACCATTGTACAACAGTATTCTAGGCGGCCAAGAGTGTGACAGACGCACTAAGAAACCCTCCAACTTTTAACTTGTAACGTAGCTTCATCCTCCAAGCCGACTCCTTTTTCTTTTCTCTTTCTTTTCCTGTGTGTAGTACAGATGGAACTTAAACCAGTTTCTTGACACTGCTTTTCATGTCCAAACCAGCCATTTTGATGGACTTCAGTAAGGGGGGTGGCTCTCCCACCCCCCTCCTCCTCTCTGCCACCCCAGTACACAGATGAATGTGGATTGGCTCATTGTAAAGATGATTTTTGGGGAGGGAAGGAGGGGGGTACACAGCAAGGAAAAAGAAACCCCAACCTTTGTATATGACTTTTAAGACAAAAAGAGGACAACACAGTATTTTTCAAAGTTGTATATAGCGCATATGCATGGACAAAGAGCAAGCGTGGCACGTGTTTGCATAATGTTTAATTACAAAAAAATATTTATTCTTTAAAAATCTTCAAGATTATGTCTATTTGCTGTGCATTTTCTTTCAGTTTGATTCTTTTGTTTGGTTTTGGTTTTTTTTCCCTGGGCTGGGGTGGGGGAAGCGTGTGCTGGTGTAGTGAATATATCTATCTATATATATTTTATTTCTTTTCTTTTTGGAAGGCTTTCTCCAAAACTGTTTGGTTTCTCCTCTTCCTGCAGTTCCTTTCTGTCCAGGGCCTCCCCCAGGTCTGTGGTGTGTATCCATTGCTGGCGACGGACGCGGCCCCTCGCAGCTCCTGGAGCTCTGGTTCAGGATGCTTTGCCTTTTTCTTGGTTTATTTTCGGCCCCAGATCTTTACCTGCCCAAACCCAGCCCTCTGTTCCCACTTGTGCACGCGGGACACGTGCTCTGGTCCCAGAGGAGGTGTGTGTGTGTGTGTGTGTGTGTTTGTGTGTGTGTGAGTGTGTGTGTTTAGAGGTTTGTTTTGCATCCCAAGGTAGGACATGGAGGGGTGTTTTGTCTTTTGCACCGCTTCTCCAAAGACTTCCTGTGAGATTTTGTCTGTGGATCTCCTCTCCCTCCCTTTTCATCTGTCAAATGGACCCTTTCTTGCTGTTTTGATTTTCACTTCATTATAACGAGTCGTAACATTGAAAAGGAAAGCTGATGGAATTGTCTTTGTGTTTGTTTTGGGCTCAATCACTGGGCGTCCTGTCCTGGCAACTACTTAACACTCTTATCTAGTGCAGTAGAAGCTGAAATCAGCGGAGTATTTTTCAATTAAAAGGGGAAAGAACTAATGAGTTTAGCTACTGAGTCCATTTTTATGATTTCTGTAACAAGAGCTATGTTAAAGTAAACAAGTGGTGGTGGTTTTATTAAATTTACTCCTGTATAGGAATTCCTTCTGTGGTATTTTTCACCAGGCAAGTGTCCTCTAAGCCTCCTGCCACTCTGCCGGCTTCCAGGGGATGGAAGTTGTGAAGGGATCAAATAAAAAAGGTGGATCCCAGGCAGGGCTGTACCAGGAGATGCTGTTTGCAGCTGGCAGCGGGGTCACTTCGGCTACCTCACTGCTCCTACCGCCGTTCCACGGCTGTGCTTTTGTCCCTGTATGCCTGCTTTTCCCTGTATTTGCCCTGGAAATCAAACGTGCGAGGGAGCGCAGCCGCTTTCCGTGTGCTTTTCCTGGTGCTGCTGGAGGGGTGGGATGGCGCAGAGCTGTATCCGTCCTTGCCATTCCTGCTGGGAATTCTCCGTCCGTGCCTTGAAACGCTCGGAAGCTGGAGCATGGTGGGCTGGGCAGGTGCAAGCACGGAGGCGTTGGGTTTTCACTCCGCGTTCCCCGAAAGGAATACGCCAAGGATGTGCGCGCTGCACTCGAAGGGAAAGCGCCCTTAACAAACCTAAAGGCAATGCCAAAGCCCCGTCCTTGTGGGAAAACCTGCTGCAGTTCCTCTCCTCCGGCTTTCAGGCGCTCGCAGGTGAATTACCTGGCTGGTGGGGCACCATCTCCACAGACACTGTGGAAATACAAAGGAAAATAAACAAAATCCGCCATCCCAACCTCCCTCCTGCTAATGTGGGGCGGGGAGGGAGCGGGGCCGCGGCTGCTCAGCCCTTCCCGGGCCGTCCCTCCTCACTAGCGGCCTCATTCCCCTCTACACCGCGGAGTTCCCAATAAAACCTTCCAAAAGCCGGACACTTTATTATTTCTGTGGTTATTTGGGTGTTCTTCAGGTTAAACGGGGGGGCGGACCCGGAGAGGAGAAGGGAATGGGAGAATCCGGAGTCCTCCCACCACCACCTTCCCGCCGTGCCCCGCGCGCCACGGCCGCGCCGGAAGTGGCGGGCGGTCGCCATGGCAACCCCAGCCCGCCGTGGCCATGGCGGAGCCGCAGGACGCCACGGTGAGGGGTGAGAGCCGCCCGGGCTGAAGGGGTCGAGAGGGACGGGAGGGGAGGGGAGAGGAGATGAAGGGAAAATTATTTTGAAGAGCGAGTTTTTAATCTGTACATTTGGTGTGGAAAACGTGAGGGAAGTTCAGCCTTTGCTGAAGTAATCAACGTTAATAATCGATTATTAGGTGCTGGAACAGGGGAAGAGTAATGAGCATAGGGAAGGGGCTGCAGCACAAGGAGCGGCTGAGGAAGTCGGGGGTGTGCAGCCTGGAGAAAAGGAGGCTCAGGGAGAGCTCGGAGCCCCTGGCAGGGCCTGAAGGGGCTCCAGGAGAGCTGGAGAGGGACTGGGGACAAGGCACGGAGGGGCAGGACACAGGGAATGGCTTCCACTGCCACAGGGCAGGGTTAGATGGGATATCGGGGAGAAATTCCTCCCTGTGAGGGCGCCGAGGCCCTGGCACAGGGTGCCCAGAGAAGCTGTGGCTGTCCCTGGATCCCTGGAAGTGTCCAAGGCCAGGCTGGACGGGGCTTGGAGCACCCTGGGCCAGCAGAAGATTTCCCAGCCCATGGTAGGGCCTGGAACGAAATCATCTCCAAGATCCCTTCTAACCCAACCCATCCCGTTCCATAATTCCTTAGTTTTTTGTGGTGGAGGGTGGTTGCTGTGAAGCCCTGCAGGGGTCATGACCAGGCCTGGGTTGTTCAGTGTACTTAGAAATTATCCGGACAAAAGGATGACCAGAAAGTTACTCGGGTGAGGAGGAAATAGGAGAGAAACTCCTGGAAAATCTTAACAGAGTGGAGTGAGAGCACTTGGAATGGTGGGTGTGCAGATTTTTACAAAATGTAATATATAAAAAAATGAATTATTTGTGCTGATTATTCCTGCTGAGAATGGAGTGCTCAGAGTTGGGGTAATTCCATGAAAATAGCAACTCAGTTTTTCATAACAGGAATCAAAAAGGTCAATAAAAAATTAAAAACTGTTAAGAAATGGAAAAGTAAACAGTAAAAAAACATACAAAAAGGAACAGCCTTTATTAGGTTATTTTTTCGTGTCTCAAACATCTCTTACCTGGCCCATCTCCAGTAAAAAAAGATGCAGCTAGAAAATTTCCCCAAAACTTTGCAAGGAACAAAGATTGCCTGAATCTCTGATTTTTAAAATTATTTATTAGGGAGAGGGGAGTGACACAGGTGTATAAAACCTTGTGTTGTGTCTTCACAAAAAGCAAAGTGAAAAATAAAAATACTTTCCTGTGTAAACCCACTTCTCTTCTGTGAAGGTTCGACGGTTGATGCCAAGTAAGAAAATCATATAAAGTTAATGTATATTCCATGGACTGGGAGCTCTGGACAGTGTTTGCTGGGGAGGGTTCCCTGTCCTCCATGTAATGGGACCATCCCTGTGCTCACATCCTGCAAACTCAGATGGTTCCCCAGGAACAGCTTTGCCCTAATTAACTTCATAAATATTTTATGATAAATGGTTTTGAATTATTTTCTGTGTGATCTCTGATTAGCTTCTTAAATACTCCAGGTTTTTTTTGGTTTTTTTTTTTTTTGCAAGGTAAAGATCACTTCCCAGGATGCTGATGATCAGAAGTGACCCCATGAACATGGATACACTGCACAATGAGGGTGTTTATTTAATTGAGCTGTAGAACAGAAATCTCTGCCTTGCTTGGCAGGGCAGGCTTTGTCCAGCAGCAATGCTGCTATTTTTATGCCCTCCTTTGGGATTTGCCAGTTGTCATTTCTGATTATTTTCTGGAGCAAAACTTCAAGAAACCTCGCCTGGTATATTTACTACTCCTGGTTTCTGTCTTTTCAGGTTTCTTCATCGCCAGCAGCTACAGAACCAACAAAACCCCGTCCTAAAAAAGGTTTGTTTGAAGATACGATTGTATTCTTGGGCAGGTTGGTTTTAAGGTTTCTTTTATAATGTTTGCAGCTGTCTAGGAGGAAATAAATATCCTCTGGGAAAAGAGGAGACTGTCTAGACTGTAATTTGTTGAGTACCAGTATTTTTCCAGGGTCTCTGTGAGCTCTGTGCTGTTCCTGGCTGACTTACTGTAGCCACAGCCTGTATCATGTTTGCTTATAATCTGTGAGACTGTTTATTTTATTGTGTGCTTACTTATGGGGCTGTTAATGAGTTTGATACTCATTTATCCTCTCAAATAATAATGGGTTTTGTTTAGGGGTCTTCAGAATGATGTCTTGCTCTGGAAATAATCTTGGGAAGCAACCCATGTCTTGTTGGCTTCTTTTTATGTCACATGTTCCAATTTTTGAAGTAAAAGTGACACCAAATCAGGCAGGCTGTGACTGAGTTTAATTATTGTTCCTTCGCTTGTGTTTGCTGTTTCTTTTTAATACTGAAAATGTGTTAATTCACTCAGTGCAAATTGTTGTTTTGAAGTCTTGGTTGAGTCTGAACTGGAACAGGTACAATTTCTGTTGTTGGTTCAAAATGTCTGACTAAATCCTGCTGGTTTTTTTGAGGGATCTGGCGAATTCTTCAGCTTCTCCTTTCCCCCTTTCCCTCATTCTTGAGGCAGGACTTGTCCTGACACACGCAGTGAGTGTTTCCTTCTCTGTGGCACTGCTCCCCTTCCAGCACAGATCCGGTCACTGCAGAGCTTTTGTGCCCACCTGAGCTGAGCTTTTGGGATGTTTTTTGATGGATTCTCCTTCCTCGAGTGTGCAGAGGGCCCTATCAATTCAGACTCTAATTAGGAGTATTTACTCCCAGTGCCAGAAGCAGTCCTCCTTTTCTCTTGCCTTTGCATTCAGGGAACCTCAGCTGGTGAACAGAGTCCTTGGACCGTTTTCTGCGCTGATGTGCCTGTCAGAGTATTCCTTGGGATGGAGCCTGCCTTGGGAGGATGCTGGCAGTAAAAGAGAGTTTGATTGCAGCTGGGCACTGCAGTGACATTCTGCCTAACTGGATTCTTTGTCGTGCATGTAGGCCTGGGAAACTGGAAAAGCCACTTTGCTTTTGGGTAGCCCAGGCCAACCTCACACAGTCCCAATTCCTGGTAGGAGAATCCAGCCCTTGAGCAGAGTATGGCTTTCCTGGAGATGGGCCTTGAGGTCCCAGGCCTCTTTGGTAGCTTGCCCAGAGCTCAGAAGATTGCTACTGCTTCAGGCCTGCATGCAAGTAAAAATAACTCCCAGATTTACTTTTATCTTGACCCTCAATTCTTTCAGCACAAGGATGGCTCTAAAATTACTCTAAATTGGTTACTCTTAGGCAATTAGTATGACTTCCATGGAGGCACTGATGGACTCCCTGGTGAGCTATTTCATCTCTATCCTTTCCTATGAAGGGTATGACTCTCATCTCCTCATCCTCCATAACCACCACCCTGCTGTGCCTCGCTGTGCAAGTCCCATTTATTTGTGGCTCTGGATCTCCCTTTTATACTGACACAACCCTTGGCTCCAAGTAAACTATGATGATTAAAAAAAAAAAAATCCTCTAGCTTACGACTTTTGTAATTCTCTTTTCTGTCCTTTAAGGTAAATTGAGGCATCTCCAGTGCCTGGCACACCTCGGGTCATTCTGACTGAAATGCCTTCAAAGCCTTTGGGCTCTGCCATTTAATATTTGACTTCAGTGCAGCGGGGAAAGCTGATTTGAGCTGCCTGATGGTTAATCTCTGGGAAATGAGGGCAGCAAAAAGATTTGTACTTGGAGTGATGTAACAGTGTCCTCTGTGTGTAGGTGGGGGACTGGGGGCATGAAAAAGAGGAGGAGGGAGAACGAAGGGATGTTGGATATGTTTTTGTGGAATTTGGCAGGAAAAAGCAGCATCTTTTTTCCCATGACAGCTGTTTTTTTTTTTTTGATAGAATATTTGTAGAACATCTTAATTAAATATCTCATCCCATTTAAGTTTAGCTGAGGAGAATTACGATGAACTTTAGGAGCCAGGCTACATCAGTGCTGTTTTAACAGAAGAGTGCTGCTAAACTTACTTTAAACTGACATTTTAAACATTGAATGGCCACTTTCTGTTGCAGCAAATTGCCTTTTTATATTTGCATTGTGTTTTCGAGCAGGAGAAAGCTTCGGTGTCAGTGTTTTCTCTGGCAAGAGAGATCCTGAACTCAACATTAGCAGAAACAGGTCTGTGAAATGCAGAGACCATATGAACACTTTGGTGTGGGCAAAACTTGTGCCCAAATAGAGCAATAATGGATGATGTGGCTGAACACAGGTGTAGCAGAGTGGGACCAAGTCATTACTGAGGCCCTGTATCAACCATCACAGTGCTGCATTCAGCCTATTCAGCTTGTCTGTGTTTGTGCTGGGCAGGAGTGAGGTATTAAATGTGTGCTTCTGAGAATGGAGTCTCAAATTTGCCAAAACTCATTGGAATGACAAAACACAAACGTGAGGCTTGTAGCCTTAACCAGAAGGCCACGTTTTCAGTGATGCAGGTCTGAATACATTGGATATATTGAACCTGAACTGAGTAGCTTCCCCTCACTCTTCCTTGCTTTCCTCCTATGATCCTGCCCATGAGCCAAGAAAAGGTGGAACCTACAACCAGTGTTTAGCAGCTGGATTGTATGGCTGTTAAAACAATAATGTTGAGTTTAGAGGTGGAATTTGCTCGTGAAGTAGCTGATTGATCATGTGGCTGTTGGGCTGCCAAAGCCTGTAAGTTGAGATTTGGGAGAGTATGGCTTGTAGGCAGGCCAGCCCTGAGGGAAGAGGATGGGTGTTCAACAAGGATGAAGGAGGTCTAAAAATTCTGGAGCAGCTGGTGCTGGTGGAATGAGGTTTGAAATCTCTCCATGCAACAATCTGAATTAACAGCATGGGTGGAGGCGACTCCCTCCAAATACCTTGTGGCCACGCTTGGTGACAATCATCCCTCAGCAGCTGACACAGGAGTAGCATTCATTATTTTGTCCTTTATCCCCTGTTGGGAGAGCTGCTCCAAAAAATCAATTGCTTTTGTTTCTCCATCTAGATCCGTGACTCTCCCTGTGTTGACCCCCAAGCAACTGAGGGTAGAATAAAGGGAGCTCTGTTCCTTGAAGTGATAAGGAGTTAATGTCAGGCTGCTGTGGTGGGGTTTTAATGTCCCTCCTGTCTTCTAAATTAATCAGATGTTTTCCTAAATGCTTTACTGGTTTGGAATTGAGATAGGCTGTCTCCCATCTTCCCACTTTTTTTTTTTTCTTCCCCACGCAGGCAAATCAAATAATTTTATAGGATCTGATAATACTGGAGTGGAGAAGTGCTTTTACCAGCTCGTATTGTTTATTTTTATGGAAGATAACTTGAATTTATTTCCCCTTATTTTGGAAAAAATGTTTAGAAAGTAAGTTCTGGGCTCATGTCTGTCTAATAACAGTTCAGAAGTTACTGGGACAATTTTAAATGCATTTGGATTTCTACATGAATATGAGACCTCAGACTTTCTGAGATGCACTGATGGTGTTTTAATAACAAGGTAGAATCCTAAATATGTACAAAGTATAATAAACTCACTGGAGCAAAATGGATTTCACTTGAATCACTGGGAAGAACTTGTCCTCAAAATCCATTAATCTGTCAAGAATGAGAATTCTGAATTGTCATCAACCACCTGTACACTTACCACAGCAAGGGTCAGTTAGATAATTTTCAAAATTAAAATCCTGTAAAAGTGTTAGCAGAAATCAAGTGTTCTCCCAGGCCTGGGCATTGGGGTATTTTTTGGATGCTTTGTAGGTATGTTTTTTTCTGTGGTTTTAAGCAAGGAATTAACTGCGACCTTTGCAAAAGTGCTCTGACTTTTGTTGCTTTCCATTTATCAACCACAAGCTTGGCCTGGTATCCAGTGACAGGCTTTGGATGCTGCAGGCTTTTGGTTAACAAAACATTTGGAGACATGAAATGAAAAGTATCATATAAATGGATATATTGCAATGCACTGCTTGGCCTGTTGGGTGGTGGCTCTGGTTAGGACGTGCCAGTGACAATAAACAGTCTCAAAATGTGGCTCTTAGGTAATAAATAATTCTCAGATTATGCAGAAATAGGTAAGTGGCTTTAGATGAGCTCTCCGGGTGACTCCTGCTCGTCCAGATGAACCAGTGGGGATCCCTCCTGCTCTTGCAGATGTTTTAAGGGATTCTGTGAGTATTTATCTGAAGAGCAGGAACTCTCTACCCTGTGGAGTCAATTCCGTGCACTTGCAGTGCTGATAATTTCTGAATTTCTGATACGGCTTCTTAAATCAATATAAATCCATTCTTTGAGCTGGCTTCAAAGCTGCCTTTGAACTTGTAAGAGTGAAGCTGCCTGAGAAATCCAGATAAAAACAACCCCCTTGAGTTAAATTAATTAATGCTTCTAAGTGTGTCAGAAAGAAAAGGCCTTAGTGGGAATGTTGTGGTCGGAGGGAGCCAATCCAGCCCTTATCTGTCCATACCCATTCGCTTCCATTTGGCCACGTGCAAGCCAAGATCTTTTAGTCCATTTGAACCCCCAACCTTGTGGGAAGAAATTGGTTCCTAAATCAGTAGATTAGTTGGTAATTACATCATTGTTTTATGTAAGAGACTTGGGTATTTCCATCTTGCTGATAAGTGGGGAGCAGTGAGTGCTGTGTGTGATGCTCAGGATCTGATGCAGCTGCTAGTTTTGACTAGTGAGATTAAAAAATGTATTATTTCTGGGTAATTAAATTCTATAATATCCTTCACTTCATCCTCTTCTGCCCAAAATAACAGCCCAGTAATCCCTGCACTGCGAAGAACTGGTAATATTTAAATTGGAATGTGCTAGCACAGCTCTGCCCTCTTGTGCGTGTACATTAATATCTGTGCTGACGAGAGCAGGGAATCCTTTGCAGGCGGTGCAACAGGGAACATTTTAGTGCCAGTTTTTAAAACAAGTGAATTCATTTTTTTGAAGCTTCTTTGAAAGTGCTTGGTGCCAGGCAAGTTTCTTTATATTTTAAAGCCTTCAGCTGCAGTTTGTTGGCGTGCTGTGTACGGATAAAATGGCATCTCCTGGTGAGAATTTAAAAATAATTCTGTAAAAATAGTAAGTGACAAATTTAGGAAGGGTGGGATTCATCTCTCTGCACTGAGATGTCTCTGATGCAGAACAAGTCTCAGCAGATCACCCGTGCTCCATGTTTAGTCAGTGGAGAGGGCATCTGTGCCATTCCCTGACCTCTCCCAGCCACCTGTGCTGGGATGAATCCCTTCCTAAGGATGCCTGTTCCTGTCCTTTACCTTGGAGACAGCCCAAGGCAAGTCACTCCTATCTTCATTTTCAGACACTTGAAGGAGATGCAGCTCACTCGAGAGTCAGAATTCCCAATGTGCAGCTGGAATTTGAACATCTGAATCTTTAGTGACTTAATCATCTGTTGCATTTAGCCTGGCTCTCCTACAGCATCTGTGGCACAGGAATGATAGATAGGACATGCTGAGCAAGGAGCAGCTTACTGAGGGCTTTTTGAGTAAAAAATATGTCCATTCACTCCTTGCAGGGCCTGTCCCCTTCACTACCTACGCTTCCAGCTGCATTATGCACCCTGCAACTCCTGGGATTTAGTCACTGGTTTATTTGTAATTCTCCACGATTTAATTCCTTGCCTGACTGTGATTCATTTTTATACTTCTAATTAGAAGGAGGCCGGGTGTGCTTCTGTGACTGTGTAATTAAAGACTATATCATTAACACATTTGTGCAGTAGGGAAGAGTGAAGGTGCACAGGCAAATGTTCATCCTGGCATAGACTGGGATTTCCCCCCTGCAAAACTTCATCCTGAGGCAACAAGACTGGAAGAACTCAAACTATAGGGTCTTGTAGTAGGGAGTGTTGAAATATTTGCAAGACCAGCTTCTATATTTTTTGTGCATATATATCTGTGTTCTTAAGATATTCCTTCAATATAACATTCTTTGGCAGTGGATGAACCAAGAACAGGTTCTAGGTGCTCTTCCTTATGGAGTGGGAAGTTTCGAAGTCTGACATGGCTGGATTGTGGTCCTCTCCATGCTGGAATTGTATTTTGCTTTCTAAAGGAAAAGCTTTTCTTACAAACACCTTATAACGATTTTAGTTTCAATTTCCATGTAAAATACCTCATGCTGTAGACAGAAAAAGACTAAGCATAGGAATTAAAGCCAAAGGAAGGATTAGACTGGAAATCCCCAAACTACTTTGCTTCTGATACTGGAATTAATGAGAAGCTGGTTATTTTGGGAATGCCTGCAGCCACTTTGTGAGGGAAATATCTCTCATCCCAGTGTTGCTGTGGGAGGAGACAGTGAGGAGCCTGCAGTGAGAATCTCAGACCATTTCTGCTGTTCATAAGGCTTTTTATTGCCCAACTTTTGCAGTAGTGTGCTCTGCTTCCCAAGTCTGGGAACAGCATTGGCTGGCAGACACCTGGAGAGAGCTCAGACTCCACCTTGCCTACAAAAGCACAAGGCATCAAGCAGGACATGGTTTAAACAGAGAAGGTAAGAATTGAGATGTCATGCCAGGGCTTGGATCCTTGAATATCTCCAAGTGTGGTGTCTGCATCCTCAGGGACTTAAGAACTAACATGTAAAGTAGCCTCTTTTTTGGGTTTTTCCCCCTATTTTTTTGGTTTTCCATTGTTCTGAGCACATCTCAGCAGTCGGTACTGATGGTCAGAATTGGCTTGTGCAGACAGACTTGCAGTTCTCATTTTTCAGAAAGACCATCCTTTTTCAATTTTTTAAACGGCATTTGTTACTAAATTTGTCTCCAGTGTTATTTGTTTGAATCAAGTTTTAGACTTGAATTGAGCATTATCAGGCCTGAATTAAAGTTTTTATGGAGGAATGATCAGGATCATGTACGTGTGTTAATGGGTGTAAATCTCATTCCTCCCAGATGGATGCAGGACTGCACAGTGGTATCTCACCAGCCTCCTACTGCTAACAGAGATTTCCCAGTGACCAAACTGGTTCCACCCCAGGGAACCTCCCTGTCACTGGGAGGTCCAGGGGGATGACACCTGTGTTTTTATTTACAGATCATACCACTTCACCTTAAGGTTGAACTTGAGCAGCATGTAGTAGAAGACAAATAATTGAATAAATTAATTCTATTTATATGGAAAATTAATTGAAAAATCAGTGTATTTATTTCATAAATGAAAACATCCTTCTTTGGAGTAACTCAGAACTGTAAATGTCTTAAATCAGGAAAAAACCCACAAATCTGAGCAAGCAACTCAGTGAGATTTATGCAGTGCAGAGCAGCAAGAGAAAATGCCCTTTCCCCCCATGACCTGGAGTATAAATCAGATTTAAAATACAATTTTGAAGTCTTTCTTCTATCTGTACTGCTTTAGGGCAAATTTGGGATGAAACCTCTGAATGGGGTCCCTCTAGGAAACAGATTCAAGCAGTCCCTCCCCCAACTGGTTCAGAGAAAAATATTTCCTCAGAGAGGAGTGGGAAAAAACTGGTTTTATTTAACAGGCAAAGCACTCCCCAGCACAAAAATGAACAATACTAAACAGCAAAACCTCTTGCCCCTCTGAAGAGATGACAAATTCAGCAGAGTCCCTCCCGTGGGTTGCAGCCTGGCTCACTCAGGCTGTTCTCAGTCCCTCCAGAGCTGGGAAATGTCACAGGCCAGGCCTGGTGGGACACAGCTGTGAACTCCTGCTGCTTCTCTGGGCTTTTTCAGTCCAGAGCAGGTTCGAACCATTCCAAGGAAAAGGAAAAGAAACAGTCCAGGGGACTTTGCCTCAGCTAGCCAGCAACTAACCAAGAGCACAGGAGAGCTCTGTCCTGCTGGGCACTGCAGAGAGCACAGCCTGTGTGAAGGATGCGGGGGAGCAAGTGCAGTCTGTGGTAACAAACTGTGCACCTCTTCTCTCTCCCCCTTCACTCCTGGAACCAGCCTTGGAGCTGCAGAACTCAGTATTCGACACCAGCACAACAGACAGCTGGGGAGACGAGCATCATAAAGTCACCCCAAGATACAATCCTTGGCTAATTTTCCTGCAGGGGGAGGTGGAGAGTCAGAAACGTCGCTCTTTATTTTTGTTGTTGAAGCCGCTGTGTTCCAGGCTCCTTCCAGCTTTCCCGGCACCTCGCGGAGCTATTAAACCGTGGGAGGCAGCTCTGGGCATGAGTTAGGGCTGCTCGCCAGCGCCGGGCTGTGTGCGATGAGTTTTATTAACCCCAACCGACTGTAAATAACGAGCAACCACACGGCTTTAGGGCTTGATTTAAAGATGTTCCAGCAACAATTTGCAAACGGGAAAACAGAGGGAAAAGGGATTAAACAGAGAATGGCTGCAGTGTAAAAGCTGGTCCTTATTTTTGCTGCTGTTTATATCTATTTTAGAGGGATTTGTGCATACAAACACCTCTATGCTCACGTATACTCACTCACACGAGGTGAGAGATATACAGCTCGTGGAGCCTCTTCCAAGTGCTGGGGTTTGGGGTCATTTTTCATTATTACTGAGTTTTGAATACATTAATGGCTCCATTTTCAAACTCCGAGGATGGATCTGGGCGTAGGAAGAGCAATGTTCCTGTGCTAGTTTTCTTTCAAAGCTCTAATGTATTTATACTGCCACAGTCTTAGTAAAAGAGTCTGAGGAAGGAAGAGGACTTTTTGTTAAGTTTGTCTCTGCTAGAAATTTGTAGGATGCTCCTCTCACACCAAAGCTGTCTGTTAGTTTTAAATATTGATAAGAAGATTGATGTTAGAGCTTACAAATGCTTTCTGTCCATTTTCATACCTCGTTTTGGAAAATCCAGTTCCCTGCAGGGCTGTGTTGTGCTGTAGAAGCTGTTTGAGTGTGTGTCCTATTATTTTAGTGTTATTTTTGCCCAGAAGATGCTCATTCCCTCCCTGACACTGGATTTACAAACGGTAGCGGAATTCTTGGTGTTGGCAGCTTGTGAAGCTCGAGGCAAAAAGGAGACAGGCACAGATGGGCTCATCCTCCCTATCCATGTTTATTTAGCATGGATAGGAGAGCACAGAGCTGTGTTTGGGCTGTAACCACAACCATGCCTGAGCCTTCCCCAAGCTCTGGGAATGGAAATACTGGTAATCCTGGCAATAATGTCAGCACATGTGCACGGGAGGCTGGGCTGGGAGTGCAGGATGGGGCGGGCCGTGCTCCACAGAGAATTCCATGTGTCTCCTCTCAGATGTGGATGCTCTCCTGCAGCAGCAAGATTGTCTTTACGCCATTGGGAGTTTGCCCTTAAGGCAATGACTGGAATTACTTGGAAGTGGGGATTGAATCTCCAAACCCATCCAGTCCTGCTGCTGTGTGTCCCAGCGAGCTTTGCCTGATGATGGGAGCTGATAACCTGCATCTCTCCAGCTTTGCCACAGCCCAGCTTCCTGCTTTGATTTCTTCAGAGCAAGGTGCAGTGGTTTTAAACCGCCAGAGGATAGGGTTAGATGGGATATTGGGAAGAAATTCCTGTCTGTTAAGGTGCTGAGGTGCTGGCACAGGGTGCCCAGAGCAGCTGTGGCTGCCCCTGGATCCCTGGCAGTGTCCAAGGCCAGGTTGGACAGGGCTTGGAGCAACCTGGGACAGCATAAGGTGTCCCTGCCCATGGCAGGAGGGTGGGACTTGATTATCTTTAAGGTCCTTCCAACCCAAACCATCCTGTAATTCTAAGATTCATTCACTTTATGAAATTCTTCTGTGCTTCTGCTGCCTCAGTAATCAAAATGTCACAATAGAGAATTAAGGTTCTGCCTGGGTGTTTGTTAGTTTTGAAAATATCTCTGTTCTTGGATGATGCTGTTTTGCAGCATGGAGTTTCGAATTAGAATTTGGAACGGGACAGCTGAATCCTTTTGGAAAGCCTTTCTCACATATGTGGTACCTACCACAGTGGATCCAGACTGTGGCTCCTGAAGCTATTGTAGTATGAAAAAATTTAGAATACTTCTATTTAACTGCCTTTACAGAGCTTTTCTGTCCTCTCCTTGTGCTGTATGTTATATTTGTTTTAGGTTATTGGGGATTTTTGGCAATAACAAATTGTTCTTTGTGTCTTCTTGAGTCTTTTGCCCCTTTGCTGCCCTTGCTCAGGTTGCTGCAGGTTGGGTTCAGAGTTGGAAGGGGTGATCTGGGGCTGGGACCCTTTGCAGTAATCTGGATTGGAAGGAGGGCTGGGGCTCTGAACTGACCCTGAGATGACTAAAACTTGTTCTTGAGCAACTTTTACTGCTGGTGCTTTAGAAATAATTTCCCCCATGAAATCTCATAAGAGCTTTCCCCCCTCTTCTTTTTAGAGCAATTTAGAGCCCTTTTATTAAATCTAAGCCCCACTGTTTGATAGTTCATCCCTAAGCTATAATTACCCACTATGAAGATGCAAGCACAAAATATTTTCCTAAGGAGGTTTACACAAAAGGGAATAACTTTTAATTCCCTTTTTTTTATTATTATTTATAGTAATAAAATCATTATTTTTTTCAGTCCTTTGAGAAAATCTATAAGAGGATGAATAAAGGGAAGGGTGATGATAGAACAGCACATATGCAAACCTGATGGTCTTACTCTAATTCTGTCTGGGTTTCTGCTCCAGTGGCTTCCTTAAAGGAGCATTTTCAGAAAGAAAAATCACATTGCTGGGAGTGGCTCATGCAATCAATCACTGGCCAGCAAGGGGATCAGATGGATTCCCTTTTGAATTCAATCAAAATAGACTTCAAAGGCATTTAATCGTATATTTGGTGCCTGACTCCCTGGCACAGGAGTTTTGTAGTCCCACAAAAGAGAGGCCAAAAGACAGTTACGCAAGTTATAAACTCTTTTTTGATGTAGCTACCAAGTTCTTTGATGATTGTGTTTTCCTGGACTGGCCCTTGGGCAGATTGATTCACAGCAAATAATGGTTATTTGTTTCTTCACTGCTAGAAGAATCTAAACTACACTTGTCCAACCTGTGCCTTTTCAGTGCCTGGATTATTGCTGGAGCTGACAAAGAACAGTGTGTCTTCATACAGCAGTGACATAGGAGAAACTCCTGGTGGTCCATATATTAAAGAAGGTGTTTTATTCCTTTTCTCTGGAGCTAGAGACCCAAATAGCTAGGCATTTGTATTTCCATTTTCTTCAGGAAAATGCAGTGACCCATAGCACTGTGACAGCCCTTAACGTCAACAGGCTGAGGGAGCAAACCTGAGGGAGATAAATGCACCAGGAGCAGGTGTCCACTGCTTGGTGGGAAAGCAGAAATGCAGGTTAAGATGGTTGTGGTTCTGGAGAGGTGTATAAATAACGTCTGTTAATGCTTTCTGCATCTGAATATAGCATAGAGCCCAGTAGCAATCTTTTACTTCCCACAGCCATTTGGTGGGGGGGGATCAGATATGTTCCTGTGTCAAATTCAATCATTAATTTAGACACAGATTTTGAAAAACATCAGAATTGTTTGCCTGCTTTCAATTTGCTTGTCTTAGGGAAAAAGAAGAAGAAAAGCGATTCGTGTCTCCTCAGTCAGCCTTGTTGCTATTTCTGAATGATTTATCTGAGTGTAAAATCTCCCCGTGTTTTCCCGATCACACAGAGTTATCCTTAGCTCAGTGTATCACTGGGGAAGCAGAGCTGGTTTATCTGCACATGTGAATGGTGCTCACTCCTGGGGCTCACGGTGGCTTTTGATTTCTCCATTTTCTCTCCATCCCAGCACTCTTAGGCAACTCCTCAGCTTTTCCTCTTTCCCTTTGCAGCCTGTTCTGCTCAGCCCTTGGTCTGTTGTTCAGCCTTTCTTCTTTCCCGTCCCTGCTCCCAGCAGGCGTTTCCATGGTGTGGGAGTGGAGTATAACATCCTTCTTGCCTCCTAAGTGTGAAAAAGCTCTTTCCTTCAGGAATTAAACAACCAATCTTCCCTCCCCTCTCTGGTGTACTGGTGTCTTATCTTAGCCCACAACATTGCTGTATATTTTAACCTTTAATGGTACTTTTTCTTTTTAACCTTCCAGTAAGGCATGAACAGATTGTTGGAGATCTGGTGGGGTGTGTCTGGAGATGTTTTGATTATTCCCCATTTCAGGCAGCTGTAGCATTTTCTAATTTGAGGCTGTATTAATAGCCTCAAAATGGTGAAGGATACTTCAGTTCTGACTGTTAGTGGAATGTTGATGGGCACATAGAGTTTGCAGTGTCTGTCCTTAAATCCATACTTACAGAAGAAGGTGGGAAGTGCCCAGGTGCGTCAGGTTTGGTGTTTTGTACCAGTTCGTGGCACCAGGAGATGCCAGGCAGGGAAGGGCACACAAGTCCAGCTGCTTTTATAGAATACCAGCCTGGTTTGGGTTGGAAGGGACCTTAAAGCCCATCTGATCCCACCCCCTGCCATGGGCAGGGACACCTTCCATTGGAGCAGGGTGCTCCAAGCCCCGTCCAGCCTGGCCTTGGACACTTCCAGGGATGGGGCAGCGCATTTCCAGCATCCCCAAGAGCCGTGTTTCTGTCACACCCTGCTACTGCTAATGGGCTGCACAGGGAAGTAATTATAGAGTGTCAGTGAATTAGGTGTAGCCCTTGAATGGGCTTCAGATGTGAAATAGAGGGGTTTCAATCCATTTGTGGCTATTTAGGCAGCCTCTTGACTCTTCCCTTCATTTTTTTCACTGTAAAAGGACAAATAGAAAACATAAAGCCATCAGAAATCAATTAATCTGATCTGGGAACATGCTTAGTGAAATGCCTTATTTACAAAGATCCAGATACTCCACAGCAAAGCAGAATTCCGGAACATTTGGATCCCTGATCTGTGCATTTCTGTAAGATGAGCCTGTTTGGATTGCTCTTTTGTTTGGATTACTTCTTTGTTTAGATTACTCTTTTGTGTGTTTGGATTACTTTTTTGTTTGGATTTCAAGCTTTTTATTTGTTTTAGGGCAGTTGAACCTTCTTTAGAAGGTATTTGACCTTAAATTGCTAGTGTGCACATTTAATTCTCAGCTCTAATATAAATCTAGGTGGATATTCTAGAATTTAAGAAAGAAGAACCAAGAAAATGAGAATGGCTTTGTGAAACGTTTTCCAAATTCAACAGCTGAAGGATCTTGGATTTAGGAGCTCTCAGTGCAACTGGACTTGATGTGGTTTGTGGGGGAGAGCCTGGTGTGCTCCAGAGGTGATTAAAGCTCAGCCATTCCAAAAGATAATTACACTTGGCAGCTGCCTCCCGACATGATCCAGCCCTTCCCCTTGCAGTGTTTCTCCTTCCTCACCTCCGTTGGCAGAGGGGTCCACGGGCTCCCCCGTGTCACCTTGTGCTCTGGGGGTGGCTGGGCTCCCCCAGCCAAAGGGCTGGAGAAGGTGTCCCTGTGCTGTGCCCCCCCAGCTCTGCCCCAGCCCTCGCCCGGCTTTACTCTGCGCTCCCCGTCACAATATTGACTTGCAAAAAGGGAGCTTTTGGGCCAGTTGCTATGGTTACCCCTCAGAATGGAGACTCCAGTCCTAGCAGTGCATTCCCAGCCTTAATGAAATGCACAGCAGTGTGTTCAACTTGTAAACCCGACGTGGATATCGCTAAGCAACATCCATCCGTGATTTGCCGTAATTACTGCTGCGAGCTCCGCGCCACTGAAATGCTGGAGCACAAGGCTTCCTCCTCCACTGCATCGAATGTTTTTCTGCAGTAGCTTTGCAGTCTCTCAGACCTGTGATGTTTCATAGGCCCTTCACAGTTTCAAAGAACTAAGTTTGAATTGAATTGGATTGAATTGAAATTGTTCTCACCTTCAGACCCCATCTCTCCAATCGCTTTTTGTGTGTATTGTCTGTTTTCTGTTCGTTCAGTCCCAGAAATTTATCTTAAAGACATTTGATTCTTTTGCCCTAGATTCAAAATGTGAATCCAACTCATTTCCTCCAAGCTGCTTCTTGTGTACTTGAAAAGATCCAATTCCTCCAACCAGTGTTGGTGTTGAATTAAAATGTATGTGTGGATCTGTTTACTCCCGGATCTGCTTTAGGAGGAGCCAATGCCTCAAGTCTTTTAGAATCCCAGACTGGTTTGAACTGGAAGGGACCATAAAACCCATCTTGTTCCAAGCCCCTGCCATGGGCTGGGACACCTTCCAGTAGACCAGGTGGAAGTTTTCTGCTTAGAGCTTTTGTTTGGTGTCTGTCCTGAACAAGATGTTTAATCCACCAGTTTGAGAAGTAGAATAAAACCAGACCCTGATTAGGAGTCCACATTCCAGCCTTCAAGTCCAATCATTAATTGCAATTGCAGTTCTTGAATTACTTGCCTTGTGAGGGCAGTTGGGGTGGTTGGGAATATCTCTCCCAGTTTCTCTGCTGCTCAGTTTGATTCCTTGCGTTCTGTGAATATTTTCCATGTACAGCACCAGAGCTGCCAGTCCTAGAGAGGAAGAACTGGTTGATTTATCTGCTCTATGTCCGCAGAGACTATGAGGAGTGTAAGGTAAGAGCTGCCTCCAGAATGTGGGATTTTACTGATGTAATGAATAAACAGTTTTCTTGACAGTTTCCAAAACACCCTCTTTCCTGACTTCCTTTGGAATAAGGGGACCAAGGGAAAACACAAGTAAGATTACTTCACTGTCCTCCAATCCTTGGCTCCCTTCAGGATCCGAGGGTGCAGCTCTCTGGAGCAATGTGTGAGCTCAGGATCTCACTGGGAGGGGAAAAGTGGAAGCAACTGCAAACCTCTGTTATTCCAAGTGATGGATAGGGTTTTCCAAACTGATAATAACACAGTTCCACAGTGCATGTTTCTCAGTGATACTGCAGAGACACAATGAAAGCACTTCAGTTGAGGGGAACATTACTACCAAGTGTAAATAAAGAATATCCTGATTACTCTTGAGCAAAATTCTTTCATTTTATGCATGATCCATGGCACACTCTTAATTAATTTTGGGCTTGGGCTTGGAACTGGTTGTTTGGGATTATAATGGCAAGTGGACTAAGGAAATAGCAAATTATTATTTAACAGTGTGTTTTCCTGATAAAGTGAACCCAAGAAGAGGATGCACCCATGGGCAAGAGGAGGGGATAAGAGTTGCCATTCTGATTCTGGCATGTGCAGCAAAGATCTGAAAAGGCTTTCTGGCTTCTGAAACACCAGGTTGGTCAGGACTTGCCTCTGCTGGAGAGGTCCTGGGGTTGCTTAGGAAGTGGGCAGGCTGGAGGAATTTCATTTAGCTCTTAATTAACAAAGCCAGGAAGTTATATCATTGCAGTAATTTCCTCTCAGATTTTTGTTTGCCTAGATAGAAATACAAGTTGGACCAGCCCTCAAAAGAGGAAGTTGTTTCCTTTTTTTGTTGTCTGACTGGAGTTTCTTGGTGTGATTCTCTGCATTGATTGTTTCTGTGTTGGGATGTGGAATCACAGAGTACAGAAAAGAAAAATATGTGCAGCTCAGGAAACCAGAGAAAATAACAAATACAAGGGCAACACTGACATGTCCATGTCTTCATCAGTCATGGAAGCAAGGAAATAGTGGGGGAAAATCGAGAGAAGACATCTCATAAATGCTCCTCTGCTTGGCAGGCCAGCTTTCCTTTCCCTCAGAGCTCACAAAACAGTGTTTTTTGCAGTAAAACTGGAAGATTCCAGGTCAGTTTGGGCATTGTTAAAATCCATTCGTTTAGTCTCAGTAAGAAACAAGTGACCTGTTGTGTTAATTCATTTTGGTCCTTCCCGCTCAGTGCTTTGAAATGCTCCCTCTCTAATGCAGTTTTAAAATCTCCCATAGTTTTCAATGAACTAAAAGGCCATTAAAAACGGATTGTTTACTGACATCAACTCCCCAAAGTGAAGGCATTAAAGTGATTTTGACCCTTTCAATGCTGCTTGAGCAACGTGCCAGGCAGGCATCCCTGAGAGTCTGCAGCTGCAGCATCCCCTGGGATGACACAGAGACTGCTTGGTCTCCTGCCTGTTGTGTCTAAATTCTGTCATCAGCACCTTAAATAAACCCTGGGGGGGGAAATCTGGGATTAGAGATCATATTCCTCATCTGAGGGCCTTTTGCTTTTGTAGGACTTGTTAGGTAGGGTATATAGAATTAGTCAGATTTCTCTAAAAGATAGCTCTCTATTGCCCTCTCTTGCTCTGAGAATCTGGGCTTATGTAGATGGAACAATCCAGAGTATCCAAACTGAGGAGATGTTGGTTATTTCTGAGTAGTGTTTTATAGTCGTGCACTTTGGGAAGAGTTACATTGATAAATTAGCAGGTACAGGTGGGGGAAGAGCAGCTCAGGCCTGTTCTGCCTTTCCCTTCTCTCTTTACAAGTGAGGATTGTCAATAAGAACTTTCCTTCTTCTCAGTAGTAACTTCTCAATAAATACCTTCTCAAGAATAACATCCTCAATAATAGTTTTCTTCCCATGTGCTGTATTTGAGGTTCAGTTTTCAGTTCCTTCACTTCTGTTCCTCTTGGAGGCTAGGGATGCTGGTACTGACCACACATCTGAAATGCCAGATGAGCATCAGGTCACTGCTCACCCAGAAATTATTCTTACCCCCCTGTATCTCTTCCACTTCTGCACAAAAGAGGGGTCTCAGAACAGAAATTATGCTTTTGATTCCTATCCAGGGTGTCATCCTCCCAAAGGTGGGACCAATTGTGACTATGGAATATTTCCAAGCTGCAGCCACCCCACCCCAAACTGGAAGCTGCATGGATGCAGCCAGCAAGAATTTATATTTTCATCATGTTTTTTTTTTTCCTGTTCACTCCTCATTTGTTCTTTTGGCTTTCATTGACTCAGCTGCAGTTCCTCCAGTTCAATTTATTTCTTCACAAAGGGCCTGGAGTAGGTACCTTTATCAGCAGAAGATGCTTTCAGAGATGCCTCCTGGCATTTTCCCCAGGTAGTATCTAATTATTTTTGGGAATAGGAATGAACAGAGGAATACTAAAAGGGCCACAGTGTTCTTGGCACAGGGCTCTGTCATATGCACTGTGTGGTTGTCCCAGTCATGGTCCAGTGCCCTTGTTAGAGGTGGGGTTGTGGGTTTTGTGACTGGAACCAAATCTCTGGAATCAGCTTTGTTAAAATGATGTGAATTTACAATTTTGTCCTTCCAGGCT
Source organism: Cinclus cinclus (assembly GCF_963662255.1). Lineage (NCBI taxonomy): Eukaryota > Metazoa > Chordata > Aves > Passeriformes > Cinclidae > Cinclus > Cinclus cinclus. The sequence continues at coordinate 3,501,136 of NC_085058.1, read as the reverse complement.
GTCATCAAAGAGCAGCTCCAGGAGTCCCAAGGGCTCTGTGAATATGCTGTCTATGTTCAAGGTACGTCTGAAAATCCTTTTGCTAAAGCAGGTCATTCCTGATTTGAGATATGGAGAACAATACAGGGGGTAGGTGAGGGAAACAGAATTTTTATGTCAAAAATACATTTTCCCCCTCTGTTTTCTCCGTTTAGTTTTGAAGTTTGGGTTTTTCACATGAAATGGGCAGATTAAATATCCTGTTTTCTCTGTATTTGTCATCAGTTCTTCTTTGGGTTACAGGTCCTGGCCTTCAGTGTGTTGGTGTGTGTTTGATTCTGTTACAGATGCATGTTTTCTGTTCATTACCCACCTCAGGTGATCACTGTCTCACTACTTGCTCTAAGGATGGTGTTCCTCTTCCTACCCTGCCCTCTGGCCCATAAAACATGTCTCTCAAAATGTGGCATTCCAATTCCAAGTGCCACGGTGGGAGAAAGTGGAGATTTGCTGGCAGGGACATACTGCAGCCTGGAGAGTCTGGAGAGGGGAGAAATCCAGACTGCATGTATACAAGCAAGTGCCCAAGGTTTAAAGCTTTTGTTGTGACCCCCGAAGTTCTCCAGGCACACAGAGTGCTGCCTCAGACACAGACCGTGGGTCCTGCAGGAGGGGGAACACCAGAGCAGGGTTGATGTGATATATCTGTACTCCCCCTTCTTTCTCTGCTGTCAGAGTTTTTCCTGCCTAGAATGGATTCATTTGCCTGCTGTATGTTGTCTTACAGCTTTGATATTTCGCTTGGAGGGGAAAATTCAAGAATCTCTTGAACTTTTCCAGACGTGTTCCATTCTGAACCCTCGAAGTGCTGACAACCTCAAGCAGGTGGCACGATCCCTGTGAGTGGTGTTTTATTTGTTGTTTCTCTTGGATGTGCCACACAGGACCTTTTATGCTTTGTTTTTCTCTTAGGCTGCTTAATTCCAGACATGTTTCCTCCTTATCAACACTTGGCTTGGCTTCCCGAAGTGTGGGTTGTTCTTTAAGCAGAATCTCTGTTATCTGCCTGGCTGCTGTTGTGTTTTCTTTTTCTTTGGGCTTCAGGCAGAAAGATGATACTGATTTCAAGGTCCAGAGCTACAGGTGCTGACCTGAGCTGGGCAGATTTGCCCTAAAGACCCTTTTCTGTTGCTAAGTGTTGTGTTAGGGCACCTATTTCTTTCCTTGGAGACAAAAGCAGGCTGCAGAGCCTGGGCATTCACTCTTTACATCCCCAGCAGTGTCAGGATGGATGACCTTGATCCTGAGAGGGAACAGTGCTGAGATTGTAAACTTCTGCACATCTCTGGAGATGCAGCAAAAAGGATTATTTCTCACTGCCAGAGGTGATAGTGGCTGCACAGCAGGGTCTGAAAACAGGAAAGACCTAAGAATTGTAATCCTTTTTCAGGTTTCTCCTGGGGAAGCATAAGGCAGCCATCGAAGTGTACAACGAAGCAGCAAAACTCGATGAGAAGGACTGGGTGAGTGTTCAGGGAGTTGCAGATCCTTGTAATAGCTGCAAACTTGTCCCAGGCCAAGGTGAGCTCACACTGCCTGTGGTCTGAGCCTGGTTTGGATCACAGGAGCCAAATCCCATGCCTTGGGGCAAATCCCTGCCTTGGGGCACAGAGAATTGAGCAAGGTGTTGGAACTTTGCTAAGGATCAGTTTTAACATAACCACATCTGCACTTTAAGGGAAGTATGGGGAGAGTTTGGAAACCTCAGTTCCTAAAACTTGCTTGAGTAATTGGGAAAGCTTTTGTAATGCAAAACATCACTGAAAATACAGGAACAGTGATTAAATTAGCTCTTCTGTATAAAAAGACAAAAAGAGAGAAAGAGCATTGCAAAGGGAAAGGTGTGACAGTGGGTGAGGGAGAGGCCATGCCTTGCAGCCTTCTGCAGGTGCCTGTTTTGCCTGCAGAAGTGTTTCTAAAGTAGGCTTGCAATATGTCAGCTCATTCCTTTGTTTCTCAGTACATCTAAAATTCAGGGTACAAGGATAGCTTTGATGTCATTCAAATTACCCTGTGCCAGACAACTCAGAAACCTTTTGTATCATGAATATTTTTTCCACCTGCGTTTCCAGTGCTTGGCATGCCTGTAACCCTATTTACAACCCATCAAGCAGATGGCAGTGGGTATTTTGATTAGTTATTCCCCATTTCTGGCTCAGCACTGGAAGCAGAATCAGGCTGTGCTCTTCCCTCATTCTACAGTCTGCAGCAGCCTGGAGTCACTGATTCAGTTCTGCACAGCTGGAGAGGCTGTGTGGAGGAGAACAGGTTGATGGGGAAGTAAGAGAGTTTCCTATGAAAGGTCAAAGCTATCTAAGCTGAAGAATCAGTGAAATGCTCACCAGAATAAAATAAGGAATTGGGAGGACCTTGCTTTTCAGGGATGTGCTGGGATGTGCCTTGTGTGTTAGACTATGGATGAGGAATTAGGGGCACCCTACAGTGTCACCAAAGTCTTTAGGATCCCTAAGGGATCTTCCTACCCTGTGCAAAATTGTTTAGGATGCCAGAGGGATGTCAGATACTCCAGTGCTCAAGTTGTGTTTTGAGGCACATCTTCCAGTTTTTTTCCAGCTGGGTGGGACACTGTGCATACATCCTACTGATGTACAGCCAGACTGAGTCAGCCATGAGAACAGCACGTTTTAGAGAGTGACACCATGGTGAAGAAGCCAATCTGTGCTGTGGTGGCTAACAGCTGACCTGGAAGCCTCACAGTTATATATAATCCTAATTATAATTTTATAACTGAAATATAACTAATTATATAGCTACCTTAATTGTATAACTTGACCAGCCTGGGCCCCTGGGGAGCAGGTCTAGGCCACTGGGGACATGGCAGCTATTGGCCAGTTAGCCTGGTGGCAACCAATTCAGCCAGGACTAACTGCATGGACTTCCAAAACCCTGTAAGGAGAACAGTACTCAATAAAAGTTGCCTGTTGTCACATGAACTTCAGTGTGTTCAGTTGCAGGCCTGTGTCCGAGACTGCGACCCTGTGCTCCTTGTTCTCTGAAGAGAAAATGTCTGGTCTCTCAAAAGAGATTAGTCGTTTCTGTGGCTTTTGTCCCAGTGGACTGTAACGTTTTCTGTGCAACCCCACTTGGGCTCTGTAGGTGCCTGAAGTAACTGGAATTTCTAGGTTTACTTGCTCTACAAAGCAAGAAGGGTGTGGGCAGTCACAGGGCTCTCCTTCTCTGGGTCAGTGTTGTCAGATTTTATTTCATACCTTGTGCTGATTTGGTTTTTTGCTTGTTTGTTTGTTTTCATGCAGGAGATCAGCCACAACCTGGGTGTGTGCTACATGTACCTGAAACACTTCAACAAGGTAATGTCAGTGGGAAGCAAGGAAGCATCCCAGAGATTTCACTGTCTTTGGTAGCTTGAAATGGATCATTTGCAGCAAGAGGCATCAAGAAAGTTTTTTGCTTCAGTGTTTTGTTTCTGGGGACAAAGGTTTGTGAGCTGTCTCTGTTTCCATCTGTGTTGAATTACTTTGAGTCAGCTGCAAGTCAGTCAGGTTGTATAAAGGGGGATCAGCCTGCGGCAGGGCCAGAGGCTTTTTCTTAAATCTGATATTTTTCAGAGAACATTTCTGGTTTTAAACTGAATGTTTGAGGAACCTCAAACTAGACAGAATGGGCAGTGCTCTAATGAGAGCTGCTTTGTGTCTGAGCCCTTTAAAACCAGACCCAGGAACGCTCCTGGCTTTGTGGGAACAGCAATCCAGGCCCATCCCCTTGAAGGAAGAGAAGGGTGATGGTAAAACCCCAAACCATTTCCCCAGCTCAAACTGCTGCACCTTGTGCAGAGAGTTCTTGAAGGAAACCTCTGCTCCTTGGGTCTGGCAGGATTCAGAGGGGAAGAGTTAAGGGGTTGTTTGCTGGAGGTGCAGCAGGTCCTTTTTTCTTCCATGGGAAGGTTTTGCTCCTGTGTCTGAAGCTCCTTTTGAATTAAACTTGAAGTTAGCAAAGGAGTCTTGGAGGTTGAAATGCAGTTTGATTCCCTGCATGCCATTCGCAGCTCCTCGCTTAACCATCCCTTGAGTGCTGGCGGTGAGCACTGAGGTGTCTCTGATCCAGCTACTCTAAGGGAAAAACCAGCATGTAGACCCTTTTTGTTCCAAATTTGGCCCAGCTCCTCCCTGCTGCTCTTGCTGGTGGGGTGCTGTGGCCCTTGCAGCAAACTCCAACTGTGCTCCCTGTTCAAGGCATCCCTGTGAAAAAACAGCCTCTGGAGTGTGGGTTCGCACTTGGGATTTGTTGTCTGCACTAATATGTTCCAAACTGGGACCTGCTCACACCTCCACTGAGATTTTCACTTCATCACTGGTTGAATAAGCATTTTAAGGAAGAATAAGCTGCAGAGTATCGGTTCACCCAATAAATACAGAGCATCCTTCAAGCCAAACAAACTCAAATCCAGGAGCAGGCCTGTGCTCATCTCCTCCTTGGGAGGCCACTGCCTCTTGTTTGGCTCGAAGGTGTTACCTTTGACTGCCCCTAAAAGCAGGTGGCTACTGGTGCAGAGCTTGTTCCAAGGATTAGCTGGGCTGGGGTTTGTGGCCTCCAGGTGCAGCGGGTGTTTGTTGGCTGTGCTCCTTCCCTGGCTGTTGGAGATTACTCATGGGCTGTTGCTTTGCTGAGGGCTCTGTAATAATTTATTATTTTATTATTGTCTGTGGTTGTGTTTTTAGGCACAAGACCAGCTCAACAATGCCTTGGAGCTCAACAGACACGATCTGACCTACATGATGCTGGGCAAAATTCACCTCTTGGAGGGGGAGATAGATAAAGCCATTGAAATATATAAGAAAGCCATAGAGTAAGAAATATCTGTTTTTTCCATCTGCCCGTTCCCATCCTATGCCAGGAGAAAATTGATTAGTGTCCCAGATCTGAATTGAGGCCGTGATTAAAAAGCTAATGGTAATTACAGGGGCTCTGAGCAAAGCTGGCACTTCCAAGCACTTCAGCTGTCCCTGCTCCTGCTGACAGTGTGGCAGGGAAGAAGGGATCTATTGAGAGGGCTGCCAGAAAAAAAGTGGAATAACAAGTGGATGGAGATGCCTGGGAGCAAAGCAATCCAAAACTGACTTCATCCATCCCAAAGGTTTATCTCCCAAAACAGCATAACTCTGACTGTCCATCCAAAATCCCTGGCTGGGTGTCACTTGCTGCTTTCCCTCGGAGCAGTTTGTGACTGAGGGAGATGTGCTGGTGCACGGGGAGTTTCTCCTACCCCATCACTGCCCCTTAGTGCCCACCTAATCTTGTTTTAGGGCATTCCCAAGCATTGCCAGTGCTTTCAAATGAGGCTTAGCCATGGAGGCCAGCACTAGAAAATCAGGTGTGTGTTGGGAGCCACGGGTGTGTCAATGTAGTGTTTCCTTACACGTCTGCCCTCCCTGCTGCCTGACGGTGGCCGGGCTTGGGCAGACATTTGGACTAATCTAGAGTGTTTATTACGTAAATAATCCTTGCTAAGCATCTTACCAGGTTTATATTCTTATCCTGGCACTCCCATGCCCTCCTTTCTTCTTCATTCCTGTTTATTCCTGTTTGTTTTTTGTTTTTTTTTTTTTAATCTGCCTATTACTTTCCAGCTCCAGGATAGTATGTTATTCCATGTTGATATTCCACCAGGCCAGGTAGTTTTGTTCTGGTTGAAGTTTAGAGCTGCCAGTGTGAGTGTACAGATCGGATTTTTTGAAGTCTTGGTAGCAGGGAATTAAAAACTGACTCCTCTTGAGGTGAGTCAGACCACAAAGTGTGTCTCTCTGTGCTTTGTCCTTTTTTGTTGTGATTTCCATCCTGTTTGTTTGTAATGTTTTTATAAGGTGAATTAAAAATCTGATGAGGAGTGTGTAGGATCCATCAGGAATGCTGAGGATTGCCTGTCCTACATGGCCCAAAAGGCTTAGGGTGGTTTGTGAGACATGATGGAAAATCCCATTTTGTATTTCCAGGTCACTGATTCAGACTCACTTTGAAGCTGAACAAAACCACATTATCTTATTATGTGTCCAGATCTATTTCACAGTGCCTTGTGCCTTCCCACTGATACCCAGAAGATATTTGGGAAGCTGAGGTGTGATGTTTTTCAAAGGAAGTCCCCATGATGGCAGTTGTTCTAATATTTGTTTTTAATAATAACAGTTCAATTTCCTGGATTGATACAACAGTAATGTAGCATCAGAATTCTGTGTTCTATTTTTACTCTATTCAGAATGGCTGAAAAGCAAATCCAGCCCTTTGGCTTTTGTGTTCCAGGTTTTCTCCAGAAAACATAGACCTCCTCACATCCCTGGGCCTACTGTACCTGCAGGTACTAAATGCTGTTACTGCTACAAAGACTTAATTACTTTCAATATAACCGTGTTGGATTTTTTATAGAGTAAATTTCTATCCACCTTCCCACTGTTTGCACATAGTTCTCTACAGACTGAATTTTACAGGACAGAACTTGCTTTTCTGTATCTTCTCATTGCTGCTAAAAGCAAGCTGATTCTCTGGACCAGAGCCAGAGCGGGAATTCTGTTTGGCAACTGCCCTAACTCTGTTATAAATCCTCCAAGTATAACAAAACATGACTAGTCATTACCTTTTTTCTGCAGCAGGAGTCTTGCAAGTTATCCTGAAAAAACAGCCATGAAATTGTGAGTGCTAATGCACCATAAAGGAAAATCAGAATCAGTTTAAATAACAAAGGTGTGCTTATCCTCGTGTCTGTGAAATGGATGGGAAGGGCTGGATTATTCCAGAAGCTGGCTTCCCAAAGAGTGAACAAGTAAAGAAGAATAGGCAGTAGTGCCTGAAAAGAGGAGGAGGCCCCAGAGCTGCTCTGAGAGCTGGAGCCCCTCTGCTCTGGAGCCAGGCTGGGAGTGCTGGGGGTGTCCACCTGGAGAGGAGGAAGGTTCCAGGGAGAGTTCAGAGCCCCTGCCCGTGCCTAAAGGGGCTCCAGGAGAGCTGGAGAAGGACTTGGTACAAGGGATGGAGGGATAGGACGAGGGGCAGTGGCTTCCCATTGCTAGAGGGCAGGGTTAGATGGGATATTGGGAAGAAATTCTTGGCTGTGAAGAAGGGGAGGCCCTGGCACAGGTTGCCCAGAGCAGCTGTGGCTGCCCCTGGATCCTTGGCTGTGTCCAAGGCCAGATTAGATGGGCTTGGGGCAACCTGGGCTAGTGGAAGGTGTCTCTGAGATGAGCTTTAGGTGAATTCAGTTGAAACCACAGAATCACGGGATGGCTTAGAAGGGACCTTAGAGCTTATCTGGTTCCAATGTATAGGATTCAAGTGATTCTAAGCTCTCACATGCTTATACATGGCCACAGTGATGCCCACTAACACCTGGAGTCCATGAGAAGACAAGGAAGGGGAAGTCACATGAACAGGAGATCCCTGGGGAGTGAGGAATTTGTGGTGAGGGAATTGGGGATGTGCAGAGTAGCAGTTTGTAGCCTGTTTTCTGGGACAGAGAAGGAAGCAGAGACCTGTGAACCCAGAGCTCATTTGTGGTTGGGTCAGAGCAGTGAATCCAGCTGAGTCACATTCTTAGGATCTGTGAATTATCAAATAGGAACATGTGTGTGTAATGGGAGCACTGTAAAACTCACTTTTCCAGCTATATAACTGAACCAGAAATTCTGGTGCCTGCAAACCCTGCATTCTCCTTCTTAACTCCCCTTTTTCCTGAATTTCTGATACTTATGTACTTCTTCTCCCAGACTGGGGATTACCAGAAGGCTTTTGAACACCTTGGAAACGTGCTTACCTATGACCCAGGCAACTACAAGGTATGGTGAGGAGTGGAAATGAACCAGCTGAACTATGAGGGGACACTTCCTAAAGCTAATTCCATTGTCAGAGCTCTGCCATCTGCATCTGGGGCCTGGAAAGGCTGGAAAGGATCCTGCCCAGAGAGGTTTTTGTGAAATACATTTCTGGGATGTTTCCCTGGATAGGGAGTTGCATGTGTGTGGAGGTAGGGAAAGGGAAGGAGGCAGAATATGGGATATTAAATTGATGCCTTTGGTCTTTAATCTGAAGTTGCACCAAGGCCAGGTGGAATTTACTTTGGAAGGAAGATCTTCTGGCTTTTAAAAATCCCAGAACTGTGCCAGGTCCCTTGTGATCCAAGTGATACTGTATTTTATTATTCTCCCATCTGCTGATACCCTGTGCTTCCAGCTGCTGTGTGTATTTCCTTGGCTCTGGCCTGGAAAGCTGAGCTTGGCGTCTAGGTTTCATTCCTCATTGTGGAACTGCTTCCCTTTTTAGGGCTGTTACTTCATTTCTCTCCTTTATTCCCTGTTAGCAATGCAGAACATTGAAATGTGTGGTTGACAAACATGAGTTGTTGTGAAAACACCTTTGCGCCTATGAATTTTACTTGTCACTGAGAAATCTTAAAAAGGACTTAACTAGTGTGGTTTAAATATAATGTGTTGTACTCACTTCCTTTTTTTTTTCCCCATGCATATTCCCATTAATTTGCAGTATCAGCCAGTCAGTGTGAACTAGAAGAGCTTTGCTGCGTGTCTTGCTTGAGTACATTTTACTCCCCACTTAGCTTGCACCAGAACTATTTCTATCTGTGCTTGGTTGTAAAAAGAATCTATTAGTGCATAGATCTTTTCAGAGCCTAGGACTCTAAGACGTACTTCTGTCACCCCAAAAAATACCCTAAACATTTGCAGTGTTGTGTTGCAATACTTATGGAATCATAGACTCACAGAATGGTTTGATTTGAAAGGGACCCTTAAAGCCCATCCTATTCCACTCTGTGCCATGGGCAGGGACACCTTCCACTATCCCAGGGTGTTCCAAGCCCCATCAGCATGGCCTAGGACACTTCAGGGATGGGGCAGCCCCAGCTTCTCTAGGCAAACTCATTTCTGAGACAGTTTTGATTAAAATAGTGCAGGAAGAAGCAGACTCAGGTTTGTTCTTCACCCTGTGTTCTGCTCTGTGGTGGGAGATTCCAGAGTCCCCATCTGCTCCCACAGTTGGTCTTGGCAGTCCTTAGAAGTGAAATGGTTGTTCCTGAGATGGTTTCAGTTTAATAATTTTATCCTCTCGTGTTCTTGCTGTGTCTGGGCAAACAGGGCTGTGAGTGGGTCACTGTTGTCTCGTCCCCAGGCCACCCTGGCTGCTGGCAGCATGATGCAGGCCCATGGGGATTTCGATGTCGCCCTCTCCAAGTACAAGGTGGTGGCCAGCAGCGTTCCTGAGAGCCCTCCTCTCTGGAACAACATTGGCATGTGCTTCTTTGGGAAGAAGAAATATGTGGCAGTAAATATCCAGTTTCCATTTTTTTCCCATCTGCATCCAGTTTCATGCAAGCACAAGTTTCCTGTCATGTGGAGGCTCTTCTAGCACGTTTTTCTCTTTCTTTTTTTTTTCAAGGCTATCAGCTGCCTGAAGAGGGCAAACTACCTGGCTCCCTTTGACTGGAAGATCCTGTACAACCTGGGCTTGGTGCACCTCACAGTGCAGCAGTACGCCTCAGCCTTCCACTTCCTCAGTGCTGCCATCAACTTCCAGCCCAAGATGGCAGAGCTCTACATGCTCCTGGCAGGTATGGGATGCTCCATGCAGCTCTGTGTGCATCCCTCCTAGGAATGCTGCAGCACAGCCTTCACAGGAGGTGTGGCATGAAGTAAAGAAACGTGGCATAAAGGCTTTACTAAGGAGCTGTTGCCCAGTCTCTTTTCTCTGGGAAAATAAAAGGGAAAACTGCAGTCAGATCCAGATTAAACGTTGCAAAAGACTTGACACATGTGAGACTGGGGGTTGTGTTGTCTAAGGAGTGGGTGTGGGTTTCCAGCACTGGGTATTTTTGGGATGAAATGGGATAAACATGTCAAAAGTGACATCGTAGGGTTAAATGGGATATTGGGAAGAAATCCTTACTTGTGAGGGTGGGCAGGCCCTGGCACAGGGTGCCCAGAGCAGCTGTGGCTGCCCCTGGATCCCTGGCAGTGTCCAAGGCCAGGTTGGGCAGGACTTGAAGCAACCTGGGATAGTGGAAGGTGTCCCTGTCCATAGCAGGGTTGAGACTGGATGAGCTTTAAGGTCACTTCCAACCCAGGCCATTCCATTCAGTAGGGTTAATCCTGGCAGCAGTCCAGACAGCCCTGCTGACACCTATTCTGTGGCGTTCAGAATTGTCCTAAAAATCAGCTGCTTGTGTAACATCTCCTCCTGTGTGTACTTTTTTTTTTTTTTTTTTTTTTTTTTTTTTTTTTTATACAGTTGCTCTGACCAACCTTGAAGACATCGAAAATGCCAAATGTTCCTATGAACAAGCTGTGGCCTTGGACAAGTAAGTGTTTGTCAGATCTGTCACTTGTTTGGTCTAGCTTTGTCTCCTTGCACCTCATTTCCTTTGCATTTCACTGTACCTCAACCCTAAATGGTTTGTGGTAGGGAAATATTTTAATTCTTGTAGCTGTGCAAGTGGCAGTGTTAAAACATTATTTTTTTTTTTTAATTTGAGTCAGCTTTGAAAAATGGGAGAGGATTTTATTTCAGAGCAACCCAGAGCTGGTTTTTGTTTTGCTTTTTGGTTAGTGAATCAGTTGGTGATGGCTTTGGATGCCAGCCCTCCTTTAGGTGAATATTTATACACGGCGGAGCAGATTGAATAGAAGAAAACATATTTTTTAACCCAAAGTTTGAGCAGAGTGCAGAGCAGTGAGATGCCTAGGGTAGAGCCTGTTCTGAACTGGGCAGAGGGAAGATTTTAGCTGAGAGAATGTGCAAGAAGTTTGTATAAAGCAAGTAAAAGGGCAGCTCCTTCATTAGGAACATGTATGTTTGCATTCTAGGTCTTAAAATCAGAGCACTTAGTTTCAGAAATGTTAAGCTGAACCTCAGAGTATGTCATCGTTTCAGGCAGAGAATCAAAATTACCTCACATTTATGAAGAGTTTTGTTTCTCTCCCCATTTTACTGTGAATATTTGCACACTTACCAGCACTCCTGAGTCTGACTGCAGGTGGCAGAGCAGTGCCAAAAGCACTTCCATCTGCATGGGCCACACAAGGTGGTGATAGATGAGATACCAGGGATAAATTCTTCCCTGTGAGAGTGGGGAGGCCCTAGCACAGGTTGCCCAGAGCAGCTGTTGTCCAGGGCTCTGGCAGTGTCCAAGGCCAGGTTGGACAGGGCTTGGAGCACCCTGGCATAGTGGAAGGTGTCCCTGTCCATGGCACAGGGTGGCACTGGATGGGCTTTAAGGTCTTTTCCCACCCAAACCCTTCCATGATTCTATTCTAATAACTTTCCATGCCTGGCAAGGCAGGACAGGACATTAAAAGCAGCTCAGGCTCCTTAGTCAGTGGATTGAGCATTTTGCTCAAAGAGAAGGAGCAATAAATGGGCTCTACAGCTTTGCCCAAGTATTTGGCACTTGGGTGATGCTCCAGCTCTACAGTCCAGCCAGGAAAAGAAACCCCCATCAAAGCAAAAACGAATTCCAACTGCCAGGGCCTGCTGGGGGGGTGCATCCAGACTGAGGCTGGTTCAGCTGACACACCATGGATTTTAGCCAGTTACGGTGTGACTGAATCTGTGTCCCCAGAGGTTTCCTTTGCTGGTGTGTTCAGAGCTGTTTGGGATGAAGGTGTTTGGTTTCCATCACCAGGAATGCTTTTGTAGTGGCCTGGGTGCCATGCTGTGTGCTGGAATGGAAATAGCTTGGAAAATTCTTTAGAAAAAGGTGTTCCACTCCTGGTTCTGGCTTGTAGCTGTCCTTTCTGTGGGTATTCAGCTATTGATTTTTCTCTGACTGTTGTATTGCTTCCCAGCTCTTGAAGGCAGTGAAATAGCTCCATCAGGTTCAATTAATTTTAAAACTGGCTGTTCCCACGACTGTCTGATCTCCTCAGTGTTTTGGCAAAGACAGGGAGGAGGGCTTATTCTGTGGTGGACTCAGCATTCCAGTTTCCCAGTTAAAGGAGAAGCCATGGTTATAAATGCAGTGAGATTTCTTTTAAGAGTTGCCTTCCTTGCTCTGGGGTGGAGAGTCACCAGGACTGGAGAGTCAGGGCCTGCAGGTTACGCTTCATTTATTGCCCAGTGCCAGCAGGATCCTTCCCCCCTGCATTGCTCCAGAGGATGTTCCCTCTGCCTTGGCCATGGATGGTTCCAGTTATCCCAGCCATGCTCCAGGAGAGGGCACCAGTCCCTCACTCACATCTCCTATCACCCCATGGAGCATTGGAGCATCCCTGCCTGGGCCTGTGTGCAGGGATGCTCCTGTGGGGTCCACACAGGGAGCTGTGAGTAGGCAGAGCTCCTCCACCCTCCCTGGCTCTTCTGGCCAGGCCAGATGGAGAATGTTAATGTATCCCTTGTTAATGTAAGGAGATGGATCATTTGGAAAACAAGAGTATATGGAGCAGTTCTGCCTTGTGAAATCTTCGTTCAGGAAGAGAGGCAGAAGCATGTAGGTACCTGTGTTCACCTGTAGCAGCATCTGCAGTTGTGTGTGGTTTTGCTGGGAGCAGGAGAGAGAAGAGGTGAGGAAATGAAATGTAAACTGCACATTGTGTGGTGTGTCAGGTTACAAAATAAAACCCAAGAGCAGGGCTCCGTTGTGCTGCCCTGTCCCATGATGAGCTGCTCTCCTGCAGACTGGGAATGCTGGGGGAATCTGAGGTAAATCAGAGAAAGATCAATTGTCTCAGTATGACAAATGTCACTGTCACTGGTGGGGTTGAGAGACCAGGAGAGTCCCAGGATGGTCCCCAGGCGCACAGACCTGGCTGTTGCAGAGAGGGAGGCAGTCGGGGAGGGATTTGTGTTGTCACTGACACCAGGAGCCTTTGCAGAGCCCAGCATTAGATCTGTCATCAGGCAAGAGGGTGTCAGCCATGTTCCCAAAGGACTCTGGCTGTAGCCTTTTGGTCGGTGTCAGATAATGGGGTGTGTCCAGCTTTGTTGCTCAGGCACACCTTAGCATTATTGCAGCCAGGATAAGTGTTCCCACAGGGAATGTGATGCATCCCATGTCTCTGCTGCAGGTGCAACCCCCTCATCAACCTGAACTATGCTGTCCTGCTCTACAACCAGGGTGACAAGCAAGGGGCCCTGAGCCAGTATCAGGAGATGGAGAGGAAGGTCACCGTGGCCAGGGAGAGCAGCACACCCGACTTTGACCCTGAGGTTTGTGCCTGAGCTCAGGAGCCACCCCAGGGCTGGCAGTAAATGAGGAGGAGGTTTGACTTTGAGTCCAATTATTAGGTAGAAATTCTGCTCATGAGATTTTCCAAGCAGAGCGGGTGCCTGCTGAGAGCTGCTTGCTTCCTTTCTGCTCTTTGAAGCCCAGTTCTTCAGTCAATACACAGCAAGACAAGATTCCCTCTTAATTAAGGGACTGAATTAGCAGAGATGTTTCCCCAAGCACTGAGCTGTAGCCAGCTCTCCACAGATCTTTTCTTGCATTTTTTTAACGGTGGTGTTGACTTTGTTGTTATCTGAAGTGTCCCTGCTTACAGTGCTTTTCTCTTTTTGCTTCTTGAGAAGATGGTGGAGATGGCCCAGAAGATGGGAGCTGCCCTGCAGGTCAGGGAGAGCCTGGTCTGGACCAAGCCTTCTAAAGAGTCCAAATCCAAGCAGAAAGCTGCTGTGTCAGGGAAATCCAGCTCTCAGCAGCCTTTGGGCTCCAACCAGGCCCTGGGTCAAGCCATGTCCTCTGCTGCAGGATATGGGAAAACCATGCAGCTTCCCCCAGGTGCGTCTCCTCTGTGGTTCTTTCAAGTAGAGATGTGGGAGGGAAGAAGAGGAATCTCTCTTCCCTTTGGAAGAATTACAGTGTGTGTTTGGGAAGGAATTGACTTGCTCACACAGCAGTGAGGGCAGTATTTGGTGATAACTTCCCCAGATTTCTGAGTTCAGGAAGATGCTCTGTGTAGTGTATTTCACTCTCCTGCTTTTGCCAGCATGGAGGAGACTGAGAAAGTTTCCCTTCCTGTCTGAGCCACAACAAACAAGATTTCATTAGCATGGGATTGTGAGCTTGCTCTGGAAAGGAGGCAGTTTCAGCAACCAGACCTCTTGCCTTTCTTTGGAAAAACTGCTGTGCACAGACAGAATGCTGCAGAGAAGGGAAAGGATGGACAGTTATCTAAAGGACTTTGATAATTTCTCTGACAACAGTAACTGCAGCTGGATTGCTCCGAAGCTGCCCATCCTTGCAGGTGTTGCTGGATTTCGTGGGACTGAGGGTTCTCAGGAGATGGTGTGAGCCTTTGGAGGTTCAGCCCATCACTGTATGTGCTGGGGCTGGGTAGGATCCTGAGCCATTCCAAGCCTGACCTCCTCTCACCTCTCAGCTGCCAAGAAGGAATGCACTGGAGGGGCTGCACATCATGGTGATTTTCTGTCACTCTCAGTCTTGTTGCCTGTGGACTGAACCAGGAGGGTGGTTGTGTAATCCAAGCCTCTTCCTTTGGCATCCCTAAGGACCTGTTCTATTTCTCACACATGAAATAAACTGTCCATGCAGGGACGACTTAGCTAGAAAATCTGAAAAATAAAACACACCAAGGGTTTAGGGCGTACCTGAAGTGCTTAATTATCCAGATCAGAGAATGGAGCTGGTTTGTTACAGTTGACACCTTAAACGTGTGTAGAAACAACTTGTGTCCTGTTGTGATTTAATTCTGTAAGTAGCTACTTTAGCTGCCCGGAAACTCTCCCCACATTTGCTAAAGCTTTGACGTGAATACAACACTTTGGTTGCAGCTCCAGGTTGAGCATAAACCAGCTTCAGTGGAACAGGAAGTGGCTCTTCCTTGTGAGGTGGTGAGGTGCTGGCACAGGTTGCCCAGAGAAGCTGTGGCTGCCCCTGGATCCCTGGCATTGTCCAAGGCCAGGCTGGATGAGGCTTGGAGCAATCTGGGATAGTGGAAAGTGTCCCTGCCCATGTCAGGGGGTGGAATGAGATGGTCTTTAAGGTCCTTTTAAGCCCAAACCATTCTGAGATGCGTGATTCTAGAATATGTTTTCCCTTCCAGAGCATGAGTTAATTCATACATTTGTACTGACAGCTGAGAGACTGTACCTGAGCTTTCTTTCAGAAGGACTTCAGACACTGTAAGGTCTGGATAACTCAGTGTCAGTAGACTAATGTTAGGCAGGAAGAATCTGAGGGTAATTAAAAGCTGTGATTGTTTTGCACCTCTCCTGCTGGGAAGGACATAAAGAACTGACAGCACACCCATAGCCACAGAGTAACTTTAACTGTCTTCTCTCCTCAGGTGCTGCAACACCAGCTCTGCCAAAAAAGCCTCCCTCCCTGCCTCTGGAACCAGAACAAGAGCAGGACTTGGAAATGAGCCCTGAGGAGAACTTGGCTCCCACAGGGGACGAGGAGCAGAGGAAGGAGAAGCACCAGAGCCAGGAGGCAGCAGAGTAGGGTTACTCTGGGCAGCACAGGTGGTGCAGGAGCCTCTCCAGGGCTGCCTGGAATTTGGGAAAGGGACCTGCCCTACCCTGACCCATGGTGGCTTCTCCCCACTGTCAGATAGTCTGGATGTTTTCTATCAGTGATTTTAGCTTGGGGGCTCTGCCTTGTTCCAAGGAGTCACTGCAGTGACCAGAGGTTTCTGTGTAGCTACTCGTAGTGCAGTCACAACTCACTGCAGAGCTGGAGGGTCCAGATCTCCACAGGTTGGATGTTAGTCCTCCAGAAGGACATTTAGCAAAGTCAGCAGTAGTGATTTAGGATCCTGGACCGCAAGGAGGATCAAACCCTTCCAGTGGCTGAACTGGTGAGCAGCTGATTTTGGATAAAGAACCAGTAAACTGAAGCTTCAGGGCTGTGTGTTTGCTGGTGAAGCTCCCCAGCTGTTTGACAATGCATTTCCTGCTTCTCCTTCTGCACTGTTGGATGATGTATCTAGCAGTCCAGGAGAGGAAGGTTAGCAATGGATACATCTCAGAGGCAGCAGTGTACAGGCAGCATGAGCAGGGCTCTGGGTACATCCCAGCTTTTAGCTGTGCTTTATTGCTCTTACCCAAAAAGACATAAATGCATCTTTAGAGCACAGCCAAGAGCTGAAGTGCTCTCCTGCTCCCTGGAGAACACTGAATTCAGAGTAGGACCCCTCACTTTCCCCTGGGCTCTGATAGCCCAAACTCACTGCTTAATGTGGCTTTTTTTTCCCCCCTCAGCTGTCCTTTCTGCAGGGTTTTGTGTCAGTTCAGCCCCAGGGCAGCACTCCTGTAAGGATTCCCTCCTGCCAGGAGTTAAACAGAATTTTTTTTTTTTTTTGTAGAGTGCAGGCAAATTGAAACAAAACAGACAAGAAACAGTGTCAGTCAAGTACAGTGCAGATTTTTATTCACATTTAACTTCTTACACTGAAGCCTAACAGAGTGCATGGGAAGAAGAGATGCGGATTGCAGAGCAGGGGTAGGCAGGGGCTGGGAATTCTTCACTTCAGCCCTAAGACTTTAATTCAAGGCAGATTTTTGTCCTAGGATGCTTTGATGGGATAAATGCCACACAGGGAAGCACGTAATTCACTTGGAGGTAGTGTGAAGGGATTTATTTTAAATATATATTTTGTGAAAAGCTTATGCAGCAGTGAACCAATT
Source organism: Cinclus cinclus (assembly GCF_963662255.1). Classification (NCBI taxonomy): domain Eukaryota; kingdom Metazoa; phylum Chordata; class Aves; order Passeriformes; family Cinclidae; genus Cinclus; species Cinclus cinclus. Next base: position 3,484,486 of record NC_085058.1, on the reverse strand, counting down.
CTTCTGTGAAATGGAGCAGTAGCACCTTCTTACTTCCTGGGAGCTTCATGTCTAAGGGAGCATTTCTAAATACGTAATTCCAGTTGGATAATAAATAGAGCTGCAATTCCTGTCCTGTCGCCTTTCCTCCCCTGGGCATGGTAATGGTGGCATTTGCATGCGGTCAATTCCTGGGATCTTTCTGGAGAGCATTTTTGTGCTAATGGTAATGAGGCTGGACTGCTCTTTCCACTGGAATTAAGTAAGGGACTCTTCAGCAGGACTGCACTGAGGCATTTAGGGATTTTGGAAATCACACCTTATGTTCCAAAACCTGTTTCTGGCATCAGCCATAATTTGAATCCCCTCTTTTACCCCCCTTAACAGAAAAGAATCATGAGCTTCATTTTGAGGGAAGCAGAAACCATCTGCTTTAGGACTTCTCTTCCCCTTTTTAGGGAAAGGTCTGTGATGAACAGGGTAAAACAGAGCTTTGCATCTTGGCTTCTGCACAGGAAACAAAACTAAAAGACATTCAAACATCAATGCCTGAGTGGCAAGACCTTGTTCCAGCCAAGAGTAATGATCTGTCTATCCAGCAACGTGTTCAACTCAAACAATGTGGTGTTGAGGTCCCTGAGACAACTGGATGCTGATTTATGGTACAGGCAGTATTAGTGGGTACATGCTGTGCACCTGTACTTGTTTGCTTAGTTGTGACTGAGCAAGGTGGATGTGGGGGCCTTCAAGTTGTTCAGAATTTAGATTTCCCGGTTGGGGAGTGTGTTTCAGTTGGCAAAGCCTCTTCTGCAGAGACAGACAAGCCTCGGTGCTGAATGGGGAAAAACTTTGCTAAAGTAAGAAGCTCCACACACAAAAAGAGTCCATGTTCTATCAAGCATTCCATTTGCCAACACAGAAAACCCAATTCTGCTACAAGGAAAACTTTACCATTCCCTCAAACCACACTGCTCAAAAAAAAAAAAAAAATCTGTGTTTTTAATGGAAGACACAGGTGAAATCTGAACCCAGTTTTAGGCAGTCTGCACCAAGGGGCAGCTTTCCTAAGAAAGTTGCAGGGGAGGTTTCCAGGGTATTTTTTCCATTGCCTCCCCTTGCATTTTAATGGAATAATTCCTGCCATCGTTTGTGTTCCTCTGCTGCTGTGAGATCTGCTGAGCACAGGCTGATCCCAGGCTGTTGGGAACAGAGCTGCTGGCACAGGAGGGAATGGCCATGCTCTGTTTCCAACCTGCACCTTTCCTTTGCTGAGAGAACACCCTCCCACCAGTCTGGCTCAGTGACTCTCTGAGAATTCTGCCTAGATTGAGCTGAGATACCACATGAGAAACCGCTCTGGAGTGAAAGAGGAGAACTTCACCCAACATCTCCCAGCAGGCAGAACCAGCATTCCTGGCTCTGAGATCCAAGTTCTACTGGAAAGGTTACCCAGACCCACTGTCTTCCTCTGGTTTTCTCCTGTTCTCCCCAACACTCTGAGGGTCCTTAGCCCAGGAATAGCAGAGCAGCAACTGTGTGACTCAAGTCTGTGCCAGTGCTGCTCTGGAACAGACTGCACAGAGGCAGTACTGGCACAGGGACACCTCAGCTGTTCACTCGCTCAAAACCCTCAGCTTTCACTTAAGCTGCAAGCTCCAAAAGAACCCCAAAACCAATATTTTAGGATAACTGGAGATTGAGTTGTGTTGTACCATTTCACAGAACTATCCCATTATTCAACTCTTTCCTCAGGACATGGCTGGAAAGGTGGCCCCGTGGCACACAAATCCTGATAATTCAGTGTATCATTACAGAATAAATAGTAAAAAAAGAAGCAAAGCACGACTGCTGACAGTTTTCCATTGGGCTCTGGAATAGATTTAGTGCTCTTCTGCTCTCCTAGCTTTGGATTCCAGTGGCTAAGGAGGTGAGCCAAGTTCTAAAACATCCAGCACAAAGCAGTTAATGAAGTCTTTGCTAAAGGCTGAGGAAGAACATTTCAGCACCAGTTCTGTAAAATGAACTTGGGAAGGGAGGGCAAACTTGACTGCATCTCACACATTCCAACAAGAGATAACCAGGAAACACAAGAAAATCAAGTAATTCTCAGTAATGCTGTGAAACTCCCCTGGAGAGGAACAAAGATAAAGAGCCTTTAAACTGGCAAGAGTTGTTGGATTTGGGATTGACTGTTCCATGACACAGCACCAAGGGCACACTGGAGAAGGAATGTGTCCTCTGAGACTCTGCCAGCCCCCTGTAATTCACACCTCCCAAATAATCCAGCACTCAAGCCTTAGTAAGTGCCATACACACAACACATGGGAACAATGCTCATTTTGGATCATGGATAAGACAAAATTAACCCAAGACAAGGTGGCTGCAGGAACACACAGGTGAAAATGGCAACGTGCACAGGTTTTACCATGGAGAGCTGTCACAGTGCTGAGCTTTGCTGCTGTATCTCCAGCAGAATCTGTGTGAATAAACATTACCTGCTTTGGGAGTGAGGCTGGCTGAGGTTTGAGTCACCCATCACTATGGATTTAAAGGTAAAAGTTACATAGGAGAACAAGAATTTGTAGGGACAGAGGATGAGGGGGAGCAGGGTCAGCTCAAGCCTGTTTTTGAAGCTTTGGTATTTTTGCAGCTGTTGAAGCAGCTTTCCTTTATTGTCACTACTGTAGCTGTGAAGAGGTGTGAGACTAGAGGTGCAGGAGAAGGATTTCAGCTCTGCTTCCCTGTCATTAATTTGGGAAGGCAGAAGGAAGTTAAGCACATCATGTTCACAGCACGTGAAACAAAGCAAAGGCTGCTGGCCCCTCCATTCAGTTCAGATTTATTACCATATAGATTGTTCCACAACTTAATCAGGGATCCCACTGGCACAGCTCAGGTCATGGTGGTTAAGGATTCCCCTTGGAAAGTGACTTTGGGCACAAATGAGTTCTATGTGCCCAATAAAGCAGATTTGGGTAGAGCAGCAGCCTGGCCATGCCAAGTTGCTGGGATTAGAGCTGGGACTCACCATGCCAGGCATTCTCAGCACACCCAGAAGGGGCCACAGCAGAAATGTTCACCTGTGAGGAGCAGCAGAAGGAAGTAACAGTAAATTATCAGTTCAGCTTTTTGGCCCAGATGATTCCTAAGCAGTAAGCACGTTTTAAGTGATTCTTTACCTTTATTGACTCAGATTAAAAAAACTAATTTTAGCCTGTTGTGTTCCTGTCCAATGCAAGCACAACTGACCCTGGGACAAGGTCTGTATGTGCAGTCATGTGTTTTTAGGTGGCCATAAGGAACATCAGTCCCAGCAGCCACACATCCCTGGAAGTCTCTTGGGAAGAAAGAAATGAAATAACAGCAGCAGGGCTGTTGCTGGTGACAGCTTGTGTATATTTAGTTTTGTTTTGTTTCCAGGTTGAGAATTCACAGTGTAAGCCTTGGACCTCTAAGTGAGCCTAAAGGAGAGGTTATTTTCATTTATTTTCAATTTAGAAAGACTAAACCAGAACTCCAAGTCCCATGCTACAGTTTATCAATGATAATAATAATCATCATCATCATTAAAAAAATAACCTGGGTAGAAATGCCTCCAGTCTTAAAGATCCTGCACCTGGATAAAATGCTGGCACTCAAGGGAAGCTCAGGGTGGGCTGAGCCACAGGAAAACAGCACTGACTGTACTTCTGCTCTGTACAACACAGAAGACTTTGCTCAGGGGGAAAGCTGAATACACATGACAGCATTGTGTGCTGAGTCAGTGCAAGTACAACAGCTGCCAACTTTCATCCTTTCAGAGCAGCCAGGATGGCTTTTCCCAACAGACAGCACCACTGACAGCAGCCTGACAGTGTTCTAGCAGCAGATCACTCCACCCTGACTGACACAGACTCTCCTCCCTCCATTCAGGTGCAAAGACTGACCTGGAACAACCTCTGCCAAGCTCTGGTAAGGCACAAGCTTGCCCAAACATGCTGATTGCACTTAACCCAGTTCTACTGAAAACTGGCTTGAGAGCTGTGTAAATACACTCCAGGTTCCTCAAGTGGCCAGAGACAAAACCATGCTGGAAAGAGACAAAACCATGCTGGTGCTCTACAATTCTTAGTGTGTTACTGTGAAAAGGTCAAAAAATAGAGGCAAAGTATTTAACAAGGACACACGGTTCTGCTTTTTTAATTTCAAAGGCCAGAGCAAAGCAACTATCAGTGACCTAGTCAAAAAACCCCCAACATCAAGCCCTAAAATGGCCTCCTCACTCCAGCCTTACCTGGAAAATGCTGTTGCAGCTTTTGAGCTTCCAGAGGGACCTCCCCCAATATATTAACCTTTCCTAATAGAGGGCAGAGAGACTGAAGAATTTGGCACAACCATTCTCAACCAACCAAAAATGAATCTCCAGCACTCAAGAGCTTTTCTGTAACACACCGTTAGCAGAGTATTTAGTGTACAGCAAACCCAGGGAATGCTTTGGGGCTTCCCTGACAGGGAAACAGATGTCCCCCAAACAGAAACCCTGATTATCTTCACTCCTTGTTTCCTAAAATCTAAGCATGGCTGCTGGGGCTTAGTTGAACACCTTAGTCACAGGTATCCAGAACTGCCTGTGCAGCTTGGAGTAGGTTCAGTCTGTGTCACATTTTGGGAACGTGGCTCCCTCTGGGGCTGGACACACAGAGAGGTGATTGCACCAAGCAATCATTCCATCCTCACCCCAAGCAAGGTTTGAAATGTGCTGGGAGAAGATAACCCACATGCCTTTTATTTTGAATTTACCAGAGACAAGGCAGGGCTGGGCACTGCTGCGCTCTCCCTGGGATTCAGGGGCAGGAAATTCTGCTGCTGCACTTTCCAGCACTACCAGAAAAGATCCACTCTGAGCTACGAACAGCAAACCTTGCCAGCCAGGGATTTTGGTCTTTGTGTCCCTCCTCTTTAAGACAAAGCCAATTTTCACATTAAATATTAAAACATCTGCACCTGACCTGCACGTGAAGTGCTCAAGTCACTGCTGAGTGACTGGAATGTAGCCGACAGTTTATACCTGCAATTATTCTTTGGCTCTTTTTCAGTTATACCCAGAAAACACACCACACCCTGGTTCTGTTCCTATACCACCACTGCTTCAAATCCCAATCCACGGGTCTCGGACACCGTGCAGTGCTGGAGAAGAAGGAGGGTCCTGGTATTCTACTGAGGATACACTTCGGAATAGAGCAGTCCCTCGGCTGAAATGGCATCCCCAAGTCCCACGGTCCGGACGGGATCCTTGCACACCAGCACAGGGGTGAAGTGGAAGGAGATGCCTTCCCTGTGCCAGTGCACCACGGGCTTGTCTGGATTGAGGGAGATTTTGGATGGTGCCTCCGTGTGGGAGGTGACAAACTCCAGAGGAGCTTTGAGGAAGACTTTGCTGGCGTCGATGGTGTCGGTGGCACAGGCCTGGGTGCTGGCGGCCCTGGCCCCCGCCGCCACCGCCGCCGCCTGGTTGCCCCAGTGGCCGTCCACGGTGACCAGGATGTGGTAGGCCAGGGTGTGGAAGTGGATCCTCGTGAGGTCCGAGGCCCGCTCTGCCGTCTTGCCGTGCTCCTTCAGGATCCAGAAGAGGATGTCGCTGACCACCCCCACATCAGGAATGCCACTCCACGAGGCCAGAGAGGCGTGGGGACCAGAAGCAGACTGGGTGAGGAACAGCAGCTCCTGCTCGTTCAGCCCGATGGAGTTCACCAGGGGAAAGACCTGCTAACAGAAACAGGGAACAGCGGGTTTGCCTTCAGGAGTGGACTCGGGCCTGAGATTCCTCCCCAGGCTGTGGTTTTTGCAGTACCTTGTTGCTGGCTCAGCAGGAGCAGTACCCAGTTTCCCAGTCACTGCACTTCTGCAAGTTGGCAAGAATTACTTAGCCAAGAAAACATTCCATTTGGTGCAATTAATTTTCCAGACACGCACGTTGACAGTAAAAAATAACAACGCATCAACTCCGCATAAAACATAACACGGAGATCAGAGTTGTGTCAAGCTAAACAAGGAATCACCAGGAAAGAAATTCTGCAAAGAAATTGAGGGATTTTTTAAAATTATAAACTCGGCTCAAATTCAGTCTTCAATTTATCTTCCAATGTACAGTCCAAATGTTGAGTTTTGATTCCTATATTCATGCAGTAATGTGTGCACTGTGATACTGAACCTGATCAAAAGAGCACATCCTTTGATTTTCCTTACCTGATGCATAATGTTGCTCATAAAATCCTGATCAGTCATACTGGCCAGCTCTAGGTGTATGGGAATGTCAGCTGGGATATCAGAGATGGAAGCCACAGCCTACAGGAAAAAGCAACCCCGGAACACGTATTTTTTAAGGAACAGAAGAAGAAAAAGGGTTTTGACTCAAGCTACACATCCTTTAATCTTCCTGTGTGTGGATATAAACAATTCCAGTGGGATGTCTGACCTGTGTATGTACTGCCGAGAGGAAATAAAACAACTTCTAGTTTTGCAGAATCCCAGGGCAGGAAAACTGTATCTGACCTTAATCTGCTCCCAGCTCAGCACCTTTTTAATGGATTAATTCCAAAAAACCTCACAAATCTGAAGCAGCTGCAGAAGAGCTGATGTTAGAATGTCAATGCCTTACATCAGGACAAGCTCTCAGCTGTCAAACAGGTGGTGCAAGACAGACACTTTTCAAGGAAAGAAGGTGTTGATTACAACCTGGATCATCTCAGTATCCAGCACAGAAAAAATCTGGTTTAGCAGCCAGATAAGCCCAGTAACCAGGTCAACACCCTCCAGCCAGGCAACCAGCCCTTCTTTTCCCTGGACAAGCCACTGAATCTAAGAAAAAACAGTGTTAGAGGATTAGACTTCAGCCATTCCTGCAGCTCCCACTCTCCTTTTGGCATTCCGTACTGAGATCTGTGGGAGCTCTGAAGGCACAGCCTTCCTACACCTTCCAACTTGGGAAAACAGAAGCCTTACCCTGAAAAACCTGTAGTGGAAATTAAGGAAATTCAGGGATTCAGTATCTCACCTCCATGAGTCGTCTGTGTCGCATCTCCTTGCTCTGCCCTTCCATCATGTGAAGTCCTGAAAGCACCACCAGGTCTGGCTGGAATTCATCCAGGCTGGACACAAACACTTCCAACATGTTCAGGGCACCATTGGACAGGTCGTGGGAGAAGATGAAGCGGTTGGCAGCGGGTGCTCTCACTCGGCCCCACTGCTCACCTGGGATGGAGCAAACAGGACCAAGTGTGTGTGAACTGGTTTATTCCTGGGCAAGATCACAAATTCAACAGGCTCCATCAGCAGTAAGAAAAGCCATGGAACTGTTTTAGCAAGCACGCGAAGGTTACCTTGAGTTTTATCAGCATGTGGTTAAACCTCTGTTTTCAGGGATTATTTTAGTGTTTATGGAGCTTCAAAATGACACCCCTCAGGCTGTGCACCAATCTTAGTGATGTTCAGGCATTCAACTGAACACCTGCTCCACTGTACCTGCTTGATATTCCAAGATAAGATGGAATTCATCTCTTTCCTGCATGGATTCAGGTGGCACAACCACATTGTCGTCAAGCAGTTCATGGAGTTTGGGACCAACTGGGCCACAAAGGAGGATCTAGAAAACGAGAAACAAACAAAGTTTCCCTTGCCATGTACCTTGCCAAAATTTAAGCATCACCTACACAACTGATTTTAAAAAGTCAGTCATTCACAACTTAATTTAAAAGTTAATAATTCAAAATTTTAAAAGTTAAAAATCAGCTTGGAAATCCAACCGTATGTTCCACCACCAGATCCCCAAAACATATACAGAAGTAACGTGCGACAAGCAAATTAAAGAATATGAGCAAATGCAAGAAATGTTTGGAACATGGGTGTACCTTCAGGTCTGGATTTGTCGCGAGCTTCTGCCCGATGAGAGCAGCATTTCCTCCCACGTAAAGCTGTAAAACAGAGCTGGGTGTGGGCATCCCCTTGCTTTGGGACCTTTAAACACATTTAGTTTTCAGCACAGGCTGGACATTTTGATTTTTTTAGAACAGGGCTCAGCAGTACCCAAGTTACTGAAGGTTATTGGGGCTGAAGGCAAAACGATTTTACAATTCTCTGTGAGATCTCAACAAGTTGAGCATACTTTATTTTTAATCTGAATATTCACCTCCAGGTAATGGCCCTGTAAAAATCAATCCCCCAACACTGACAGCGCTGTAAAAACTGACTCATTCAGCACATAAACAGCCCTTACTTGTGTGCAACCTAGGGTTGCAATCTGGGGCTAATGCCCTGTAGGTTTTTAGCAAGGCTGACAAAGAATCATTTAAAAACTGCAGCAATTCTTCCCCCAGTTTGAGGCTGAGGTGAAACCTGCTGCCTGTGCCCATGTGACGTGAAAGGAATTGTGGCAGTTTCTTCAGTAATAAAGGCCAAACATTCCAGTTAAACTGTGATTTGAGCTTGAAAAGCAGTGAATATGGGTTGTCCCGAGGGTCAGGTGCTCAGAGGAGGCCACAGAGAAGATCCAAGGGCTGCTCTGGAGCCAGGATGGAAGAGCTGGGGGTGTTCACCTGGACAAGAGAAAGCTCCAGGGAGACCTCAGAGTGCCTGACAGTGCCTAAAGGGGCTCCAGGAGAGCTGGAGAGGGGCTTGGGACAAGGGCCTGGAGGGCCAGAGCACAAGGAATGGCTTCCCACTGCCAGTGGGCAGGGTTAGAGGGGATAGTGGCAAGAAATTCTTGGCTGTGAAGGTGGGGAGGCTCTAGCACAGGTTGGCCAGAGCAGCTGTGGCTGCCCCTGGATCCCTGGATATGTCCAAGTTGGATGGGGCTTGGAGCACCCTGGCTAGTGGAAGGTGTCCCTGCCCATGGTGGCACTGGATGGGCTTTGAGGTCCCTTCCAACCCAAACCATTCCTGGCTTCTCTCACAGAAATCAGGCAATTCCTCACTCTCAGTGTCATCCCAAGGTGTTGGAAGCTCTTTTACAGCCTCAGCCCCATCTGGCTCCCAAGAAGCATCTTTGACATTTCAGTTTGGGAATGTCAGCGGGGGAGAGACCATTTAAACCCCTTCCATTTGCAGCAGAGGCAAAATCCCAGGAAAACTATTAACACAATTCAAGCTACACCACAAGCTTCTCCCTCAGTGATTTTCTCTCTAGAGGGAGAATGGAAATCAGCAGCGACAAGGAAGTAAGGAAGAGGATTCCCAAGGCTCCCTTGCAGGTGCAGACCCACCTGTGCCGCGGGGTGCTCCGAGGCTGTCCGCGCAATGTCCTGGAACGCCTCGGCATCGCTGAAGAAGCGCTCAGCAGCCGCCCCTCTCTCCATGAAGTGGGCAAAAGCCTCCCTCAGGTCCTGCCTGGAGTTCAGGACCGCGTGGTTCTTCCCATCACTGGGCTCCAAGCCCAGTGCCTCCAGCAGCTTCACCCCAGACAGTACCACGTCCACGCAGGCATTGACACTGGGTCAGAGAAAGAAAAGGTGTCCAGGAAAAACCAGACAGACCTCAGGGCACCTGGGAATGCAGCGAGGTCACATCCCTGACTGTGCAGGGGGAGAACAACCAACCAACGGGGAAAAAAGCCACAGGAATTTCCTGAAATTCTTTCCTAAAGCTTTCTCCATTTGACTGGCTTTTATTGTGCTCAGAGAGGGATTTCTAACTTTCTGCTGAATGAAAACAAGGAAAGCTTCGTGGTCCAAAGGTTGTTGAGTATGTTACAATACAGGTTCTACTTCATTTCCTGCCTTGGGCTCACTTAAAAAGAACAGGCGTAGTAACAGTGGCGTTTTAAGTTCTTAGAAGCTTTTAAAAACATACGTATTTTGGGTTTAAAAAGTGATTCAAAACTGCTAAAAACAAAACTGTAAGTGTTTAAATCAGTTAGATCAGCCTCTGGAGTTTCAACTATTCCTAACAATACCCAGACACAACTCCCCACACAGGCTGGTTCTGTTTACAAGAAGTCAAGAGAGCAATTTGTCAGTTGAAATATTTAAAACCAGCAGTTTCCTAAGGACCTTCCCAAACTTACAGAAACAGCATGCAGTGGAAACAGGAGAAAAATCCTGTGATAGTAAGGGAGGGATAAAAACCATTTAAGCCGATCCAGGCTTTTTGGGAAGTCTAACTTCCAGTTCTCATGTCTCCTTGACTTAATCACAGTCTAATTCAGACTAGAGAACAGGAGACTTCTGGCTGGAACCAGAAAGCCAGCAAGACTATTTAGAAACACTTGCCCTTGTCTCACTCTGGTTTCAGAGCGATGACAACATATAGCAAATACTTCCTGAGATGACATCAGCAATTGCACAGAGATGCAATTTAACCATAATCTGTAGCTGCTGTCAAATGCCATTCTGTTCCTCTGCCCCAGATTTCCCTGACAGCGATCCAACCATCTATCAGACTCATGCAGGATCCCTGACTTTCTCCACATCTCCTACCACAACACTCCCAAGGGCCAGTTCCTGCTCCCTGTGAGTGTGGAGTGCTCAGCACACAGCATTCCCCCAGCAATGACTTCTCAGGAGTCAGATTTGGACTGCAACAAAAAAAAAAAAATAGCGCTGCATCACACAAAATAAAGGACATGAAAAGCCCTGCGGCTTTCCACACCTCCACAAGGTAACCAGCCCAGAAATCTCTGGATGTGCATCACCTCCTACATCAAGGACAGAGAAATTCCCTAGCAGAGAAAAGAAACCATAAGTTCAAGCAGTATTTTAGCCCAAATTTTGTTTCAGTGAATCATTACAGATCCAAATGGATGAAACCAAGTCACATTCCTCTGCTAACACAGAGCTACGCAGCCATGGAAGTGAATAACTCCTTCAAACATGCAAAGGCTGAATCTTCCAGTCAAAGTCAAGGTACCTGCCATGTCCATATATTTAAAAGAACGTGGGTCAAGTGCTAAATATAACGTCTGGATTAATGGTCAGAATTAAACCCAGCAGTTAAGATCAATATGACATTCCTGAACTTTCCTCTTGTTCTCTTCCCACTTTGAGAAAGGGTGTTGAATTTCCCTGAGCTCAACATCCATTGCCTTCCCTGTCCCTTCCCTCCTATCTCTCTCCAGCTCTGCCTGGACTTGGTTACCCCTTCCCAAAGGCAAAGACACTTGTAAACTTTATAAACTTGTCTCTGGTACCTATTTATTGCCAGCCTGTGGTAGATGGACCAGCAGCTCCAACTGACCCTGACCCCAACCCTCAGAATCTGGGACCCCAACCCTCAGAATCTGTAAAACAGAATCTGTAAAACAGACAATCAAGCTGGGTATAATGTCTCCAGAGAAGGGCTGCCAGCAGGGCCAGAGCCCTGCTTAAATCCCCACCACGGGAGTGTTCTGGATCATTGATGCCCTCAGCGCATGTCCAGCTCTGTCTGACGGAGCAGCACTGTGGGAGGTGCTGTGCTCACGTCCAGCTTTTTCATGGAATCACGGAATGCTTTGTGCTCGAAGGTACATTTAAGGTCATCTGCTCCATCCCCTGCCATGGGCAGGGACGCCTTCCGCTAGCCCAGGGCGCTCCAGGCCCCGTCCAGCCTGGCCTTGGACACTGCCAGGGATCCAGGGGCAGCCACAGCTGCTCTGGGCACCCTGTGCCAGGGCCTCAGCACCCTCACAGCCAGGAATTCCTTCCCGATGTCTCACCTAATCCTGCCCTCTGGCAGTGGAAAGCCGCTGGCCAGTGTCCTGTTCCTCCAGACCCTTATCCCAAGTCCCTCTCCAGCAGCCCCTTCAGGCACTGGCAGGTGCTCTGAGGTTTCCCTGGAGCCTTCCCTATTGCAAGTGGACACCCCCAGCTCTCTCTGCCTGGCTCCAGAGCAGAGGGCCTCCAGCTCTCAGAGCATCTCTGCGGCCTCCTCTGGATTTGCTCCGGCAACTCCACATCCTGCTGCTGTCGGGGACGCCAGAGCTGGAAGCAGCTCCGCAGGCAGGGTCTCACCTGGACGGCGCGGACACACGCCAGGTACATCGCTACGCGCTCCGGGGCCGAAGTACATCCGCACCCGCACACTCCACACCCTCACACGGGGACCCTGGGATGCACATCCCGGCCGGGCGCGCTCCCCGCCCCTCCGCCAGGCGCGCTCCCCGCGCGCTCCCGCACCTACCCGACGGCGACGCGCGCCCAGCCGCGCGCGGGCCGGACAATGGCCGCCTGCCAGGCAGCCACCGTGCGCGCCTCCAGCGAGCGGGCGCGGCGCAGCGTCCCCAGCAGCGAGGCCGAGAGCTGCCGCAGGGCCGCGGGGGGCAGCTCGGGGCCCAGCACGCACAGGTAGCCCAGCGCCAGGGCCAGCAGGCCCACGCACACCGACCGCCGCCACATCGCGCCGGGCGCGCTCCGCTGCCGCCGCTCCTCCTCCGGCCCCGCCGGCGGGGGCCGCCTTACGCCGCCTCCGTAGCGCCCCGCCCCCGCCGTAAACTTCTTCGGGAATGGTGGCGCGCAATCCGGCCGTGCGGCTTCGCCATCTGCGTAAATCGGTACGGGAATAGCGCTTGCCCTGCGCAATTTACGCGCGGCCCGGCAATGCTTCTACGTCACCTGCGTAACTTGGCACGAGAATAGCGTAAGCTGAGGAGAGGGGGGGGGCTCCTCACGGCACCGCCGGGCTGAGGCAGCCGGACCCTTCAGGAGCAGCCCGCGGTGAGCACTGCCCTTGTGCCGGGCACTTCAGTAGCGCTGACCCGGCGTCTGGCTGGGCGTTGTTCTTGTAGCCTCCTGTGTGTGTGGTGCTGCTGCTCCATCCCCTCCTCGGGGTTCTTCCTCACGGCGCTGTTATTTCTTTGTTCCCCGTTGTTTCTTTGGGTCTGTGCTGTATTTCTACTCTGCCCCAACAGCGCAGTGCCTGTAGTCCCACAGCTCCTCTGCCCTGCCTCACGCCAGAGTTTCTCTAAAGGCTCGTATCTATCAATCCAGTCACTGTCTGAAGCTAATAATCCACCCCAGTAGGCATTCCTTCCTTTTTATTTTATTTATTTTATTTATTTTATTTATTTTTTCGGAAACTCCCAGTCTCGCCCTGTTCCATGCCTTCCCCAGGGTGAGGTGGCCTCCTGAATCTTGCCCACAGCCCTGAGGCCGCCGCCTGTGCTGGGAGCAGGCCTGGGAACACCCTTGGGTGCTTGGTGCATCTGTCAGGCAATGCTGTAGCGAGCTAGAAGGGAGGTTCCCCTTTTTAATGGAGGAGAAGTTTTCTGGACTGCTTTAGAAATCGCAGAAACATTTGCTCAGAGACTTCTGACAGAATTTGCGAGAGTTTGGCAACTGTGTATCACTGTGCGTTGGCTGAGGCAGCTGATAATTTCCTTATTCAGTTCTGTGTTGTCAGTGATTGTCATCTCCTCAGACTCTGACAAAGCAAGGAGTAAAGGAGATAAATTAGTGGAAGGCTTTTTTGCTGATTTTTCTTTCTTTTGCGGATGGTATTTAGTTAGCAGCTATCCTCATGGACTTATGTCTGGCCCTCAGGGCTCATTGGCAGCCCATCAGGTTCTCTTTCTTCTTAGGCATTGCCAAAAAGGACTTCTTCATTTATTTATGTATTCTCTTTCTGTGAAATTATTCCTCAGAACTTTGAGGGTGCAAAGATAGGCAGGCCAGGTGGATGATGGTGCTGGTGAAGGAGATAGTGAGAAAAAACCCTCTTCACCTGACAGCTGATGGTGACCAGGGGCACTGACTGGGTTTGTGAGCCTAAAGTGATAATGTAATGATCTTTAAGAACACAATCATGAAGACAAACTAGAGTCCTTTCTGCCTTCCCTATTCTTCCACAGATCCTTCTAACATTTCTTTATCCTCAAATACCTTCCTGCCATAGTGGCTCTTCTATGAGAGTGATCATCTTCTCCTCCCAGACCCTGTTCAACCCACCAGAGTTGCTTGGTTAATGTGTAAACCCCCCCCCCCCCCCCCCACCTTTTTCTTTGCTCAGGTGGTCTTTGGGTTTTGCCAGTAGCTTTTTTATTTGAACAGATTTAATAATTTCCCCTTCAGTGCTTCCCTGGCTGATGTTTGATCTGTGTTTATGAAATCTCACTGGTTTCACACTCCCCGGGGGAGAGGCCTGGGAGGCTCTCATGCTTACAAACAGCCCTCCAGCCCAGGCAGGGAGAGAGAACAGAGTACACACCTGCCCAAAACCCTGCTGCAATGAGAGCTTCACCAAGGGATCAGGGATATTTATAGCCTTGTCACAGAACATCATAATTAGATGTGCCCATGGAGCAGCCTCAACCCAGAGCGTTGTCACTGCTCAGGGACCCAGTTATCAGTCCCCTGTCAGGGTGTGTCTGTAAGCAGCAATCTGACTCAGCAATACTTTGGGGAATTAAGGCACAATTCTGCTTTGGGGTGATTAGTTTGTCACCTGATTCTGATGCAGTTGTTGCCCTGAAGAGTAAAGTTGTTTCAGTTTTTTTACTACAGGTGCAGTTTCCACAACAAGGCAGTGGAAGCTGCTGAGGAGGAACCACCTCAGTTTGATCTTTCTGATCTGCTGGTGTTCAGTCTCCATGGACAGTTTTGAAAGTGCACTTGAACAAGGCTGCAAAGATAATTGTAAGATTCATTTTACAGCCTACCAATAAAAAATAAGGGGTTTATAGTAAACAAGTTCCCTCAGAGAACCTGTTCAGTTAAAGAGCTAAACACCCATTTCTTAGTGAACGTTTAGTTTCTAAGGCAATGGAGGTTTAGATTTGCCTCAAACAGCAAAATTAGAGGTGAAATTGTCAGCTGAGAACTGAAGTCCAGCTTCTTATTGTCTGCCCTTGAGCCACCCCATGAATTCCAGTTAGAGGTAGCATAGAGGGACTCAGGGCTGTTGGATTCATATGAGCTAACTCAGTCTGAATAAAAAATATTGATTAAATAACTGTTTAATTATGGAAATAGCAAGCTGACTGCCTCTGGGTCACTGCTGTGTATCATTTCAAAAAGTTGAAACTGATCTCAATGACTTTTCTCTGGGATACTTTTATTAAAAGCATGGGAAGATAAGGGTAAGTTTTAAGAGATTCTTCTAGAATGGAAAGAGTTAAAATTTATTGTCAACAGTTTTCCTTCATTTCTTTTCCCTGGTGGGATGAAGTTCTTGTACAATAAATTTTTTTCTTGACAGTTTTGTGGTATAAGCTGCTTGTGACTTGGAGGGGTGGTAGAGGGACAGAGGTTTTAATTGGTGTTCAGTTATTGGAAATGGGACTTGTTCCCTTCAGGGGAAAAAAAATGAGAAAAGGTGGAACAACTCCCTTTTTCTGCAGGAAGCAGACAAAGGATGTGATTCTTGCTTGTTTGACGATTAGCTATGGAGAATTGCACAGTGTCACCTCTTCTCAGGCCACTCAGAGCTGACACACCTGTATGTGTGAGCTTTTGGCCTCACTGAATTTGCTTTTCAGACCATGGGCTTGTTCTGGAGAAATGAGGGTTTGCCAGACCCTCATTAGACAGGAGGCAAGAGAGAGGGAAACAAGGGTGGGCACAGGGAGGAAACAGCAGGGAAGGGTGAAAGCCAAAGCTTCTAGCTCCCAAAGGAGATCTGGAAACCTGTTTTTCTTATGTTGAACTCACAAGCTTGAAGCAACTGTCTTTGCTCCTTATTAAGCTGAGTTTCCATATTCAAACGAGCTCATTCCCTTTGACCTGCTTTGGCTAGTTACTCTAGCCAGGGCACAACGCAGGGAGGGAAGGAGCCTTCCCAAAGTATGAATTCCTTGATTGTTGTTAGGATCATGTGTGTCTGCAGTGCCTGGGATGGAATCTCTAGCTGGAGCCAATGACCACTGGGCAGGACCCAGGGCATGATTTGGATGGCAGGTCCTTGCAGCCCTCTTAGCTCCTGTCCTGTCCAACACTCCCAACATATTGTCCCTTATCTCTGCCTTCCTCAGGCAACCTGGAGTCAGTTACTCAGGTTTTGTGTGTCCAGCTCATTCACCTGTGTGTCATCATGCCTTGCTATCAGGCTGCCTTTGCTCACAGGCTTTGTTTAATCCTAGCTGGGCACTCTTTCCAGAACCAGACGTCACTCCATGTACATGGTATCAGTGCCTACCTGTGACATTCCATGGGAGCCAAGAGCAGAACACATGGGGGGGGTGGGTGGTTGCTACTGGTGTGGCTTTTCTGGGGGAGGCGAAGAAAAAAGTTAAAGGTTGGATTTTTGGATGGATCCTAATAAAGGCCTGGAAAATTCACAGAGTTTCTGCTGAGCCATGCAGATGAGCAGAGGAGCTCTAATTAAAATACAAACTCTGTGTTGTTCTCAGAAACTGGGCAACGTTCCCCATCAGAGCTCTGCCAGCAGATCTCAGTCCTGGACTTCAGTGCCCACTGTTGCTCTGCTCTGTGAGACACCCACTCAGCTTGGCCAGCACAGCTCAATCTCAGTTGGAAACACCTCGTGCTGTTCCAATTCTGGGCCCTTTTTGAGCAGAAAATGCCATCTCTTTACTAAATTGTGCCAAATTGCTTAGTTTTGGCTGCAGTACTCATTCTCACTTGTTGCCTAATGGGGTACCTGGGGACTTCCATCTACACTGTCAGCAGCAGAGGAAGACTTGTGCATGCCCAGCCCCCTGCTGAAGGCCCTCATTATGTAGTGATGTGTTAATAACAAACACTTTCATGTCTTGACAGTTGCAGACCTTTCCTCAGTAGTGCAGCACTTCAGAAGTAGAATCGCATGGGAAATATGCAAGTCCCAACTTTAAATAATAAGTATTGGCTTCTCTGGCAACCCTTTTTCCCAGAATGATAGTTGGGAAGAGTCTGAAGCTGCCAGCTGCCACTTGTGTGGATGTTATGCAGAATCTGAATCACGTTGAAGAGATTTGCTGTTGCAGAAGTATTGCTGCAGAGAATCTCCTTCCCTCCCAGGTTATGAATCTGCCTTCCTTGGAGACCTTGGCACCTCCCAGTGACAGCTCAGCAGTGGGAGGCAGAACTGTTTCCATCTTGCCTGAGACACCAGGGCTGGAGCTGGCATCATCCCATGTCCAAACTGATGCATTTCTTTCAATTGGAGCCAAATTGCTGGATTTTGCAGTGCTGTTTGCTCACACCCTGTGGTGACCAGCCTGGCTTCCAGAAAATCCACAGGAACTGCAACAGGCATGAGCCACCACCTGTGCTGGTGAACACCCCGAGCAATCAGAAGTGGTAGCAGTGACTGCTGAGCTGCTAGCTTCTGGAGCAAATTGTTCAAATCAATGAAGATGGAACAAGTAAAATTTATGGGAGGGAGACAAATTATCCCCACGAAGTGAGAAACTTTGGTAGGAAGGTGTTTTGACTGCGTTTCCAGTCTTGCTCCTGTGAGACTCCAGCTGCAACACTGTCAGAAGCTGAGATCTGCAGCATAACCCCTGTTTATTTGTCAGGTGTGGCCCTGTAAACATGAGAGTGAGTAGATGTGGTAGAGGTGTGTTGTGTATTGTTCAGAAGAAAGGATGGGTATATGTGAGCAGAGCAGTGCTTGAAGTGTTTTCATGTACTCTCAACTTGGCAAGGTAGAAGATGGATGACAGATGCTCAATCTTATCTCTGGGAAGGAAATCCAAACTCAAATTATTTTGCAGTCGCCTACATCAATCCAATTTGCATTCCCATTGGTAAGTGTTCTGTGGGTTGTGTGTCATTGTAAATACTTTGGATTCCATATTATGGTTGTTATAATTTATATTCACATCATTTCAGCACAAATAGCAGTGCCAGTGTTGTTGGAAGTGAATGTGCCCTGAGATGTTTGGTGCCTAGTGAACCTGACCTGTGATAATTCCTGTGATGCAAAAGGCATTACTAAAACCTCATCAAGTACCTCAGACTAACAAACTGGTGTAGTGCAACCCCACCAGCAAAATTACATGCCAAAAGGGCAACCTTTATTTCTGCTACTGTTGTAGAAAACTCCAAAAAAGCTGGATCTTCAAGAAGCCTTTGATTTGCAGCCTTGAACGCTGTAGTTGGAGCCCTTGCTGTGGCAGAGGACCATGGAAGAAGGATTTAGACAAGCCTGGAGAGGTGAGAGTAGAGAAGCCAAGTGTTTGTGTGCCGTAGGGTCTGTCAGCTTGCAGAGCTATGTATGGGGGCTTCTGAGGGCACTATGCAAAGGACAGGACTGCCTCAGGTCAGGTTTCCATGAGCAGGGGAGAGGGAAAAGAGAGGGCTGAGAGCCCACAGTTTTGCCAGCAAAAATACACTTGAGCTATCAGCGTGGACATAACCTGTTTCTGTTCCTCCCTTGGTGTGTGTCCCATGCATGTCTGGAATAGCCAGTCTGAACTGTGGGCACGGGGGTGTGTGTCCGTGGGGAGAGGTCTTCTCCCACTGGCTCAGCTGCCGTTTTGCCACCCCAGTCACCCACAGCCCTGTGGGAGAATTGCTCAGGGCGGGGACAGCGTGAGGTGACATCAGCTGCTCATCCTCAGAGATCCTGCCTTACAGATTATGTCACTTCCCACACAGCAGCGCCAGGGCTACCTCTGCTCCACCCTCCTGATCCCTGTCTCTTCCTTAGCATCTTCCAGGCTGTGCTACAGCTCCAGGAGCTGCAGAATGTGCAGTCAGGTGCACAGTCCTTCTCTCTTGGGGGCAGCTGATCCAGATAGGATGTGCCTTATGCAATAGTGTAAGCTGGGTGTATTTTAGCATGCCAGCTGAAGCCCTGAATCAGACTTTGCAGTGAATGTGTATTGGTCTTCCGAGAGGCAGTTGT
Source organism: Cinclus cinclus (assembly GCF_963662255.1). Taxonomy (NCBI): domain Eukaryota; kingdom Metazoa; phylum Chordata; class Aves; order Passeriformes; family Cinclidae; genus Cinclus; species Cinclus cinclus. Next base: position 3,465,769 of record NC_085058.1, on the reverse strand, counting down.
TTGAGAATGTCACCACTGAGACTGCCAAACCTACTTGTGTGTTTCATAGCTCATACTGCAAAGTGCTCACACAGCCCCCTGGGTTGTGTGTTAACAGACACAGCTCATAAATAGTGGTGCCTGGCAAAGCTGTCGGTTCTAGATCTATCCACAGAGGTTTGGGTAACGGAATTTGCTGTGACAAAGGTGTTCCTGGCATTTTCCTTCTGTGTGAATACAGGAAGCATAGAACATGGAGTGCTTGGTGTTAAATGAGACCAAAGGTAGTCATTGTGGTTGTAAGTGGAACCAGATTTGTTTTAAGTAGGTAAAAAAAGGTCTCTAACCTCCTCCATAAATCAGAGAAACAGAAACGTGGTTGAGAAAATTGATGCACAGTCAGAACATCCAGAAAATGTTTTATAAAATAAAGAAGAGCAAAGGGGTGCTAAAACTGGTGGTGTGGGGAAGGTTTTAAAGAAGGTATCTTACGATCTTGAAATAAAGCTGTAAGACACTGGAAAACCACAGAAACCCAGAACACAATAGGTCCTTTTATAAGTATTTGAAGTCTGTTTCTTCTTATGTGTGTGTATAGATATTGCTGAGGCTTTGTGAGCATGAAATTCCTTTTTCCTTTGTAGTTCTGTGGCACTTATAAGTCTTGTGAAGATGTCTTGCCTCCAGGCTGGGCATCATGCATGACAAGGAGGAGTACTAACCAAAAGAGATCAAAGGGAAACCCAGGTAGATTCCCAGGGAAATTGCTGGGTGATCAACCAGCTCAAGTTCCAGGGACTGCCTTTTGCAAGTCTGCATGTGATTTACTCTGTCTCCATTCTGTAATCTCAGCCCGTGCTTTGTTAGTGCTGCAGGATTGAGTGCTTCCCTGCAGCATCCTCAGGCTATTTGGGATGAGTGGAACGGTTGATCTCCCTGCCTCAGAGCACAGCACATCTCGAGTAGAAATGGCTGTTGGGCACTGATGGAAGACAAGGGGCTAAAGAGAAGAGAGAAGGCACTGAAAGCTCTCCATGGTGGACATACTGAGAAAGACTCTTCCTCCTTCATCTTCACAAAAGTACAGAAGAAAACAAACTGATGCTTCTCTGCTTCTGCTGCTCTCTGGATTTCAGAAATGACTGTTGTGACATTTCTCTGAAGACAGAATGTCACTTTATTCCTCCCCCTTTTCCTCTAGCTGAAACATCCTGCTGCAGAAGACCTCAGCAGCGACTACTCCATCTGCTGTCTGGAGGAGGTCATTCATCTCCAAAGGGAACAACAGACTTTTCAGTGACTTCCTCCTGAGGAATCAGCTGCTGACAGAACGCTCTCCTTAGCCAAACTCAGGCTTACAAGGACAGTTTTGGCTGCTCATTAACCTCAAAAACTATGTAGTATAAAAATAACCAGGAAAGAACAATCTGTTGATCTGGACCAGCTTCTGTGCAAGGAAGAGTTGACTGAAAATGAGCCCTTCAGCTGCAGAGCATTGCTTTAGAGGACTGTGAAGTCCTCCACATCTAGAGGGTGAGCAGGAAGGGATGGCTTTCCCTTTCCCAGGTATCTCACCGTTCCAGAGAAGGGATAGTGGCCCGTGGGAGTCTGCCCATGCTGTGACTCTTGTGACCTACTCTGGAGGGGAGAGGTGTTACTGAACTTGGTTTTCACTTCAAGTGGAGTGATCAGGTGCCAAATATGGAGATGTGTGAGGAAAGCTTTCCCAAACAAAGGGAGCCCCCTTACAGGAAAAGAGCTGATAATCTTTGGAGTCTGCTACAGAATTAGCACTTAGCTGGCAGTTGAAGGTGAGAAAGACAGGTGTGGGCAGATGCACAGGACATGGGGCTGGGAAAGGGCACAGCTATGCCCTGAGCACCTGATGAGGAGGCTTTGAGATTATCTAAGGAACTGTGCTACCGGATGAGGAGCAGGAGCCCGTGGACAGCTGGGTTTTCAACCTGCTCCTGTCTCTGTCGAGATACAGGTGCTGAGATGCTTCTCACTGCTGGGCTCTTGAGCTTTCAGCTGGGCACCTGTCCAGCTATCCATCACTCCTTGGATCTGGTCCATGGGAAACCAAATGTGATCTGAGGCTTGCCACTGCGGTGGACATATCAAAAAGGCACCTGGCATTTAATACAATCTGAGGGAAAGTTGGGCTGAAAATAGAACTGGGCTGTGCCTTGGGTGCTTTGAGTCTGTGCTGGGACTTCTGCCTGGGGTCATGGCCCTGTGGATCAGCTCAAGGCAGAACCAGCTGTTTGGATGTAACTGTAGAAAAGTTGATGTGGGACAGCTCAGAACCTCAGGTGAACTGGAAGCCAGTGCAGAGATTTTCTTTTTCCCCTGGGATCTGATCACATGAGGAGCAATGGAGTGAGCACTTCTGCACTTTGTGGTACAACTGACAGATAGTGCAGGGGAGGTGAGACTGGCTTTGTTTTCAGCTGTGAAACCCAGGAAGGGATATGTTCTTTGTGTTCTTTGTTCTTAATCTGGAGAAAAGGCAGTTTAACTATTCGACAAAAGATTCACTTCCACCCACTTCCCAGCTGGTAGCGTAGCCATGGGCTGTCAGATTCCCATCAGCCTTCAATGTTCTGACTGAAATAGAAATGTTTTCTTGGCAGGCCAGAGAGTAACAGTTGTGAGCCCTGTACTGCTCATGGGCAACAGGTAAGGGAGGTAGGACAAGGTTCTGCCCTGCTCCAGGCAGGGCTGGTTGGTGCTGATGGTCCATTTGGCACATGCCATGAGCAGGAGCTGAACTTGAATCCCTCTGATCAAGGATTTAGGTTTGCTTCCTAGGCTAGCAGGTTTCAGGGATTCTTCTTCTGACCTTGTTGTGAAATGGGGGGAGTGATGCCATTCTTCAACCCAAGGGAAGCATTTTTCATGTGGGTTATTCAGTGTCTCAGCAGCACAGCAATCAGGGAGAAGTGGTAGTCAGTGCAGTGCCCAGTGGCAATGTCAGGCACAGAAACATCTCAAGACAGAACCTGAGGAAGAGCTGGGGGAGTAAACCTCAGATGAAATCCTAGTTTGTAACAGCACACAGCAGATACCTGCTGGATTCCTGAGGTTGGGACTTGGCCTGGGAAATCTATGTACTGCCAGTTCAGAGGCTGTTGGGATGTAAAAACTCCAGCTTCCTTCCAAATATTTGCAAGCCTTGAGTTGACCCTACCAAAGAGAACTGTTAGGGAGACATTTACATCCATGTGACACACCCACAGCAGGTCTTATCCCTCAGTGATAGAGCTGACCGTGTCACCTATTGCCAGTAAATGGAGTGCCAGCAGAGTCGGAGTCATGGCTTGCCTGTGAGTGTCACTGCTATCAACAGAGCAAAGATGTCTCTAAATAGCACAGGAAAGTTTAGCAATTGTGATCTCATGTGAAAAGTTCAAGTTGTATTTCAAGGACAGGTCTTTTAAGAAGGAAGAGATCAAATCCCCAAGGAGCAGTTGTAAAATGCCACTGTGAGTGCCCCCCAAATGCCTTTGGCATGTTCTGCTGAAGTGACACACTGAAGCTTGTGTCTGTGTGATGGGAAAAGGACGTAAGGGTACAGAGCTGGGACCCTGAGCAACCTTACACATCATAAATACCACAAGGTAATGGCAAAATGAGATCTTTATGCTGTGTAAATCGCAGAAAAAGAGGGCTAAACTTTGGGTACAGTTAGCAGAAATCTGAGAAAAAAAACTGTGCAAGACACATTTACATTTGTGAATATTTGCTGCTCTGTCAAGATTGAGGGCTCCTAAGAAGTCTTAGTGTCTGCAGAGATAACAAATAAGCTACTGCAGCTGCTCTGAAGACTGACCTGGGAGTTGCACAGTAGGAGACTCAATTGGGGTGTTTCTAGGAAGGGGAAAGAGTTGGAAGGACAAAGCAAGGAGAAGGACCTGTGTATCTCAGACAAAACTGACCTAAGCCCAGTGAATCTAGATCTGTTCATCCCTCAGCTGCCTAAAAGCAGAAAATGCTTTTTAAAATTCCTTTTGTCAGTTCTGGCATTTTGATTTTCATCTGCAATGTTACCCTGGAGGCATAAACTACAAACTTCAGTGCCTGTAAAGCTGGGCTGTGCAAGTGTCCTCACATTACTGGGATTCACTTCTTTGCCAGAGTAACAGGTAGTGCGGTCTTGGGAGGAAGCCGTGGGCAGTGCAGTGGGAGAGGGGGGTTTGGAGCCTGCCCAGGGCAAAGTGAGTGAGGAGGTATGAGCACAGGCAGGGCTTCAGCCAGGAGAGCTCTGACAGGACAGTGTCACTGTCACCCTCCCGAGATTAATGCCGTGGTGGTGCCAGCCCAGCAGCTGGGGTGACCACAAGTAGAGTGAAGAGAAGGGAGCCTTTGGGGCTGTCAGAGCTGGACATGGCACCCTGGCACAATGTTTGATCCCAGGGTGAGTGTACATGTTCAGTGATGGAGTCAGGGGCATGGGGACCTTGCCAGTGTCTGCTTTGGGTTCAGTCTGTTCCTTTACCTCCAGCACCAAAAGGGGAATTCTGTCACTTTGATGTCTCCACACCCTGAAGCTGGTGCTCTCAGTGTTACCACAGCCAGCAGTGGTGGATGACCCAAGACAAAGCAGAGTGCTAAGAAAAGTGCTGAGAAAAACCAAATCCTCTATCGCCAGCGCACAAAAGACCACATGAAACTGGCACCAAGGGGTCCTGCCAGTGTTACACTGCTCTTTGTGGACAAGTGGGACCCAGCAGAATCCACTGAGCAGGTGAATTCTTGCTCCTATGTTTCCCTGAGACCAAAAATACCCACACTCACTGCAGGCGTAGGACAAATGAGACTTGGAGGACAGGGATATGTGCAGGGATGTGCTCAGCAGCAGCAGGAGGAACACAGACCTGCTGCCTGCCATGGAGCACGGAGCAGAGTCCCAGCCCTATTACAACCCCACATAAGCTACCCTCCTGTCACTACAGGGCTGCTTGCACTCACCCCATCTTCACCTCCTACACAGCATGCACAAGAGTTTTCTGAATGGCACCAAAAGAAGGAATAACCTTCCCAAGACTGGAGAAAATCACTTTGGTGCCACTGAGGTCAGGGGCAAATCAAGGCTGGTGTTCCAAGGGATGCCTCAGCTGGGCAGATCTGTCAGGACATGTAACATGGTGTGAGAGACATGTTTATTTCTATTGTCTGAGATGGATGTGGCGGGAAGGAATATTGCAAAAACTCATTTTCCAGCAGCAGGTGCTGGTGCATGAGCCGGGGTAGGGCCTGAGGGCACATCTGGCCAGATGCTGTGAGTGCCCACACTGGGGACAGCAGGGCTGTGACATGTCACAGTACTGCTGCTTCTTGCTCAGAGGGAGCCCTGGGCTTTTCATATGCTTTTGAGTTGAATGAAATGTTCTGGTCAATTGAAATCCAATTTTATTTCATTTATCATTTATTCTGCTGACTTTATTCCAGGAACTGCAGTGTGGTGCTGAATGTCCTGTGGGTGTAGCTGGGTCTGGCTCTGACACTGGTGCCTCCTGGAGTCCCTTGCAATGAGGAAGGGCAGGAGTGTTTCTAGTCTTCACGTGTTTTCATGGCAGGCAGGAAGCCTTTGCTTCCTGGGAGTGTGGTGTTCCTTGGGGGAAGGCTGACTTCTCCAGCACATTGCTCTCCTGACAGGAGAAAGCACTCAACCAGGCCTGGCATCTCAGCCTCCTCCCTATGTGTCTAATGAAGGGAGTGAAGCCCTTTCTGGATCTCCTGGGGATGGGACATCTCATTTTCACCCACCTGGAAAGTAAAATGGCAGCTGTGGATCAGCTTTATTTATTCTGTCTATGCAATGTATCTGTATTCATGAAGCTCCTTTATTCAAATCCATGTCTTCCGGCTCCAGGAGCAGTAACTTGCCCTTTGAAATAACAATAATCCCAAGCAGAGACAAAATTTGTCATTGCTTTGCCTTTGGCTTTGCAAATACCTTGTATTTCTCCTCCTAATGTGCTTCGCTGATGGGTCTGGGGTGAGGTCCAGGGCAGGCTGGTCTGCAACGTGGGCACGGAGATGCCCGGAGCACTGTGCCAAGGGCAGCGTGGGACAGGAGCAGCTGCTGAGAGAGGCTGTACAAAACCTCTGTGACGATGGTACAAGAACAGACCAGTGAGTGTTCGGCTGCTTGACACCCTGAAGTGCAGCCAGGCCGCACGTGATGAGCGTTGTGTCCAAGAGAGGGATAATGGCTTTATTCCACACTCCTCTGGCAGATACCAAACTGACATGTCCTCAGCAAAAACCTCTGCGAGCCTCCTCACTTTTACCTGAAATGCCCAGCGTTGCTGGCGAGGCGTGGGTACGCAAAAAGACTTCTGCCTTTGTCTCACCAGAATCCCTCAAGGCACGTAGAAGTCGCTGCTGGTTTGGGTTAGCCCTGGGTGGGCGATACCTGACCGGGCAGGGCAGGGCAGGGCAGGGCAGGGCAGGGCAGGGCAGGGCAGGGCAGGGCAGGGCAGCCCCCGAAGGGATGCGGTGCCGCACCGGGGGTGCCCCGGTGCCGCGGGAGAGGGCGCTGCGGGCCCGCGCTGCGGGCTGGGCGCGGGGAACCGCCGGGAAAGGCTGCTGGAAACTCTACCCGGCCCGGAGAGCGGAGGGGAAGATCCTCGCTATCCGCTTGCGAATTATATTGTATTTAGTGCAGGGGTCTCTCTGCCTAGAAGGGTGTTTTAATGGGTTAATGCACTTTCGAGTTCAGCTGCTGCCCACCAGAAAGGATGGTGGGGTTTGATTCGTACCATCAGATAGCTTTTCCCCCCTCTTGTTCTGTTTTGGTTGTGCCCACAAAATATCCAGTCCTGAAGGTTGTCGCTAGAAAGGGATGTTAGAAGTGGTCCAAATCTACATCAGCAAAGGTATGTCGTGTCACAGGCATCCGTTCTCTTCCCATTTCCATGGAAACATGGACTTCAGTGGTGTCAGGCAGAGCATCCTGGCAGGATGTAGCGGTCTCTCTCTCCAGGAGGAGCTGCTGGCAGCAGCGCACAGAAATGCGCCTTGGTCTCTTCAGGTTTGGAAAACCAGGTAGTCTGGTCCTTTAGAATAGCAACAGCACTTGGTAGATCGCATCAGAAACAACAGCTGGGACAAACATTTAACTCCCTGTTTCCCCCTTCCCACCCTACCCTTCCGCAATCCCAGTGCCCCGTCCAGTCCAGTCCCACAGAGAACACTGCACACCACAGGCTCCGGTTTTTAATTTCCTGGGGGGCACAAGGGGAGGAGAGCACATCTTGCGGCGGCTGACACGCTTTTTGTTCTGCGCCAGTCCTTTTATTAACCCCCCGCTAGATCATTCGCTGTCTGTGCTGAGCTGCCCCCGCTGCGATGGTGATGAGAGTGTTTGTAGCAGCAGGGCTGCCGGGGGGGATTACGGGGATCCCGCAGACCGGAGCGAGGGGCCGGGCACCGGGACACAGATTGCTGCCGCAGCCTCGCCTCCATCTGCCCTCTCCTCGCCCGAGACACCTCTCGTGGTCCCCGCGGCGACAGCAGTTGTGTGTCTGTTCCCCCGTGTCCCACCTGGGAAGGGGGAGGCGGCCGGCAGTCCGGCGGGGGGGCCCTGTTGCACATGGACAGAGATAGGGTGAGGGCCACGGCAAGAGCATCATCTGCTGTCCCACACCTGCCTTCCCACAGACTCACCCAACCCCTTTGATTTATCCTAGATCTTAGGCAAAAGCAAGTGTTTCCATTCCACCTTGCCCAATTTCCCTTCTGTATTTAGGGCCTCGATTCCGTAAAACATTTATCCCGGACGCAGGACTGCACAATTTATGGGAGGAATTGAGATCTTTCTGAGCAGGTTTTTCCTTTTCCTTTTGGATCAGGCTGCTGTTGGTGGTTGATTATTCAAACAAATTAATTTGGGATGCACACGCAAGTCCTAATTAGCTGCAATTATTCACTTATTTCCCCCCTGCTTCCCTCCTACATTGCCAGAAATTAAAAAAATATCACCCTAACACAGTGTGCCCTGGAATAATTATCCCCCGGGCCACTCTGAACCTCTCAATCTACGATCAATACCTTCATCTATCAGCCACAATTAATTAAACACAATCCCACTTTCAGGGCTTTGATTCATATTGCCCCAGAACAGCTTACTGGGTATTATAATCCAGACTGATGCTAATGCTGTCCTCAAGTGGAAGGGAGGGGCTGACTGAGGTATCAACCCCCAATTTCATTAAAAGCCAAGCAATAGAGGGCTCTCGTTTTGAGGTGAGTGATGAGTAGGTGGAACTGTGTTCTCTAGAGCCCAGCTGCTTCCCAGGGGAATAACACTGCTGGAGTGTGACTGGGGCAAGGCTGTTGCTTTGAGTGGGGAAGGGGAGCTGAGTTAGGCCAGCACGATGGCTTTGTTGTCTGTGCTGTCTGTGTGAGTCTAATCTGTTCTAGAGAGGCTTTTTTTTTTTTTTTTTTTTGGACAGTGTTTGCAATTTTGGAATTGGTTACATTTCTGAACAGTAATTCAATATCCAAAGGCTGTTATAGCTTCCCGACAATGGTCTGTGGTGGTCCAAGCCAGAGCTCCAGGGATGCTATAACAAAGCTCTTAAAAACAGTGAAATTATTTTACTTGAGATTCTTCTGGTATTTTTAATAACCCTCTGTTCTACACATGGAGTGGTAAAAGCAAAGAGGGATGTAGGGCCAAGCCACATAAGGACAGCATCCAAGATTCATGGCTCCCTCTCCTCTCTGCTGTCTCCCTCAGATAGGCAAGGAGGTCAGACCTAAAAGGGGTGATTTGAATCTGTTCCAGGTCTTAAACCTGAGAGCCCATTCCGTTTTTGCTGATGCTGGCCGTGTGTGTCAGCCAGCATCCTCTCCCAGGATTGCAGTCTTCACATTCCTTTTTACTCTGGTTCACAGTCTCTCCTTCCTGGGTGCCTGCTCCTTGCACCTTCACCCTCAGGATTTCAAAAGCCTCGGATCCAACATCCAGGAGTCTGAGGACAGCTCCTGTTTTCCACAAAGGGCAGGCATCTCAGCAAATCTTCAGACGATAAGAGAGAATGATTTTCAACTTCGAGCCACCTGGAATAAAGTGGAATTGATGATGTTGCAAGGAGTCGTGACCCCAGGATTGGGAACAGCAAATCTAACTATGTTTGAGCTCTCCAGTAGCCCTCAGTGTCCAGTTTCATCAGCACGGCTGTCTGGGGGTTTCCAGGCCATCTTCCAAGTAATAGATGTGTTTTGTTTTCTGCCCTTGTAGGACAAATGACTTCGGAGCCATAATCAAAGGGGAATAGGCAGGCACTGTAGGTCAGCTCAGGATTTGTGCTGGCTCTGTTGGAGGAGAGCCCAGTGTTTGCACAGAACAAGCAGGAGACTGTTTCCAGGGCTGGAAATGTTACACTTGGCCATCCCAGCAAACTTTACACCTCGGTGGTACATAATGGAGGCAGGAAGGTATGGAAAACCTTGCCCTCTGCCCTTGTCCAGGTTCAGCAGGGACAACAGGGGCCCAGAACTGTGGCAGCCTTGCGTGAGAGAGCTGCTGAGGAAACCACAGTCTTCACTTGAATTTGGGAGTTCATTCCAGTTCAGTGAGGCAAGGGATACTTCCATGCCTGCTCTCCACACAGGGCTCTGCTGTTTGAGCTGCACCAGCAAGCCTGTTGCATCCAGAAATTATTAAAGCTGGAACGTTTCCTAGGCAAATTCTGTAAGTTCAATAGGACATTCAATTAGAGAAGAGGAATGAGAGCACGTGGTGTGCTGGTCGCTGGGTCTGCCTCTGACAGACCTCACTGAGAACTCATAGAGGCTTTGCAGGGAGGAACAAGCACCATGTGAAACTTGGAGAAGAAATAATTAGTTGGGATTTTGTTGCCTGTTTTTTTTCCCAAAAGCCTTGTACCTACCTTCTGACGATGACCAGAAAGCTGTTGCTTTTTCTGTACTTTAAGCTTCAGGTTGTAAATAGCAAAATCTTATGATCAGAATGATTTTAGATATGATGAAGCCAAAAAAAAAAAAAGCCAATTTCTCTGCTATCCACCTAAGAAAATGGAGTGATGGGCTTGTAATAGAGCAATACACCACAGTGCCTTTGTGGGTGCAAACTGTTAGCCTGAGGTTTCCTGCAAGACAGAGGAACAAAGGCAACTTCTCTTTCATCAGCCACTTGAGCAGTACAGACCCCCCACCACCCTCCCCGAGTGTGAAAAGACTCCACTGCTGTCTTTATTGCCAGGAGAAAATGAAAATTATATGCAAAATATAGACGAGAAAATTTGTATCTCTGCATTTGAGTGCTGTGCTGGGTATGACATCACTGGGAGCCAATCAGCAAACTCCCTTTGTGTCTGGCTTTCTAATAAAAGCCACTTCATCAGAGTAATTTGCAGTAATAATTTATTCGCCTTCTAGGAACAGCACCACCTGACTCCCTGAGCAGCCAGGGAGAATGAATGAGCAAAGGTCCTGAGCCCCAGCTATAGCTGTGCCCTGGGTGGGCAGAGCTCCAGCTCTGCCTTGATAAGAGTTGCCTTCAAGTTGCAGATAATAGAAGTGATCATACGTGTTCATTAATTACCCCATGGCTGAGCACCCCTAAAGCTGCTCAGTGCTGCAGGTGCCCAGGGCAGGGGGATGGTTCCCAGCAGGAAAAGTGGCTCTGGGGTTGGAAGTGTTACACTGGGACCACATAACAGGGCTCTGCAGTCCTGGGCAGGATGGGAGGGTTCCCCTTGCTCTGCAGGGGAGACAAGGGGCAGCTTTGCATGGACACAGGGAAGAATTTGGGCTTTTGAATTTGTGGTTTGCCTGTGGTAGAGACAGAAACCGAGGCACCATGCCAGTGTGTGCAGTTCACTTGCCTGGTGCTGTACAGGGGAGGATCCAGACACATGGGAATGTCATGGATATGGTGATGGTTATCTGCTTCCAGCAGTTGTGTCACTCACTTCTTTGCAGGCTGGGATAGCTCAGAGCACCTTGGTGGCATCCAGCCTTACAGACAATGAGTAAGAGCTCTGTGAATGAGGACAGACCCCCACAAAAAAAGAGCAGCAGGCTGTGGGATCTCTCCCTGAATCCCAAGAAAATGTTGCTTCAAGCAGGACTCCGGGGCTGAGTAATCTGGTTGTGCAGGAGACATGTGGGCTGCTCGTTCCACGTGGCTCTAGTAGGAACTTCACTGTACCAGTATGTTGTGTGGGAGGCTCTTCCAGAGCTGTGTATAACTGCTACTCTGGATGTATAATCTGGTGGTGTAAACTCCTCTAATCAGATTCTACACACACAATACTGGATTTGGAAACACAACACAGAGCACTGAACAGAGACCAGCCCACCAAGACAACTAAAACAAGAGATCACTTCTACCTTGAACGATTTATTCTGTTTTACAGTGAACACAAGCAGCAGAGTTGGGAACAGCAAGCAGATGTCCTGAGCTGGCCTGAGGAAGCCCAGGCAGACACACCAATACAACCATCAGCACACTGGCAATGAAGATCTCAATTGAAGATGCAGCCAGGCAAAAATTAAGCAGTTGTTCAGTGGCAGAGTGAGGGGGTCTTCATTCTCATTGTGTGCAACAGCAGCCCTCCTCTCCGGCTGAGTTCTCAGCATTGTGTCTATGAAGCCTTCGGAGGTTCTGAAAGAAAAAAAAAAAATCCAAATAATTCAAGCAGTGGAGTTAATTTGCACTGTAAAGCCTGCTGTGAGTGCATCCAAGCAGGCTTTGTGTCAGAGGTTTCCCTGGTAGTTCCCTTGCCCATATGTGCATTGATCCTGGAGAGCAGGACAGCTCCTGGTGATGAATAACCCACCTCTGAGCTCTTCCCTAGGGAAGTGGTTAGCCAGCAGTCCATACTGTGCTCATGGGGTCCATTATGAGTCACCTTGGAGGAGCTGCTTGAGGAGGTACGACCTTGTTAAAGCTTACCGGGAAACTCCCAAAGATCAGATCCTGTGCCTCCATGACTGTTGGTGTGCTGGGAAATACAAGAAGCCACAAGAAGTGTAAAGGAGGATTAGGGGTGATGGAATGCCCTGGGATTCCCCAATAAATCTAGGTATGCTCTACTTGGATGTGTTACTCTCTGTGTGATAGCAAATCTGAGGGGCCCTAAATGTCTTCAGTAAGACTGGAAGGTGCATGGCTTTCCAGGTTTGCCATTCTAATCTCACTGGGGTTGAGATGTTTCCTTGGGTGCCTCTAGGACCACCTGTAGCATCCAAGAGACCCTGGCTGCAGCCCCCCATGGGTACCACAGGCTGGCAGTGAGGGTTATCTGCTGATGGTCCCTGGGAGCCCCTTCCCAGGTTGTGCTGTGACACTCATACTCATTTGGTGACTCCAGGGACTTTGAATGCTGGAGGTGCCATTCCAGGTGCAAGGCAGGCTCTGGCCCCTACTCCCATACTGTAAAGCAACACTGGGAGATTTTGGAAGTGTTTTCCTGTTTGGATTTCACCCATTTACTCGCTTAGGTTGAAGCACAGCAGAGACAACTGGGGAGGGGGAGGTGGTGCTGCCCCCAGCCTCTGTCTGTAGGACCCTTTTAAGCCTTGTACATTGATTTACTTTGAAACTATATCCTTGGCTCAAATGAGTGCAATCAGAGGTGGCATAACTCCAGAGCAGAAGAGCTTATAACATATTTTCTAGGAATTGCATGTCATATCTGAAGGGAAAATGGAAGGGTAACAAACACACATAAAGCCTGAGGATAATGTCTATTACTGTGTTGAGACAGTAGTCTCAGAGCCTGGAGTGATCTGATGAAGTCTGGTAGTGGAAATTCGGGCTAAGCTGCGCTTCACAGACTGGATTCTTTTATAAATGAAGCTGTGTAAGAAAATCTGGAATGCTGGATCAGGCAAACAGGAAAGCAGGCAGCTTGCAGGGACCAGGCCACTTTGTCCTGACTGCATTTCCTGGAGCCTGGCTTTTGGATAGCCCCTGCCAGTCACCCTGGCACCAGCTCACTGAACTTGACCTCCTGGGGTTTTAGCAGACAGAGATGTTAAGGCTCCTCACCCCATCAGGTCTGTATAATAGCTTGCTTCCCTCAGGGATGGTGTACTTTAAACCTGAAAGCGGTTGCCTTTGTTGTGAACGTGTGGACAGAAACGTAATATTTGCACTGCTTAAGTGGCTCACCCTCTCTTCTCCACTGTCTTGGCCAGGCATTTCCAGACTGTAAAACTGACTCATTATTAGCCTCAGATTAGACAGCAGCAAAATTGCTTAAACCCGGGTTAACTGCCAGCACAGTCCCTTTAATGCAGCCCTTTTGTTCTTGGACCATTGTCCCAGCGGTCCGTTCCCAACCCCCCTTCCCCTAGCTCTGCCTGGGGCTTGCTGGACTTGCTAAGAGCCTCTCTACAGCTAGAAAGGGGTCTGGCTTTTTTCTTTGTTGTCTTGAGCTCTCCGGGTGGCTGCCTAACACCCGCAACACTCCCACATCCCTGTGTAAATTGCCTGCATCCCTCACTGACAAGTGAGAGGCCATTGCCAGCAACAAGGAAACCTGGCATTCCCTTGGAGCTTCCAGCTCCAGGTGAATGGGTGAACTCAGCCCTGGTATGTGCCCAGCTGGCTCTGTAACCTGGGGTCAATTGAGCCTTTCAGGATCCCACTGCTCCTTCCCCTGCAATCACAGACACGAGCTCTGGCTCTTCCAGTGCCTGGGAAGCAGCTGAATGATGCTGGGTAGGCTCACTTTCCCACACAAGTCCCTGCCAGCTGCACCTGTGGACTTGTCTTTTCCAATCTACGGCTACCACTAGCACACTGACACCACAGTTCGCACTCTCTTTGGGTCTGGTGGTGACAAGTCTACCTGTTGGTGGAGGGGTTTGTTATTCCCCTCTGCCTGAGAAGGACATGGTTCCTCCTGCCTTGATGGATCTGAGGCTGTGCCTGCCCTGCTTGACAATCCTCAGGTACTGTCAGCTACATCACCTGCTCCATCTCTGGCTATTTGCCCAGCCCTCCTCTCTCCTTGCTCTGCCTTCCCTCTGGGGGTGACCTTATTTACAATTTTTGCATATTTAATGTCCTGCTGATAACTCACAGAGTGATCACTTTCCTCCTAAACCGTGCTGCACTGTCCAAATTAATTCACATTCTGCTTTCTGACAGCCCTTCCTGGACACCTACCTCCTGCCTTCAGCTCAGGAATTTTAAAACTCCTCATACTTACTCTTCCCTGATCCTTTCTTGATGTCTCTTTCTCACCATCCACTCACCCCCTCCATTCTCTTTGATGACCTTTTTCTAAATACCCATATCTGTGCTCTTCTGAAAGCTGGACGGTTCTGCCCAAAGGTTATCTCTAAAATCCAACTCGTCCTCCCTGTGCACCCAGCTGAAATCCCTTTGGAATGCCCAGGTTTTCAAAGCAATCAGATTTCTGCCCCACTTATCAGTGCTGTGCAGAGTGCCACACACCTTATCATTGGGATTTTCGCGGGGGTCTCTGGCAGTGCAGTGTTAAAGGGTTGTGTGAGTGAGTCTCACCCAACCTGTCACCATCTCCCTCACACTCCCTGTGAAGTGCCTTAGCCTTCTGCAGGCAGCCTGTCCTCCTGGCCCTGCTCCATCCAACCATCAGCTGTATTTTCCACTGCAGAGGTACCAAGTTTTCCTGCCAGCAATGCCAGTTCCCATCTGCCACCACATGTTTCTCCCAGATTACTCCCTCTGCACCAGAGGGGCAACCTGTAGCCACTGACAAACCTCTTTTCCTTCCTCTAGATCCCTGCTAAAAATCTACTGGGCTGCACCAGCTGCCCACAGCTACTGGTACCCAGTGTCTGCCTTTGTGTTTGTGCTGTATGCTGTGTTTGCATGTGTATGGTCTCTTGTGTCCCCTAAGTGTGTCCTCGGGATGTGGGCACACTTCTGAGGGTGGGACTGTCCCTCTGTGCCACGAGCAAGATGAGACCATCGTACAGCCCATAATGAGAAAGTGCAATCAGTGGAAGCCTAAATGATTAAGTCGGGTCATTTTGGTTTCTGAGAACAGCAGACACCAGTCTGGTTTGCAATCTCCCGATTCCCAGGCCCATTGTTGCGGTGTTGCCTCTGTCAAGCACAGCAGCTCTGGCTCTCCTCCCACAGATTATCCGGGCATGCAAATGACCTCAGACAGATACACTGTCATTTTCTCATGCTGTGATTTTCCTTACACCCCCCTGCAGGACATGACAATAAAATTACCCCTCTTGTTCCTTTCCCACAGACAATCTCGCAGCATGTCAGTCAGTGTCACATGAGCAGTCCCCCATCCATTGCTCCTGGGACCCAGGGGGTGATTTGGAAAGGATCTGTTGGGCTGTCACTCACCTCCATCTGCCTTTAGGAGAAGGATCCTAGGTTCCATGCTGTTTCCTCTTGTGCCTGCATGGCTCTTTGATCACAATTTACTCTCAGTCTTTCAGAATCACAGCTGCTCTGTAAGGTTTGCCCGTAATCCTGCTGACATGTTGCTCCCTAGCAAGCTCTGGACTTTACTTGCTCCCAATTTGGGATTAGCTGCTATTTCTGATGATTCTGCTGTTGCCATAGATGTCCCATTTCTTACCCAGAGTCAAGAGCTGTTCAGGTCTGAAGTACTCCTGACCTTCTCTGTCACTGTAATCTGACCAGCCACATTTTTACTTCAAGATTTCATTATTGAATCCATTTCTCTCTCTCATTTTTGTCCCCACTGACCCTTGTGCACAACATACTAGACCCGCACCAGAAATTTTTGCGGAGAGCATGCAGCACCCACCAGCAAGGTTCCTGTCTGGAAAACATAAATAACAGAGGTCTGACATGGCAGCAAGATCTGTGTCAGATAAACCCATGTGCTTTCTCATCGTCCTCCCCAAAAGGCTTCAGACATGCACTAAAGTTTAGACTGCTGGAGCTGAGTTTGAGCTGGTCAAGTCAGAATCAGAAATGCTTGCAGGCAGGTTTGTACTCAAATGCTTCCCTTCTTCCTGCTTATTTCAGTGTGTGCTTCCAGGAGCAAGATATCAGAGTTGGTTGCCAGCTGCAAGCCAATGGCTATATGGTTCTTTCCAGGGCAGAGCTAATGGTGAGCTAGTCCCTTGGTAGAGGGGGTAGAATCTTCATCTGTGGAACTGCTATGCAAGTGATGGGGATAGCAAGCAGCTGTGGGTGGCTGTGACTGAGCACATCAGTGTGTTTTGTGGATGTGAGCTGTAAAAATTATAGAATCGGAGAATACCAGCCTGGTTTGGGCTGGAAGGGACCTTAAAGCTCATCCACTCTCAACCATGCCACAGCCAGGGACACCTTCCACCATCCCAGGGTGCTCCAAGCCCCATCCAGCCTGGCCTTGGACTCTTCTAGGGATCCAGGGGCAGCCACAGCTGCTCTGGGCAACCTGTGCCAGGGCCTCAGCACCTCACAGACAGAAATCCCTTTCCAATAGCCTCTCTAACCCTACCCCCTCTTTCAGTGGGAAGCTATTTCCCCTTGTCCTGTCCCTCCAGACCCTTATCCCAAGTCCCTTTCCAGCTCTTCTGGAGCCCCTTTAGGCACTGAAAGGGGTCCTGAGGTTTCCCTGGAGCCTTTACCTCTCCAGGTGAACACCTCCAGCTCTCCCAGCCTGGGTCCAGCCCTCAGAGGATCTCCATGGCCTCGTCAGGACTCTCTCCAGCAGCTCCACATCCTCCCTGTGTTAGGTCCTAGTGCTGGAGGCAATACTGCAGGTGGGGTCTCACCTGAGCAGGGTAAAGGGGCAGAATTCCCTCCCTTGTCCTGATAATACAAAGCTCCACTATGCAGAGGTCATGTCTAGATCAGGTAGCTTTTTAGAAGCCTGAAAGGTCTGAGCATCCAAGGATACCCTGTAGGGAATGGGAAGGGAGCACAGCCCTTGAGAGAGGAAAACAGATTGTCCAGAGCATAGAGGAGTGTCTGTGTAGGTGTAGAAGAAGAGATTACAGGTGACCTTGCCCCTGATAAGTCACAGTTGTACTCCAGATGTTGCAGCAAATCTCTCATTAGGGGTACAAATGAGCCAAGACACAGACTCTTATTCAACAAGATGAAAAGGGTCCCAGTTTATTCTTCTTTACAGCTTAGCCATCCTGACCCTGCCTACAGCAAGCTCCTACTGAAGGGTCCAACTGCAGCCTCTGATTGCTGGCTATTTCCTGCTGGACTATGGCTTCAAGTATTGGTTTGCAGACTCTGAACACAGCTTTCACCTAGCTTGACTATGACTGCAACAGCAGGCTCTACCTCCATCAGACTAACTTCAGAGCAGATCTTTTACAGTAGCAACTCTCTTGCTTGTTCTATTCTTCTTTGTATCTAGACCATTCCTTCTTCCTCAGGGTGCCTTTATCCCCTCAAGGTCCTCTAGCTCCAGGCCCTCTGCCTCTAAGAGCCTCTTGACCAGCCAACCCATCCCTTTTATCACACTTTATTAGTCACAGCTGCCACCCGTTAAGGGCAAGGCTATTCCTCTTCTTTGGTAATTAGTACAACTGTGACTTATCAGGGGTAAGGTCACCTGTAATCTCTTCTACACCTACGTGTCTGGAGTGGAAAAGGCTCCCTGGGCACAGGCTACACTCTCTTTGCACCACCTGCCCCAGAGAAGGGATTGGGTAGGTAAATTTTCCACCTGGGTGTACTGAGCCTGTATGAATGCTGGAGCTCAAAGCTCTACTTTCTTCCAACATCTCCTGTGCCTGGCAGAGAGGGAAAAAGCACTGGGGGAGGAATATCCCAAACTTGCCCTGAAAGCAGGGACTAAATCAGAGTGCAGTTAAAAACTACTTCCATTTTTCTGTAATACTTTTATATTTGATAATAGCAGGAGTGATCTCCTGGTTAGATGTAATGACCAACTGTGAGAGGGGACCTCAGCTTCACCTTCCATCTTTTAGGTCTGCGGAAGCTGCCAGCTCATCCCTGGTAGGTGCAGCAGCACTGATGTTACCTGGGGGTTAGCAAGGGAAAGTTTCCCATGGTCCTTCTTCTCCTGCCTGAATTCTGGACAAACAGGGCTCACGAATCCCAGTTTGTACAGTCAGAAAATGCCCTTATTCTCTTCAATTATAATCCCAAACTGAAAAATAAATTGAAGCAGTATGAAATTATGCAGGTTTTCCTTGAGTAAATATTTACCATTTGGGAGCCTAATTTATTCACTTAATAATCTAACCCTAATGTCTGTTCCATTAGGAGCTGCTGCTGGCTTAAGAGGATTTCACTCCCATTTTATGACTTGGATCAAAGAAAATTTGTTCTTGCAACAGATTTAATGATTTTTTAGCTAACATTGTCTTCCCAGCTGCAGTCCGACTGTAATGAAAACACCTTTAGCTTTTGTTAGACTTGCACATCCTTTGCTGCCAATAATGATTAATCTTTCCTCCTACAAGACCATCTTATTACTTAGGTTTGACTTAGGAGCTGCTGTTCCCTCTGGAGCTTGGTAATGGCTTTCTCCCAGCAGAGCTCTGGAGCAGCACAGGTGTGACCTCAGTGCCTCCCTTGGCAGTTTGTCTTTGCCCCCTAATTGCTGGTTTGTGGCACTCCTCCACACAGCAGAGCTATCTTGGGGATGACAGGGAATGAATTGCAAGAATTCCTGAGTACTTCCATGCATGGAAGGGCCCTTGGCATGCCAGCAGGGAGGGATTGTCTAGAAATAGGGGTGAGGAGATGCAGGGGTGGAGGGCAGCTCCCACTCCTCCCTGACCTTGGGCAAGCATGGGGAACATGGATCCTCACCCCAAGCCTGGCCACTGCTAGCCCTCAGCTCTGCTTTTCCCTTTCCCACAGCTTCCAGAGGCATAGACCATATCCCAGCCATCCTCTAAATCAACAGGGAGGGATGGGGATGCTCCTGGAAAGGCACAGGAGGCTGAGAGTGTAGGGCTGCTCTAGGTAGATGTCTAGGACAGCATTCCAGGAGATGGTTTTGGGACATTGCCTGATGTGCGAGTCTGGAGCTTCGTGCTGAGAAAATGTGTGGGTTAATTCCTGGCCATTTTGTCTGTGTTTTGAAGGTTTGTAGTAATAAAACCCCTGGGAAGAGGGAAGAGATGATCCCTCTGCCATTAGCAGGACACAGGTGCATACTAGCCTGCCACACTGGGCATGAGGGGAGTTATGATAGATGAATTTGCTGTGCTGTGCTGTCCCTCTGCCTTTGCCCGAGAGATTTTTTTGGGCAAGGTGCTCACACTGGAGATGTTGCATGAAGGAATCTCTTTGCCCTGGCTGTGCTGGTTGTGTGAGGAGAAGTGACCCTCAGAACCAACAATTAAAATAGAAGTGGGAAGGGCTGCTCACTCACCAAAAAGCCCTAACACCTATTCCAAACTGTGCCTAACTACCTCCACAGGGGGTTTCTCAAGGCTTAGGGAGCACTGGGGTATCCCTGCCAGGTCACTGCTCCTCTGCAGGGACTGAAATCTGAAGGTGTTTTGTCACTGTGCCTGAGCCATGTGGGGTCAAGAAGAATATATGCAAAATTCAGGGCAAACTCAGCAAGTCCTTTTGAGCCGAGGAAACACACCCAACACTCCTGTGGGATTGCACTCCAGTCCTTTCTGACTTACTTTAAAATTGCTCAAGTTTTCATTTTGAGGAGCCATTTCATTCAGAAATGTAGCTGGCTGATGTTTTTAGAACTGCTCAAAAGCTTATGAAACCAAAACCAAACAAATTTTCTTTGGGGTTGGCTATGAAAAATGTTTTTGGATTTGAGTTTTTTTTTACTTCAACAAAGGAACTTGATGCTCTTTTGTAATGGCTTGGCCTAACAATGTTTTGTATTTTTGACAAATACAAAAACGTTATTTTTTTTTTTCCTCTGTTGTTTTTCTTTTAGCTCAGTCCTTGAAAAGTCCTGCAGATGCTGCTGACATTCTGGCTGGCTGAGATGTTTGGCTGTGCTGGGAGACCCCTCCAGCTTCTTCCTGGTCAGGAAAGGGACACAACTGGGCTCTGGATGACTGACGGGGTGGAGGGTGAGGGTGCTGAGAGTGGAGCTGTTCTGTGTTTGAGAGTAAATGTGGATGAACATCCCTTACCCCTCCTGATGGAGCACTGCGGTGTCCCTGCCTGCCTTTCACACCAAATGGGTGAGTTTGACCACTTCCTTTATTTTAAAAATTATTTCCTGTATTCAGGAAATGTACCTGTATTCATAGAATCACAGACTGGTTTTGGTTGGAAGGAACCTTAAAAATCATCTTGTTCTACCCCCTGCCATGGGCAGGGACACCTTCCACTGTCCCAGGTTTCTCCAAGTCCTGTCCAACCCAGCCTTGGACACTTCCAGGGATGGGACAGCCACAGCTTCTCTGGGCAGCCTGAGTTTGCTCACTTTCTTTTTTGTTTTTTTTTTTAGTCATTGTACCTGTATTCATTTCCAACCAGGTCAGGATTTGCCATATCATGTGTAGGGAGGATGTTTTCCTTGTCCTTGCTGTTCCAGCTGGCTACCCATTCCTGCACCACTCTGGGACTATTTCTGGGCTCACAGCACTTAACACCATCCTTGAGTGGAGGCTGTGTTTTCTCACATCCTGCTCAAGTAACAAAACTAACCTTCCAGTGTGAAGGGGACTGATCCAGGGTGTTTGAGGTTTAACTCTTCCATGTCTTCCCTCAGAGCCTTTCCTGCCCTGTGGCAGCCGCAGGGCTTGGGCAGTCACGCTGTGTCACCAGCCCACATTGTGCTGGTCAGCTGGGTCATGGGTGTTCCAGCACTGCCCTGAGCAAAGGCACTTCAAAGAACTTTCCATGGACAGGAAACAGGGAGATTAGAAGCACACTCTTTTATTGTATGCCAGCACTTTGCAATGCTCTTGCTGGTATTCCTGAGGCCCCGTGCTTAACTGTGAGCTGGAGGCACCACACACCACATTTCTGAGGAATGAGAGTCACAAGGCTCTTCACACAGCCCAAGAGCCAAACGGCTCCAAGAGAGCTTCAGGGCTGGCTCCTTCAGGATGCTTCCTCTGGCAGCAGGGAGCAGCTCAGCCTCACCACCACAGGCCCTATTCAGAGCCTGAGGTTGGCTGTCATCTGTCACCTTGCACACCAGGGATAGACCACCTTCCTCAGAGTGTGCTCTGGGAGGCAGTGCTGAGGTAGCCAGAGCTCCTGACGGGCTGGGAGAGTGAGTGGTGCTGGGGTTTTGCTGTGTCTTCTTTTCTCTCATGCTTTTGCACCCTTTCCAAATGTGCATCAGCTCCACTCCCTCCCACAGCAGTGGAGCAAACAGGAGTGGAGCTCTTCCCACTGGGAAGAGCACTCTCCAGCTGCTGTTCCTCCGTGCTTTTCCCTAGCAATGTAAACAGTTTACAGGGGACTTTGTAAACAGCAGATTTGTTTAGGATATTGTCTGCATTCTCCTTGCTCTTCGCCTCTATGTTCCCTTATTCAGCAGCACAGGGAAGGCTGACCTGCCATCTGCAGGGCTGGGGCTTGCCTGGTTAGAGGGAATGGTGGTGACAACCAAGAGGAAGGAGTTGTGTGCACTCCTGCATTCCCTATGAGCCTGGTGGATTGAGGGGACCATACACATACCCTGTGGCTGCAAGGAAATGTTTCTGCATCCAGCAGAGAGAGAAGCTGGCATGGGATGCCTTTGCAGGATGTGGTTGCATGGGAGAACAGAGCAAGCAGAAGAGAGATGAGCCTGGGGAGAGATCAGCTACCTTCAAAGGCAGGAGCTTCATCCCAGAAAAGCACTGCCTATTAGAAAAGCCTCAGAAAGTCATTGACTCCCTTGGAAAGCTGATTGTCCACCTAGGGAAGGGAGACTGTTAAATCAACTCAGTCGGAGTAACATCTGAAGATGTCTGTACTCCCTTCAGAACTCTTCACACAGGTATCCAGCCTGTGCTCACCTTCCCTCTTAAGCCTTGGAAAGGAGCAGAGGAGGTAGAGGACAATTTTCACCTGAGCTTTCTGCACCTGATGCAGCAGCTCGGTCAGAACTTCCATCCCGGAAAACTTCCCTAACAGAAAACCATTACACCTCAGGTGCACACACAGCAGACAGGAGCAGTCTCAGGAGGGGCTGAGGGGAGCTTCAGGTAGAGGTTGAAGGTTTTGACCCTATAAAAAATAGGGTCAGGGGTTGGGGGAGTAGCAAACAAAGGTTCAGAAGCAGTCAGGGAATATTCCTCAAGTCCCAGATGTTTAATGCAGCTGTGGGTGAGTTAAGTCTTCCCTCTGCTCATGAAACAACAGACCCTGTGGAGGAGGGAGCAAAGTTTAAATGTTTCAGTACACTTACTGTCTGTTGAGTCTTTCAAATTCTGTCTTGTAAATCTGAGCAGCTTAAATCTGTGACAGGCCCCTGAGCCACTGCCTCTTTACTCCAACATTCCCTGTGGACAGGAGGGATAAATGTTGTAGGCTGGGCAGTCAGGAGCTGACAGCAGATTGTTTGGCTCTTTGTTTGCCCCCTTCCCTGCCAACCACAAGTTTGAAGCTCGAATTTAAACAACCAGGATGGAAAGGACAAGATCTCCAAATGACAGCTCCGTTTTGTTGCCAGGGAAGTCTTGCATCCAGGAGACACAAACAGCTCCACAAAGCCAAACATGAGGAGAAGCAATCTGACCCCATTTTCCACAGCGTGGGCTTCCCAAGTATGTGGCTGCTGGATGCAGTTCTGAATGGTCTCCATCTCCTCTGTTTATGTCACCATGTGAGGGGCTGGTGACCTGCTCTGGCTGTGTCCATGTGGGCACATTATTAGGAAGAAAAGGCCAGCAAGTTTTCCCTGCTTCCCTCAGAGGCACGGATGTATGACATAGACCCAGCCTGGCCTGGGAGCAATTGTGAGGGCTTCATTCTGGATGACTTCTCAGGATGCTTTAAATACCACATAAAAACCCTCTTTGCCTTTGGGGGATGTGGATAGTTGAGTGTTGTCCAGCAGAATCCTGTTGATTTTCTGGTGAGCTCTAACTGTAAATATTTGAACAAAAAATTATCTTGTATTAACCTTAGAGAAATTCAATCTCTCTACACATAGTGAAATCTGGCTTGAGTCACAAGTGGAAGTGATAGTTTCATCCCCAATGGATATTCCTCCACACTGGCACAGAAACCAGCATGCTGCCCATCATGGATGCCACCTTGTTCATCAGGAAGGGCTGAAAGGACAGCTGGAATTGCTGGGCAGGATGAAGATGCATAGGTAGAGGTTGATATGGTCCTGAACAGGGCTCCACGTCGTGTGGGATGACTGAGGTGGCTGGTGGAAGGCTTGAGGCTGTCAGGATTGCTGATAACTCCCAAATCTGATTCCTTGCAGAGTCTGGATTTAGCCTGTAGCATGGGACCAGTTTTGTTATTGATCTCAAAGCTCAAGCAAGTTTTCAGCTCTGCTTTAGATAAAACTCCCCTCTGCTCAGCTCAGTTCACTGATGATCATTGTGCCCTCTTGGGGGGACTGTAGATGTTACAGGAAGGGCTCAGTTCTCTCCTTTCTTTTCTTGGACGCTCACCCTTGTCACGGTGTAGAGGAGACAGGAAGCTCCCTGGAAACCTCTGCCTTCACCTCCTGTCTGCCTAATTTATCCCTGGAACTCTGCTACAGCCTGGGATAGTGATACCAGACTCACAGAGGGCAGAGCTGGGTCAGAGAGAAGGAAAAAGAGTACAAATTACCAAGGAGAGGCTAAGCAGGTGGGTGGAGGGAGACAGCAGCAGAAGTGGGAAAAGTGGGAAGAATTGTCTATCCATGGGGAGCTGATGGGCACGAGGAGAGAGCTCTCCCAGCCCTGCAGACCTCTGAGGTCACTGGTAGTGTCTCAAACACTGATGTTCCAGCTGAGGAGCAGCTGACAGCTGCCCCTGCAGCCCTCAGGTGCCTTGAAATCCCACCTTCCTTGACCATCAGAGCGCTTGGGTGGAAACATCTGGAAGCTACCAGCATTCTCTCCAAACTCCCCCTGCTTAAGACACCCAGGCAGGCAGGTTCCTTTTGTACCCATCCAAAGGGACTGAGTGCAGGGCTGAGCTGTGTCCCATTGAGGCACATTGGGATACAGCAGGGCTGATCCCATTGGGAAGGGAGATATCCTTACATGGTCCAGCTCATTTTCATTCCCTGTTTCAAGCCTTGGTTTGGGTGTAGCCACTCCATGTGAGGCTTGGGAGCTCGTGTACAGGCCCGAGCTCCAGCAGGCTCTGGCAATTCCCATTTAGGTTTGACCTTTTGCTGGATATTAAAGCCTTGCTGTGGCTCAGTAAGATGAACACTGCAGCAAACACAATTCCTCAAGATGAAATATCTCTCCAGAGGATAATTCCAGCCTCTTTGAGGGTTGTTGGATTTTTTTTTTTCCCTTTCCCGCTGAATCATTTATTCCTGGTGTCAGGAAGGTACAGAATGACTTTCCCCACTGGCTTTCAGAGCTTCATTGATTCTTCAACTCCCACTCCTGCAAATCTGCTGGAACAGCAGCCCTTTGCCTCTCCAATTCTCCCGGGAGGGGAATGGGGAAGGTAGGGTCTCAGAATTGAAGGAGCTCTTCAGGGAGCCCATTCACAGTCTGGGGGAGATGCCATCATATTTTAAACTCTGTAATCCACAGGCAGTGTATTTATCTGTATTTTTTGGGGGGTTTTTTTTTTTTTTTTGCCTTAAAAGCCTTCTCAGCACTTTGCTGTCTGCTTGGGGAAGGGAGCAGGACACATTTCACTGAGGTTGCACAGGGCACTGTGGACCTTTGGCCCTTCC
Organism: Cinclus cinclus; assembly: GCF_963662255.1. Taxonomy (NCBI): domain Eukaryota; kingdom Metazoa; phylum Chordata; class Aves; order Passeriformes; family Cinclidae; genus Cinclus; species Cinclus cinclus. The sequence goes on along the minus strand of NC_085058.1, from coordinate 3,441,038 downwards.
TGCTTTATAGTTCACTGTTCCAGCTGAACTCTGCTCGTGATGGGTTTGAATCCCTTCAGCAAATTAAGGCAGTGTGCTCCCAAAATGTGTAGTGCACGAATCCATTCAGTGCCTGGCTGCCAGGCAGCAGTGACTGAAGCCAGGCCTCTGCCTGTCATCATCAATCCATTTGCAGCCCCGGCTCTGAGTTCATACCTTGTGCTCTCTGATGCAGCTCCCTTCTCTGCACTCCTGACACTGGGGAAGGCTCTTCTTCCAGCTGGGGGTGGGGAGATGGGAGAACGAGAGGCAATGGAGTTAGACCTGGAGGAAAGAGGGTCCCAGAACCCAACCTGAGGGGTGCCATCACATCACTCTGGGATCACAGGAGCAGCTGGAGCCATGGCCCGGGCACTGTGGTGTGAGGCAGAGGGAGACAAGTGGGTGTGAAGGGCAGGGTCCTGCTTGACCCCTCTCCAGAAGAGGAGCAAATAGGGCAGGACTTGCTGTCATGTGGAGCCCAGCCTTTCCTCAGGGCTGAATGGATCCCAGCGTCCAGCAAAGTTTTCTGGCTGCCAAACCCAGAGCTTTGATTTAAGGAGCCCGAAACGTACCCATTAGCACTTACACATTCCCCTGCCAAGCAGTTGTAAATGTTTCTATTTGTCCTGCGCTTGGTCTGGTTCCTCCTGTTTATTATACTAAATGTACCCAGGACATGACCCTGCTCCCCTTCTCCAGCACTCCCTCTAATTCCAATTGTTTTCCGCTGCTTCCCATGAACTTCTGTAACATAAGTACCATTCAAAGGACAGAAGAATGGAAGGAGGTGAATGTTCATGGAGGTGCTGTGCCCTCCTTGGGACCAGGCATTGGCACCAGTGTTAGTAGGAAGTGCAGAGGGATGCTGCCAGGGAGCTGGGGGCTGGAAAACGATGGTGGAAGCTCAGAGCTGGCAGACAGTTAAGTCACTCTTTATTGCAGTGCTGCACAGGAACAAAAAGGATCAATATTTATTAGTTGCAGAAAGCATAATTTTGCATGAAAGGCATTGATCAGCATGTCAGCCCAGACAAAGTCATTACGTCTTTATGATTTGGTCAACATCCCTCTAGGAATTAGGACATGGTTCCCTTAGAGCTGGGGGGTGAAGGAAAGGTTCAGCATGGTGCTGTGATCAGAGTAAGGCACAGCAGGAATGTTTGGTATCACAGGATGGGCTCAGGGGCTCTGGTCCTCTGCCTCATTGTTCTGTGTGGTCCTTTTGTCACTGAGGTCTAAGGGCCACCAAGAGAGATTCCCTATTTCAGAGTCAGGGCCCAATATTTTAGTCCTCTTTCCTAGTGAGTCAACTGCATCTGTGAAAACTCCCCAATAAGTAACAGTGCACAGTGATTTGCTTTGTGGCAGTGGCTTGGAGGAGGCAGAGGAGAGTTCTGTGGCAGCCTTCGGTAGGGTGGAGATGTGATGGAGAGGATCAGGTGGAAGTAGGAAGATGAGGATGATGGAAGTTGTTGCAGGTTCACAGCTGGACACACAGCTAAAGGGAAGGAACTTCTGGAGCTGCACTGTGGGAGATGACTGCTGCTTACATCTCTCCTTGCTTTGGTCCAGCAGTTCAAATCCTGCCTTTTCCATCACTGTGCTGGCCCCAGCAGAGACACAGGAGCACAAAGATGGGCCTGAAAGCAGCAGGTCCTGTGGTTTTGCAGAACACCTGAGTCAGGACTCTGGGGTCAGAATTCCCAGCAGTGCCATGGATTCCCTCAGGGCAAGCCACAAGCTTGCCACACACATGGCAATTGCAGAGCTCGGCTTCCACTTGGATACCAAAATAATCAGCTCCACAAAAACAGCCTGCTTCAATCAGTAGGAGCAGTGTCTGCTCAGAAAAACCCTGAAAAAGTCCTCATGGGAGCAAGGAATTCTTTCAGCTTTCAGCACTGTGCTGGATGTGAGCCAGGAAAACATGCCCGTGGCATGCTAGCAAGATCCTGATGGGTTCACAGGCTGGTTGTGAGTCAGTTTAGGTGTTTGTAGATAAAAGGTGTCATCGAGTGAGGATGAGTGGTTCTGTCTGGTTCTCTGAATGATGAATGAGGTGTTGTTCCATACAATCAGAAGGAACCTCTGTGTGAATCCTGAAAGACAGTTTTTGAGACAGCTGTTTCTGCCTAACCTGACGGGCAGCCCTTTAGTCAGCAGGAGAGGCTCCTTGAAGAGGTGGCACAGTCAGGTTTAAAGTGCCTGCAACCGACCTGCATTGCAGCTGGTGCTGCAGGGATTTGTGGATCTGGTATCCCTGGCAGAGGCTGGGGGACCCCTCGAGCATGGGAGTTTCAAACTGCTGCCCATCAGGGTCCAGCATCACCATGTTGCTCCACAGAGTCTGGGGGGACTGTACTGCTGTAGGTGAGTCAATAAGCCTGAGTGGGGCTGAGGGATGTGTTCCATCCAGGAGCATTGGGAAGGAATGAGTTTTCAGCCCCAACTTTTGCTTTGCCAGTTGGATGGAATGCCCAGAGCAGGCAGCTTTGCCTCATGGAGTCTCAGTGAGAGAGCCATTAACTTTGTATTAGGACATAAAAACTGTTTGAGCTGAACAGACCCATAGAACTTCCAGCCCTGTATACGGTCTCCACCAGAAGCCAAGCTGGATGCCTTAAAGCAAGGTATAAAAATCCCATTATGCCCATAACAGTGCAATACTACCCTGTGAGGGGAGATTCCCCCCTGACCCCAGCTGGCAGCAGCTTCTACCCCAGAGCAGGAGAGGCAGGAGCTGCTCTGATTGTCACTGGAGCTGGAGTCCCTGCAGCTGCTGTTATTGTGCACATAAATGTCTAATCCTGTGGTGAAACTCTCTAATTCGGGTTGTTATAGTGCTTTTTTGATATCCTGGTGAGGAGCTGATGGTCTTGGATGACCTGCTGCAGGCTGCTCTTTGGAGAGGAGAAGAGGAGCTTTTCCCCTTTCCCCATGCCAGTGCTTGCCCCTTCTTGAACTCTGTAATTAATTTAAAAGCATCCAAGGCCAAGTTGGATAGGGCTTGGAGTAAACTGGTCCAGTGAAAGGTATCTCTGCCCCTGGCAGGGATGAAACTGGATGAGCTCTAAGATCCCTTCTAACCCAACGTTGTGGGATTGTGTGATTAACTCTCCCTGTGGTCTGACCCCGCCGTGGTGGGGAGGAGGAGCAGCACTGCCCATTGCCATGGCTCTATGGGCTTTTGGCTCAGGTGTTGCTCTACAAGCAGCCATGTACCAAAGGTAGATTTCTTTGCCTATGAGGTATTTAGTGGATATTCCTTAGGGTTGTGGGGCTAGTTGGTTGATCAATGGCTGGGTATAACCTCAATCTTTGGGTGATAGAAGCACTTTGTAGTCTGGCAGGGTCCTCTCTATCCTCTTCTTTGGCCATCCCAGCCAAGCCTCTTGCTGTGAGTGCCAGGTGAAGCTGCTGGGATGCTGAGCAGGTGCTGTGTGACAGAGGCTGGAGCTGCTGGAGACCAGGATGGTGGCTCGCTGTGATGTTTGGGAGAAGAGCTTGACACGGCTTTGATGAGATTTTTTTCATTAGATTTCTGCTAATTAAGTAAAAACTTAGATTTTCACCCATGGAAGAAGACCAGCTCCCAAATAGCCACCTTTAGGATGAGATACTCATCCCAGAGACCGCCTTTCTCACTGGTCTGGCACCCCCAGCCCCCCATCCCTGGGCATAGGAGAAATTAAGTCGAGGACTACCCAAGAACGAGCAGCAAAGTTGTGTTAGCCTGCTGGAAGAAGGGAGAGGGGAATGGAGGCAGGAGAGCAGGTCTGGACATGCACAACGGGGAGGAGGTGACACTGCCTGGGATAATTGGACCATTAAATCTCACAAAGGCGCCGACACTTACACAATGTGGCTCAGGGATACACTCTCCAATAGCACTCGCAGCTATCTGCAACCATTCTTCTGATGATCCAGTGCTTAATCCCATTGTTCAGACTCCAGGTTAAATTGTTCTCAACCCACAGTGCAGAGGCCAGATATGTTTGCAGAGATAGGCAGGCGTAACTGAGGGGAAATTTTGGCTCAGAAATCCATTTGTAAATGTCTCTCAAATGTCTGCTCCTGTTCCCTCTGCCTCCTCTTTGCCAGCCCTTCCACCTCCAAAATCTCCACACTGAAGGGAGCCATCCCGGTTCTCTGGTCAACCCCCCTTTATTCTGCCCTGCTTCTCCTAAGAACAAAGAATGCCAGAACTGCCTGATAGAGTCACAAAATTGGCTTTAAATCCTTCTAGTTTGCAGAACTGCTTTAACTCTCTTTATTTACTGTAGTGCTGGGGAGGAAGGGTTTAATCCTTTAGCCGCATTCTCAGACTCTTCAGCTGTGGGAGTCCAGAATGCCATTTTTGCAGTAACAAAAGTGGAATTTTGCATGCAGACACAGGGCCCCGGGAGCTGGGGACTGAAGAACGCCCTGTTTCTGAAGGCTTTGTGGTAAAGTTGTGGCTCTGGGTGTTTTGGGGCTTTCAAGAAAGGCTGATCCTGGATAATATCTTTATAGGTTCTTAATTCACCAGCTCTAATCCATGGAGCACATCAAACCCCAGCCCTCCACCCACCCCCCTGGATTGTTGTTTGGATCCTAAAATGCAGGCAGGAGGTTTGATCAAGGCTGCTCAGATCCCTGAGCTGGGTTTGTGGTGCTGGCTATCCCTGGTTAGGGGCAAAGCTGAGCTCCCCTATTTGGTCACTGATCCTGTTCAGTTCTGGAGTGTTCAGGGGGGTCACTGTGCTCATTGCTGGGGTGCTCGCACAAGTCCTGGGGCTAAGACATTTGAGGTCTGGGATTCAAACCAAAAGCAAAGAGAATTTTACCCATGTCTTATGTTTTTCAGCAGAAAACCCTTTCTCAGTCCCATGTCTGCCAGGTGGGGGATTGCATAACGCTGCAGATGTTCCAGCTGTGCTGCTGAAGTGCTGGGTGTTGCTTCTGTTTTGGTTTATTCTGGGTTTTTGTAGAAAGATGATTTCCAGGTGTTACCTGGCACAGTCACATAGGTGATGGCAGGACAGGAGTGTCTTTGCCTGGCAAGAAAGGGTTGGACTGGGACAGAAAGAGACCCCAGACACCGTGCCGTGGGACGTCGGGCTCAGGGCTGGCCATGAGGTGTAGCTGGAGCTCCTTGGGCGATGTGAGCTGGAAAGTTTGTGACTCCCAGTAATTCATTCCCTTCCTGGGGCTGTCTGAGCTCCATTAAGACTACCCAGAGATGCCTGGGGTATACTTCTTTTCCTCTTTTTTTCCCTTTGATGCCTCCTTCTTTACTGTAGGAGACTCCAGCAGCTCGGGGTTGCCCTTTCCTGCCTGGGCTGGCCAGGGCTCCCTTGGTGAGCAGGTATTAATGGCAGGGGAGGGCAGGACCTGTGATAACTCAGCCTGGCAGCCCCAGCAGCACTGAGCTGATGGAATGGTCTTTGGAGACCCAGAGAACTCCAGTCAGCACTTCTGCCTGAAAAGAGTTGTTGTGAAAGGATGAAAGAAAGTCACTCCAGATCCCAGAATACAGGCTCTTCCTTTGGGAGGGTGTAACTGAATTGCTACCAGCAGTGTGGTTTTGTTTTAAAATTAATTTGAACAGAGAATTAAAGAAGAGAATGGACTTTCCCTCTGCTAAGGATTTATACACATCCACCTTACCCAGCCCCTCCCACCTCTTCACTGAGCCCCAGGCAGAGTTTTGAGGGCTGGTTGTGGCTCAGTTTCCTGCAGCTTGAGCAGGGAGTTGGGCTCTGGGTTCCCCAAATTCACATGTGGGGCTCTGTAGCCAAAGCACAGTCTGGAGCATGTTCTGTGGTGGCCCAGTGTGACTGCAGAAACCTCCTCCTTTGTTCTCCCAATGGTGCTGATGTCATGGTGCTGTCCCATTCCCTGCAGATGGTTTTCATCACCCTCCCATTAAGCCAAGCCAGCCTGTTAGCACAGCACGTGTCCCAGGACCCAGATTTGTGAACCAGATCAGCTGTTCTTGCTGCAACACCCAGTGGGCTGTTGCAAAATGCTTATTTCCCCATGGCCTATGAGCCTGGAATTATTCCAGGACACCTTAGGGGTAAGAAGCACCTTTAGTTTGTGAGCAGGATTGTCACTTATCCCTGTTGCTCATATTTTCATATCCCCTACACAGTGATGAGCCAACTCAGTGCCCAGGAGGGTCACCGTAGCACTTGTTCCCTACAAGCTTGTGACACCTCGTCAGCACTGTGCATGTGGAGGTGCTTCCTGATGTCCACTGTTCACTCTGGGGTGTTACAGGGATCCCAGCCACCTGTGTCACTGCCTTGCATCACCTGCAGCCCCAGCGCTGGTTCCCAGCTGGAAGGGGATGGTGTGGAGCTGGCAGGATGGGAGCCAGGACTGGCAGCTGGCTGGGCAAGGGAACCACTTCAGGCATCACACTGGCCTTGGCCCCAGTCAAATATTTTCTGTCACTGATCCTTACGAGTTTCGTGGCATCCCCAAATGAGGCACAGGGGATTACAGAGCAGCCAGCTTTCCTTTAAAGCTTGACCTTGGCATCAGGCTGGTAGCATGGCAAGGAAGAGATGAGTTAGCTGGCAGCTTGCCTGTGTGTGCCAAAGGGTCTTTAAAGCCTCAAAGGATGCATTAGTTTGATGTCAGAGGCTTTGTTTGTGGCATTCCCTGGCATAATCCTCTTCCCTCTGTGTGTGTGTGTGTGTGTGTGTGTGTGTGTGTGTGTGTGTACGTGTATTTCCTGCCTGCATCCCTGATGCTCCCCCATCCTCTGTCCAAAGAGCTTGGCTAGGTGGCATGGACAGCTCCAGCGAGACAGATGGAGATGGATCCAGGCCTCTGTGGGAACAGCTGCATCCCTGACAGTCCCCTTTGGTCATGCACCTGTTAGGAGCCATACTTAGCATGGGAAAACTTTCCAGAAAATAGAAAGCAGGGCAGAAGTGGGAAGGCAGAAAGGCTGGGAATTTGGCCTCATTCTCCTCAGCAGATCCCAAAGCTCCAAAGCTGCCTCTCAGTAATAGCATCCAAAAATGCCAATCAGGTGAGAGCAGGCAGTACTCTGAGGCCTGCTGGCACTGTCTGGGATAGCCTGAGTGAGTGATGGCTTCATAACTCCTGCGCAGGATGCCAGCGAGTGCTGTGTGGTCCTGAGCACTTGGGAGCTGCCATATGGGAGCTGTTGGGGATCCTGGAGCAGCCACATGCTGGGGGTCATGGTGCAGACCCCTGTGTCCATCACAGCTCACCCAGGGCTGCTGCAGCTCCTCTCCCTCTTCCTGTCAGCTTGTGCTCCAGCCTGGCTGCCACACTCAGCCATCCATCCTCAGCCCTGGGCACTGCTAGCTGCCCATGGAGCTCAGATGGATGGATGGACGGATGAGGAAACCTCCTGCTGGTGCTGGGCAGGGCTCTCTGTGAGGAGATAGGAGGCTCTGCAGCTCTTCCTCTGATAAATGTAGAGCCCCAAGTTAGATGCTTGCAGCCTCATGGCAAATTAATGTGCCTTGTCCCCCTTCTTGCAGCAGGGGCTCGCTGGGAGCCTGGCACAGAGGGAACAGGTCCAGGTGGGTTTGAAGGCCGTGTTTTCTTTGTGTTCTTTTCCTTTTGTAAGTGCTGAGCTGCATTTTCAGCACCCAAGTGTACCGTTGGCACAGGAGGTCCCCAATGGCCATCACTGCTGTGTCACAACTGCAGCCTCTCTGTTCCCCGCCTGTCTTCATCTCTGGAGAGAGAGCCTTCCCTTTCCTGGAGCTCCTGCTGTGAGGAGTGAAACCCTATCCATGCTTGGTGACTGCAGGAAGCTTTGGATGGATGAGAATGCAGTGTAGTTGGATGCCTCGGGAGCGGCGGGTGCTGCTGGCAGGTGGTATCACCTCCCTGGAAGGACAGTGTCCCTTCCCAGCTGCTCCCTGCTCTGCCTGATGCATGGCTTATCCAATACCTGCTCCCCACTTAGCATTCCAGGAGTTATGGCCACCCGAGCTGGTGCTTAGTGAGGGGATTTGCTGTACTTAGATGAAAAATGCAACAGGCACTTTAAACTGCCCTGTAGCTAAATTGAGCTGAGTTTTCCAATCCCTGCAGCTCTCAGCTCTGCTCCTCTGCCCTCTTAGCAAGAGGCAAGGAAACTGTTAGGTGGCTTTTAGGAGCCACCTAAACATCTGCTAAATGTCTTCCCTGAGTGATGCTCTTGGTCAGTGCTTCAGCCTCAGGAGCAAGGTCTGGGTGTGAAACCAGGAAAGGAAGAGGGAATATGGATATGGTATACCAGCAACATCTCCAGCTGATAGGATAAATGAATGGTATTCCTAACTGCTTCATCAAGACCTTTGTGGCACTGGAACAATTTCCATTGGCACACCTGTGTGGAAATGTGAATAGGAACATCTTACAATTTCCAGGAGCCTGAGCCCTGCTGGTACCAGTGCCAGGTCTGGTGCTCCAAGATCGGTTTCTGTGCCACCAGAAGTGCCACTCATCTCCTTCCAATGGCCACTTACAGCTTTTTCCTTTTAAGATTGAGAAAATCCTTGTCACGTTTCCTAATGTTTCTGTGTGGTGTGAGGAAGTGATCATAGAGAGAATCATACCTATTTCTGCTTGGGAGTGGGAGAAACAAGAGGTCATTACTCATCTCAGGCCTGGGCTTGGATTGAATGAACCTGGTAATCTGGGATAACTGGATAACCTGTATAGTACTTGCCAGGTGCTTAACACCTCTTCATATGCCAGGAAGGCTTTCTTGGAACTGGAGGCAGGGCCAACATAAATTGCTTCTGTCAATGTGCTTTATTGGACTACATCAAAGTAGAATCGATAGAGAGTTTAAAAAACCTAACAAAATGGGGTTTCTTAAGGCAGAGCAAGTCATAAACAGACAGGAGTGTTGTGCAGGTCAGGTTTCACCTGGCAGCCAGGGAAACGGGGGGGCTCTGGCTCTGTCAGGGGTGATACATTGCACTGGAATATTTCAGGGGAGGGAAAGCATCCAGGAGCTAACACACTGCTGCAAGGAGAGGGCCTCTGAGTGGGTCGGGTTTGTGCCTCCAACTTTGCTGTCACAGATTTATACTGATATCATCTCTCTCAGTGTAAGTTACCTGTTTCCATTTAACCTAGATGAAAGCTCGAGTGTGGTTATTGTATTCTAAGGTTGCTGGAACTTGTTAATAATTTAGAATAATCAAGTCAAATTAATTCACTCTTAAAATTGAGCTTATTTGCATTGGCTGGTCTGGTTTTTTTTTTTTGTGGCAGATCTCTCTGCGGGTATATGTTTGTGTAAGCTTTTTGTGTGTGCTCATGAGTGTTTGTGTGCATATGTAATTTCCTTCTCCATCTCACAACCAACAGAGGCTGAGCTGGATTTAAATTTTGTGCAGGAAAGATGTGAAGAAGGTCCACCCCAAAGTGGAGCTGAATAGCTGAGGTATAAATCCACAGGGAAAAATGGGGTTTGTAATGGAAATGCTGCCTCGTTTTAAATTATAGCCAGGCATCTGTGAGGCCGAAATTCCTGCTGCAGCATCCAGACGGTGCCTCAAGCTGGCTGCACGTTCCCAGAAATGAAGAACCCCCCCAGCCTACCTGCAGCCTGACCTTTGTGCTGACACTGTGGTGCAGCTTTTGTGCTGCACGGGGCGGGTGCAAACGCACAGTGACAGATTGCTGCTGACAGGGAGAGGCTCCTCCAGCTGCATTTCTCTGCAGCCCCTGCCATATATCCAGGGGCTTGTTAGAAGAACAACAGCACCAGCCAATAACCAGTTGGTCTAAGCCCCTGGGACAGACCGTATGGCCCACACTGTGCTTCCTAAGCTGTGAGTGTGGAGTAAATTCAGCTGCCGTAGTGCTTGCAGCCCTCGTGTTACACAGCGAAGGAAAACACCCCGGAGTGTGTCTGTGGCAGAGCCTGTACCTATAAATAACAGTGTTTGTGTGTGTGTGTGTGCATATTTATGTGTCTGTGTATTTATTGTGGGTGAGGCTGGTTGTAGAGCAGCCCAGAAAATGGAAATCCTTTTGTGCAAATCTGCTTGCATGGAGGCAATGAGAGCCAGGAGACCAGGGGTGATGAATTGGCCCTGAACCGTGATGACAGTCCTTTTTTTTTTTTTTTTAAAGTCAAAACAATTTCAGGGAAAGGGTCTCCAAAAAAGGTCCAGTTTCAGGAGGTAGCACAATTGAATTTCTGGTTCCTGGCTGCCTGCCTGGAGGGCCTCTTGTCACTTCTACTTTCTTCCAACAAGGCAGAAGGCAGAATTGACAGCAGCCTTCCCGCCAGGCTGTTAGGGAAACAGGGAAGCCAGATGCTTTGCCTCCCTGCTCCCTCCCCTTCTGCAGCCCAAGAGCCAGAGAGTTAAGTTGCTTAACTCTTCCATTCTCCCTCTCCAGTGCTTCTGGTCTGACCCAGCAGGGATGCTGAGGAAAGAAATGCTTGGGAGTTTGCACAAAGGGTCCACCCTCACTCTTGAGGGTGGGAGCGGGTCACAGTAAAGTGCTTTTGTGCTTTGTATATTAGACTTTTATACAGAAAGATTCTGCATAGAGGCACATGGTGGGAATGGGCTGATACAGGAGCCTCTCCCCCAGGAAACCCAAGGTAAATAATATGATTTCAGAGCTTCCAGCCCAAACCCACTTCTAAACTCTCCCTCAATCCCTGTTATTTATATCACTGCATATAGGGTGCAGTGTAGGTGAGAGCTGGAATATTCCCATAATTTCTCCAGCAAGAACAGTACACTCAGCCCTCTCTTTTCTTTGTGTAGAATTATCATCTTTAGATGTTAACGGATGTGGAAGGTTTCGGTTGCTGTTGAATTAACATTTCTATATGCATCATTTCCCTAGATAATTTGCTGACTCTAAAATTTTTGTGTAATCAAATTGGCTGGCTGTTTTAACATTTGTCCAACACCATTTTTATGTGGTAGTTAAATGAAGTGGAGAATGGAGCCCTTTCTTTAGACTCAGGACTGTAGCAGGGTGAGGGTCTCTGGTATGTTTTTTTGAGACAGGACCTGCTCTGTGTCAGGGGTTGTGCATTTCCAGCACTCACAACCCACAGAGCCCTTTTTAGTCTGCCCACACCTACAAAATGGTATGACAAAGTGGTGGTAGGTGGCCAAGAGCTGACACCCTCTGTCTCCCCAAGTTCATCTCATTGCCAAAACTTCGGTACAGTGGTTAAGGTGAGAACCCTTCTCCTTTCCTACTAAGGACAAGAGGAAAAGGCCTCAGGCTGTGCCAGGGGAGCTTCAGGTTGGACATCAGAAGGACTTTCTTCATGGAAAGGTTGGTCAGACATTGGAATGGGCTGCCCAGGGAGGTGGTAGAGTCCCCATCCCTGGAGGTGTCCAAGGAATGCCTGGGTATGGTATTCAGAGCTCTGGGCTGGTGACAGGGTAGGGATCAGTCATAGGTGGGACTTGATTGTCTTGGAGGGCTCTTCCAGCCTCAATGATTCTGTGAAATTGCTCCAAATGGGACCAAACCAGGGCCTTGAAGGGATAACTGTGCCAAGGGAGGTTTAGACCGGGTATTGGGAAAACTTTCTCCACAGAAAGGGTGGTCAGGCATTGGGACAGGAAAGTAGTGGAGCCACCATCCTTGGAAGTGTTCAAAAAATATGTGCATATGGCACCTGAGGACATGATTTAGTGTGACCGTGGTGGTGGTGCTGTGTGGAGCATTGGACTTGGTGGTCACAGAGGTCTTTCCCAGCCTCAGTGGTTCTGTGGTTCTGTTTCTGAAGTTCCCTGCACTCACACTGTTGGGCTGTGGGCAAATGGCTCTGCAACCTGTGGGCTTTGCTGGGGGCCATCCAGGTACCTCCAAAAGCAGGGAAATCATAGGGTTTCCTTAAAAGCCATACAGCCCTTCTCCTCCTGTGTGCCTCTTTGTCTCTGCATACCCAGGAGCTGGATCTCTGTGCTTGTACAGCCTTCCCTCGTGCCAGCAGTCCCTGGGTCCCTGTGCCACCTTACCCAGGCAGGGAGGATGGTGATGGAGCAGGCATTCCTCTGGGTTTGGCATGCTCAGCTCAGGCAGGAGGGAACACCAGCCGCAGGCAAACCACAAACATTTGTCACCTGCAGCAAGGCAAAAAGTGTTGCCCAGAACAGCCTTTGGAAATGTTTTAATTACCCCTGGCTGATTTGGCAATCAACAAACTTGAGGTAAATATCACAAGTGGAGACAAAGTCTAAGGGGAATTTTATGCTTGGAGTCAAATTTCAGCAATGTTTTTGAAGCGTTTCTAACTGGGATGGTTTAAGAGCCATCCATAAACCTTCCTGAATCCAAACAGTTCTGATGTACGTGGGAAGCAAATCAGTCATGCAGCTCTAGCACAGTACTGAGAGCTGGAACAACATGGGGCTTCTCAAAGAACCAGCCTAACCACCGAGGTACTTCTGTGCAGCTTTTCAGTCAGAAAACTTCTTTAATGGACTGTAAATCAGAAAAGGAAACTTATTTTTTGTTTTTTAGGCTTGAAAGGTGTGTGCATGTGCCCGACAGCTTTCACAGCGAGCCATCCCTGCTGGCCAAAGCAGATTCTCCATGCCTGCTTCCAAGCAGCACAAGATGAAACAACTGGTGGCAGAGTGGGGTGTCTCTACAATCCTAGCCATGAAGAGAGGTGATTATTCCTCCCTCCTAATTCCACTTTCCATACGGAAATTATACTGTGCCAGAGGCGTGCACCTTCCTCTGTTCTGTCACCGTGCGCTGCTAGGAAGATTTATTTCAGTAATAAGGTCTTAGCAGTGAAACTTAACAAAAATGAGGGGGCAAGTTTATTAATTATATATTTTACAGTTCATTAAATATAATATTTAACAGAAGTAATTGCAGGAGTATGCATTGATGGCACAATTAATTTCCAGTAATAAACGGGTTGTGCGTCCCTTTGTCGGACTGATCAGAAACAAATCCTGCCTCATGCTAAACCTCTCTTATCTCTTTCCATTTGCAGGAGATGAAACATCCTCCTGCTCACAGCACAGGGAAGAGGCTGGAGCTGGGCTGCTTTCTCCACAACTGTAGAACTACAGTGAAACGGGGATTCTTTGTTCACGTTTCATTGGCTTCTCTGAGGAAAACAGCGACCATGAGATGAGACAGAGCCTTGGGGTGAGTGCAAGTCCCACCATCAGTTCTGCTAGCTCCCTCAGCTGGGCCTGGTTCCCTCCATCCCATCCTGCCTTGCAGCCCCAGCTCTGGGAGGCAGGAAAGCTTTGTACCACAGGACTCAGGTCTTTCAGTCCACAAGCTGCTTCTAAGCAGTCTCCTCCATTTGTGCTGAAATGCTGTGTAGGAGCACTTGTCACTCACCTCAGCTTGCATTCAGCATGTTCCCAGAACCTGGGCATGGATGTAGATGAGCTGTCCATGTGGGAACTTGCTGGACTCTCAGGGCACCTGCCCCTTTGGAATCTGACACAAAGGGTGCTCCTCATGTGCCCTGAGGTCTGTGCAGTGGGAAAGTTATTTCTGCACTATCACTGGCAATGTTTCTATTCTCCTAACACCTTTCAGACAGATTGCTAGGTTCTCCCTCATGCAGGTGTCCATCTCCAATTATCTTCCTCCTACCTGGGGTACCCACAGAGCCTGTGACACACTTGAGTGATTTTTATTCCCTCCACTTGAGGGAAGTAGCTTGCAATGTTTTAAACTGGTCCTCTGTGATTGACTCATGCCACCTATTTCTGAAACACAGCCAATAAGGTAAGAGAAGATTTAGAAAAGTTAACAGTGTCCAGACCTTTTTAGGACAGGAAGGGAGCCAAAAAGTTGGTTAATATACTGTAAAGAGCCAAGCCCAGCACTGCTGTTCAACACAGAGCCATCCTGTGAGAGTGTGATGTTCCTTTTTTATTTGTCATGGAAACGGTTGGTGCAGTTGGTGGCTTTTCCCAGGAGGCAAAGGAGCTGCTCTAGGAGCTCTGTGCACCTCCAGGAAAGGTCCTTCCTATGGAGGAGGTGATGGGAGCTGCTCAAGGAGGTACTTTTGCAAAGGCACGCCACAGGGATCAGGGCTCGGTTCAGCCTTTTAGTGTCTTCATTACTGAGGTGGAAGATGAGCATCATGTGAATGGCATGGAGGGTGAGAGTAAGAGGGAGCCATGCCAAGGGCCAGAGGAGATCCCAGGTTCCAGCCTGGCCAAGCTGAGCACAGCTGGGCTGTGTCTGCCTTAGGCTCAGGCTTCCCATTGACCTGGTTTTGTGAGTAAAAGCAAAGAGCTGGGGCTGAGCCTGGGCAGTCTGAGCAGCAGGCTGGGTTTGTGAGGGCAGCTTTGAGCTGAGTGTTGGCTGCTCTGCTCTAAACCCCAGGTTTTCTGCAGGTCCGTCTTGTAAATATTTAAATGCAGGAGTAGTAGGCCTAGCAAGTCTGTGTGGGAATTTGCAGGCAGGGAGGGGAGCAGAATGTGTGTGAGCTGCATGTCTCCCTCTCACGTGTCTGCACCCATATGTGCAGTCTCCCAGTGCCTTCCAGAGAGATTTTAATCCAGAGAGCTCTGACAAGCTTTCAGGCATCAATCACTCAGAGCCACAACAGCCCTGCAAGGTCAGGCAGTGTTATCAGTCTCCCCTCAGAGCAGTGTGTGAGCCTCAGCAAGGAGCGATGGGCAGAGGGAGAGTGGCTCCTGAGTGTGCCTGAGATTTCCTGCAATCAGAGCTTTCCAGATTCCTAGAGCCAAGGGTGGGATCCAGGTCTCCTGGAGCCCTGCTCCCTGCCCTGACCACTGGAAACACTTCCTAACCACAGAAACCTCACCGTGAAACCACGCACTGGAGCAGGGCTTTGTAGTTTGGCAGGCAGAGCACAGGCTCTGCTCTACCCAATCTGCAGGCACATTTTTGGGGTTGCGTGTTTACTGAAATCTTGGCTTTGCTGGTCTGCAGAGGATAAAAGTTGATTGTTGAGCAGCCAGGGCTCGGCGTCGCCCTGCCTGTACGTGTAAATACCCTGCACAGCCAGACCAGGCCAGGGGCTGCAGGCTGCTCATGTGAGGAGCCTTGTCTCTGCTCTGTGCTAAACATGTCTCTGGTTACCTGCTCTCACTGGAGCTTTTCTGGCTTCTCCAATCCTTTCCTTGGCTGCTCTGGCTGCAGGGTCTTGTGATAGCTGGCTGGATTTATTTATTTAATAATAAAACTTAAAGAGCTGGTTGTTTTCCAGGCAGTTGCTGTCTCTGTGGAGCCAGGTCATGATGGGGTTGGTATGGAGGGAAGCAGGGCTGCTTGGGGAGCTTAAAATCTGCCAATCCCACTATTCCTTCTGTCCCTCAGCCTTCTCCAGTAACCCCTTCTTCCTGCACTGGCAGGAAAGTTTATGGTGCTGTGCAGGCTGTCCAGACCTTGCCATTTCCACCTCTCTCAGGATGTGACAAGGATAGTAGAAGAGAGAGTTCACTCAAGGCTACAAACAGGACAATATAACAATAAAGAGAAGATGATGGAACACAAAGAGTGGGCCTTCCTTTGGTTATTTCTCCTGTACAGATCCCTACAGTTGTCACAGGATGTGTCTCCTGTCTCTCACCCCCTTCCATAAGGGACAATGGCATCCTCCCTGTAGGGCTTAGCAGTCCTGTCTTTGTTCTCATGGCTGGGAAGCAACTGCACTCTTTTGGAGGATGGACAAGTCAGGGCTTTGAAACAAAATTCAGATGTTTGTGCTCTGGATCCCAACCTGAGGCATCTGCTGGTCCTAATCTGAAGGGCTCCCTCAACCCCATCTTTACACACTGTACCCACAGGTTGAATAGGTCACTGTGCTGCTTTAGGAGACTTAATTTTCTTCATCTCCATGAAATCCTGAGTTGTGCGGTACCTGCCCGACAGCCCTGCTTTGGGCAGAGGTCAGTCAAATCACTCCCACTCCATCACCACTGCTTTCCCTCCCTTGGGATTTACAGCTGGATGAGGAAACCCACCTCCATCACTCTCTGGCCTGGGCTGGGTCATGTTCAGGTGCATATTAAAAACTCCACGTTCCAAGAGGCAGGAATCTGTCACAGCACAACTCTGTGCCTCGGGATGGGCAGAGGGAAGGGGGTTGTTCCTTGAAGGTTTGGCTTCAGGAATAAATGTGTACCTCCACAGTCTGCCCATAAAACTGATAACACTGAGATTGCTTTACACATCAGCAACAGAATGGAGACAGTGGAGGCAATTGGGATCCAAAATAATTATGTTTATCATCAATAATCTTCACACAGAGTCTAACAGCACATTAGCACTTCCAGCAGGCAGTTTTCAGGAGCAGGGAATGCAGGCAGTGTTTTAGAGGATGCACTGATTATTTTAAAGGACACCAGCCACAACTGAACTTGCCATGGGGGATTCTCTGAGCTGCCAGCACACCCTTTTATTGCATGTGTGGGGAACAGGAGCAGGGCCAGTGCTGAACCATCTCTGTAAAGTGTTACTGGGTGTGGTTTCCAGAGTCAGGCAGTGGAAACAACAACTCAGCCTCTTTCTGATTTATCTCAGAGATTTGGAAGGTGTAATCTGGAAGAGCCTATAGCTGCTTGAACCCCTCTCCACGGACGGGATTATTGCAAGGGAAGTTTCTCATGTTTCCCCTTGTGATGCTGCCTCTGCTCCTCCCTGTTTTCCTGCCAGTCCTGGAATACATAGCCCTGAACACAGAGTGCAGGGCTGAGCTCCCTGGTGGCAGAACTACCCGCCCTGTGCTACTGCACAGTCTTGGGGGTGTGGGGCTACAAACGTCCAAGCAAATCCAAGTGATCTCAGTTCCAAATGGGTCCCTGAAAACACCTGCAAGCAGCAAAATCCAACATTCTTCACCCTTGTCCTGCAGCGTGGTCCTCTCTCTCCTTGTGCTGCACTGTTAAGGAGGGCCAAGCTTTGCATCAAGGGAGAAGAGGCCAGAGAAAGTCCTGGCCAGGAGGAATGCACTCAGGCACTGCATTCAGCCTTTTGATGTAAGGGCTTAGTAACAGTCTGCTTGGAAGTAAAGGTCTTGGAGCCAGATTTGTATGTGGAAATAGTTGGAATCTTATCAAAAGCCCACAGTGCCTCATCTCTTCAGCAGAACATCTGAGATGCTGCACATTTATTTACTGTGATGTTCCAGGTTATAAAGTGGCTTTATAACCCCTTGTTTTCCACGATGATCCCCGATGAAGGCATAAAATCCATTCTTTTGGATCAACAGGATGCCAGTCCTGAGGTGTGTCTGGGTGTAAGGGAGTGGCAGTTCCCATCCTGTGTCTGTCAGTAGGAACTGGTGTTTCTCCCGCAGACACCACCCCACTGCCAAAAACTGCTTTAGCAAGGCTCTTAGGAGCTACTTTCAAACCTGGAAGGATTTTTGGAGCCAAACATTGGTCTATGTGCATTTTTACTGAAATTCAAATGCAAACCAGCCAGACTTTTACTCCAGCATTTCAGCTTTCCTGCAGATTGCTTTTCCAGGGGCACCTTCTGGCTTATCTGCAAGACTATGGGAATGCTGTCGAGACAGGAGCCATTTTCCTGTGCATAAAAGGCACCCAGCTCAGGTCCTGTGCTGTGGGTATCTCATGCCAAGGAGCTGAGGAGGAGAGTTGAGCTCCAGGGAGTGCTTTGGGGCTGACTTGTAAGAGCCTTGTGGCTCCCTGTGCAACTGAGACCTGCCTGTGGTGTCAGGGAGATGTAGTTCCACAGCCAGAGGATATTGGGGTGAAATGACACTCAGGGAGTCTCCAGAGCCAGCTTTGAAGTGAGGCCCACTTGTTCTGGGCATCCTCCAGTCAGCTTTTGTGTGTCTTCAAGGAGAGGGCTTGTTCTGCCTCTCTGGGCTGCTGTCCTGGATAATTGTGTTTTCCTGGACTGCAGTGCTCAGAACTGGCTGTGAAATCTTTTCCAAAGTCTTGGCTCCTTTTTTATGCTAGCAGAGGTTCTGCTTTCAAAGCAGGTTTATCACTGGCTTAACACCCACCAGGCTTCCCCTGTCCTCCCAGAGATCCTCCAGCCTCTGTGGGCTTTTCCAAGTGCAGAAGGGATGATGCCGGCTCCCATCCAGCATGTATTAAGGGTGGCTTAGAAAGGCACTTTATAACTTGGAACATCACAGTAAATAAATGTGCAGCGCCTCAGATGTTTTGCTGAGGAGATGAAGTGTCGCAGGCTTTTCAAGGGATTCCAGCTAATTCCACATGCAAATCTGGCTCCAAGGCCTTTCCTTCCCCCAGAGGACTTGGGGCTAGCCCAGACCATTGCATGCCCTGGCCCAACTCAACCAGTCTAGGAAGAGAGTGGCACCAGTACAGAGAGGGGCCTGAATGTCCCTCCCGTGGATCAGAAGAGGAAGATTCTGAACCAGTGATGGATGCAGCTGGGGGAGCTCCTGTGGTAGATCCTCAGCAAGTGAGCTGCAAAACCAAACTTTGTGGCGTGGAATTGCACCAGGGAAAAGGAGGAGGAGGAGGCTTGTCCCAGGGGCTCCTGCCAAAGTGTGAGACTGGTGGAGGTGAACGGAGGAGCAGTGAAGGGATCCTGAAGTGATCCTGGTGCTGTGCTGGCATACTTGCTGTAGAGTCACAGCAGAAGGAGGTTTTGAAAACAAGTGAGGAGCTTTCTGGGTGTTTTTCCCTGCTAGAAGCATGAATAAAGAAAAGCACGGCAGTGCTTCATTGGAAATCTGGTGGGTGGCCTGGTGCTATGAGCTGATAGAAGGTGGGGGCTCATTCCTTCATAATGAATGAAAGATGACAGATGGGGAGAGGCAAGGAAAGGCCTTCAGCACTGGTATAATTAACTTACTCCTGAGAACACTGGGATGAGCTTTTTTCCTAATATGATAGGGAAAAGAGAGGATTGTTTGACTGAGAGTAAGGAGATAATGGGAATTGTAGAGGTGAATGTGGTTGTCCCTCTGTTCCTGAGATACTTGAAGCAAAGTGTCCGTGCCAGCTTCAGGAGCAGACGTAGAGGATGGATTCCCTGGTCTGGGTGGGGGTTGGGCTGCACCTCCTGGGGTGCTTCTCCGAGCTTAATCCACAGCCCTGAGCCCTTGGCTTGGAGGAGGAGGTGAGGAGCCGAGCCCCCTTCTCAGCAATAATGACTTCACACCCTGACTTTTTCCCCACGAGCCTTTTCTCTTGCACACTAACGAGTCTGAGCCTACTTCATTGTGCCTCGGTAATTGTGCTTTTAATTATGCTGTGTGTCTACCACCATCTGTTGTGCTCTTTTCAGAATCTGTTTCAGTTCTGATATCCCCTTTTGAGATGAAGGGACCACGAGTGCCCACAGTACCCAAGGTGTGGATGAATCACAGATTTTTCTGTTCTGTTCTTTGCTTTCCAAATGATTCATTCCACTTGATCTGTTTCTCGATGGTTGCCCAGCCTTGAGCTGACATTTTCATGGAACTGACAGCTTTATGTGGAAAAATGAGGGCCAACCGAAAGGAGTGGAAAAGGTGTCTGTTGGAAAGAAAAATCCTGATCCTTTCAAGATTAATTTATTTGGACAAGGGCTATCAGAGGATTCTGAAGGGAGAGGTTACGATAGCTCCCAGTGTGGATGTCACCCGGGAGAGGCCAGTGTGAAGTTGCTGGTGTTGGGATGTGCTGTGACTTGGGAATAGATGGAAAAGAGCAGCATGGTACACATCCCCCCAAAGCAGGGCTGCAAAGGGACAGAGACATCAAGCCAGGAGAGGACGGAGCTGGAAAAGCTCCAGCTGCAATAAAGGAGATGAAGAGAAGCAAAACAAGGTTAATGAACATGACAGCTTGTTAGGAAGGGAGGACAACTGCAAGTTTGGGCAGAGGACGCCCAGCAGCATTGGGAGGGTTTTACATCCAGGGGTTGCAGTGAAGTGGGGTCCCAGCAGGAGCAGCAGCATCCCAGACCACCCCTCACAGTTCACTTGCACACAGAGGGAATGGCTGGAGATGTGTCAGGGAGGGTTAGGTGGGAAACCAGGGAATGGTTCTTCCCCCAGAGGGTGCTGGGGCACTGAACAGGCTCCCCAGGAAATGGTCACAGCCCCAAGGCTGCCACAGCTCCAGAAGTATTTGTAAAACTTGTGGGTCCCTTCCAACTCAGGATATTCCATGATTCTGTGAAGTTAAGCTTGTGGATCAGATGGTCCTGCTCACCCAGTTCAAGAGAGAAGATGGAAGGTAAGAGCAGGGAAGAGAATCTAGCATTTGGTGGGTGAGAAGAATGGGCTTAATGCTGCTGTATTTGGGGTATAGAATAAATGTGGCTGAATCTGAAGAACAGTGGCTGCAGGGAGGCCAGGAGGTGATAACCTGCAAGTGGCCTGCTCTCATTTTTAGGATAAGGGAATAAACTGTCATCTGGGGAATTGTTATGTAGTTCTGGTACCTTTTGGCTGTGTATGGAACATCTTTTCCCTTCATAGGACAGAATGATTTCCTCTCTATCCTATCTGCCTCTGGCTCCTTTCTCTTGGTGTGCAGGACTGTTCTGGCCTGTCCCACTGCTGATACTGTGCTATGTCTGGCTCTGAGCATCTTGTTCTAAACAGGATCACCTCTTTTTCTGTACTCTTTGCCCTCTACAGCTCTGTCACTGGTTGGGCCCACAAACCCAACCCTGACACCCAACAGCGTGGCTTTGTCTCACTGCTGTGCATGTTCTGTGCATCTGCAGCGTGCTGCAGTTGGCTCTGGTTGGGATCTCTGGGTGGGATGTGGCTGAGTGGGTATCATACATGGTGCCAGACCCTCAGTGCCCTTAGAAAAGTCTTATTCCATCCCAGGCCAGAGAGATCATTCTTTGACCTCTGGCAGTTGCTCCTCATCTTGTCTTCTGAGCATCTCTTAAAAAAATTTTGGCTGTGCTGATGTGATATCCTGATGCCCTTCCTGCCCTTGCTCTTTCCCCTGGGCCTGAGACCTTGGTGCTTCAATGTCACCCATGGTCATGGGAGAGGAAAAGAACCACCTGAGCCTTTGTTTGCTGTCCCTGTTCCAGCTCCTGGACACCTTTCACCTTCAGCTTCCTCCTGTGGGAAAGGATGATGGTGTCCTTCTGATCTTGCTGGTTTCTTATGCAGGGAGGGTGAAGAACATAAATAGCTCACAGATCAGCTCAGGGGGTCTCTCTCTCTGTCATTCCTGCACTCCACAGGCAGGTTCCTTTCCAGTCTTCTCCTGTGCATGCAGGGTGAGGAGCCAAGCATCACTTGTGGGACAGGACTGTAAATAAGGTTCCTTCAAAAACCAGTTCTATTTAGCTCAAGGCCATAATGGAAAACCACTGTGTTTCCTTTAAATCTGCTCTGTATCAGTCCACGGAGCTGGGTTTGGGCGAGAGGTGCTGGGATCCCAATAGGCTACTAATTAATTACCTACCCCACACTCTTTATTGGCAAGGCAGGGCCCTTCCGATGGTTAATTAGGGTGGGAGCCAAGGAGAGGCTCTGTCTCGGTGGTGATCCATGTTCCCTCTGGCTTCCTTCCTCACAGACATGTCCTGGCATTGTGAGGGGAAGCCAAGGCTGAACATATGGCTCGTTGTGGAGCTCTGACCTTCCTGGAGTGAGGCAGAGCCAAGCGGCTGGAATTCCCTTCAAGCGCCACTCAAAACCTACCTGATGCCGTGGAAATCCTCTGTGACATTTCTGGGAAAACAAACCCTTGGCCCAAGTGCCAGCAGTTGTTATTCCCTCACGTTCTTCCTTCCCGTGCGCCATGGACAGCTGAGAGACTTGGGATGGTGCAGCAGGAGACCACCTGTGACTTCCTTGTGGGCTCTGTGCTCAGAGGTGATGAACAGGTGAACAGCAGCACAGCTCCTGCTCATGCAGTGCTCCCTGCATGGCTCTGGGAATCCCAGGGGCTGCAAGACCACGGGTAGCATACCCAAGGCAAGCCCTGTACAGCTCTCCCCTGTCCTCAAGCACATTTGGGGTGAATCATGGTAGTTCAGAAACTGTCCAGCTGTTCTGGGAGTGAAATCCATGGCTGGCTGGCCTGAGAGAGACCTTGGATAAGTGAAATGTAAACGCTCACAGTGGCTTGCCAAGATCTGAGTGGGAAAAACCTTCCTCAGAAGAGGATTTCCCATCTCATCCCAAGGAGTCCCAGCTGCTGAGTATGCTTTATCATCATGGCCTTGTGTCTGGGATTTGCTTTTCCCAAGACCTTGAAACCCATTCCCCTCCCCAACTCCTTGTGGAGCTTGATGCAGCCTGTCTCCAGAAATACAGCTGTTTGCTCCTTTTCTGGAATCAGAGAATATTTCTACTTTCTTTCCTTGTGCTCTGCAATGACCTAATTATTTAACTTTGCATTGCAGCCTCTTCCTACAGCACTTGCCAAAAAGCTCATCAAAGCCTCCCATCCCCAGCGCTGGGGGAGCTGGATTATTAATCTCTCTCTGCTCAAGGTTAGAGGAGACGTTTCCTCCTCTTATGGACAACTCCTCCAGACGAATCTTTGGCCTTTCCACTCAAAATCACCCACAGGCAAATTGAAGGGCATTGGAGTGATGCTTATCCTTAACATAAGGTTCCTCCAGGCTGCAATGGAATATCACACGCTTAATTCTTGGCACAACTTGATCCATTTGGTCATGGGATGACTGGAGCAGTGTTCTGGTCTCCCTCCTTCCTTGAAAAAAGGAGGTTCATAATTAGCCTTATTCCTCCTGTTTTGGGGAGACTGGTGCCAAAGGCTAATGCAGACAGACTCTCCCACCTCTGGCTGTGATTTCCCAAATCTGTGACGTTCAGGAGGTGTGGCAGTGCATGGAGCAGGGGGGGATGTGAGAGGTGGTTCAGGCCCATGTCCTGCACTGGGATTTCACGTGTGTGTGCCTGTGCTGTGCGCAGGAAAACTGCTCGAGGCTGACTCTGCCCAGAGTGCTGCTCCACAGGAATGCAGCATCTGGGAAGGAGTGTCCAGTTAGCCCCTGGCACTGCCTCACTTCTCTTAGGGAGTTCTGTGGGGACAACATAGTGCAGAGCTGCCCATGGGATCAGGACCAGCAGTGGGTCCAAAGCCACTAAAACCCCTTGGTCACCCGGTGACCCCGCTCCAGGAGATCATTTGGAGTAATGTCAAAGGACAGGGGAGTAGGAAGAGAGCAGGAGACATTGAGAGGGTGTTGGAAGTTGCTGTCAGAGTCAAGTCAATCTGACTGGTGCTGGATCCAGGATATGAGTAGGGCAGAAGCAAGCAAGGTGGTTTAGAGTCACCCCATCCCTTCCTTATTTGAGCAGCTCTGCCACTGTCACTCTCTCCCCCAGGATCTGTCCCCTGCCAGGGGCTCCTGCACTGTGCAGTCTTTGGGCTGGAGAGCAGCACCCACCCTGCACCTGTGGACTGCCCATATCCATCTTCCTGTGGCTGCTGGTACTCAGCATGTGCCTCAGCTCCCTGGCAGCAGCTGCCAAATTCATTTGCTTAGCAGGTGTGTTCCTGCACTCACAGAATAGGCAGAATAGGCTTTTTGGAAGAGGGGAGGGAGAGAATAGAAGGAAAACTGGCAGGAGTACAGGAGGAAATAAAAGGAAGTAGAAGAGAGAGGAAAAAAGCAGCAAATGACTGGAAGAATTAGAGATGGAGTGTGGAAAGGACTGCATATCCCCTGTTGCTTTGAGCACTCAGCAGATCCTGTGGTGTGTCTGCTTTATTACTGACAGAGTTCTCCCTTCTGTCGGCTTGTTTCCTAATTGCTGGTCTTGTAAACTGCTTGATTTATGGCTCTGTTCATCAGTTCTGGCCCTCGGGTATAACATGCTTTTCCTTCCAGGCTGGGAAGTGAATAACGAATTAACAGCCTGCCTTAGGTTCAATGAGAAGCTGAGCATTCAGGGATCTTTATTGGGCTGCACATGCCAAATAGAAGTGCTTAATTTTTACTTCTCATTCAGAGAGGGTATTCAGCGAGCCCTTCCCCAGGGCAGCAGTGGCATTGTGGTTGTGGTGCCTTTGAAGTGTCCCACAAGAGAAGCCACCAAGGAATGGTTTTGCTGTTGGTTTGCACAGAAAGCTCAATCTGCTTCCTCTCAGCTCGCTCTGAAGCTAGCACTGTGTGCCATACTCGTTTGTCTCATGCAAACTTCCCTTCAGAACAGCCCAGGGATGAAGTCAGAGAACAAACTGCCCTGCTGAGCTGGAGCTGTGCCTTGTGCTGTGCCAGCAGCCAGCAGCCAGCCCCTGGCTGTCACCCCTGTGCTCACCCCTGAGAAGGGGTTGGTCCTAAACCCTGGAGTACACTACAGTCAGTGTAGTGTAAGTCTTCACTGAGTAACTCGAATAGCTCTGCTCCCACAGCCCTCCATTGCAGTCCAGTGCCTTCCACACAGCTCTGATCCTTGTGGCTCTCTGGTCACACCACCATACACCAGGTTTATGGAGCAACCAGGCCCTGGAATCATAAGCCCAGGGTGGGAGGTTCCTGGGGTTCAGGGCTGTTCTCCTTGCCCAGCGCTCAGGACTGTGCTCAGGAAGTCACATCATGTGCCCCAGCAGCTCTGCACCACCCAGACATACTGTGGTGGACAAGTGAGAAGGAAATGCTTGTAAAACAACACCTTTGTGGAGGAAAAAAAACCCTCTTGTACAGAACAGAGGAGCTGCTGTAGCACTGCAGAGCTCTTGTGTGAGCACAATGTTCCACAAGTGTGAGCTCAGCGCCTGCAGGTCTCCGGCAGATAAAGTTTAAGCTGATGGGTCCTCTCAGGACTTGGCAGCTCTGCCCTCCTGCCCCTCAAAAGCCTCTCAGGATGCTGCTACCCCCTCTGAGCTGCTTCATGGCTGTGGCAGGTGAACGTGATATGCCTGGAAGGATGAGCTCAGGAAGATGGCTCTGTAGGATTCACCTCGGCTTCATGAGGCTGCGAGTGAGGAAAAGAGCCTGCAAAGTCAAGTGCAGCATTAATGTAAGACTGCAGCACCTCAGGGGCTGTAAAAATTCTGTTAAGAGGGAGAGTTTTAACACACCTCCTGAGTCCTGATCCAGCTCTCACTTGTCCGAGCTGGATGGAGTGCTCTCTTCCAAGAATCCTACAGCAGGGAGAGCTGCTGGTATCTGGTTTTGCTCTTGGAGCATATAGAATAATAAATAATTGGCAAGGTGTGGTGTTTCTTTCCTCCTGGCATTAGCAGCACACAATTAGATGGTTGCAGTTATCCTGTGGGCTCTGCTCTTGCTCCGCCTTCTGCTGATAGTCCTGCAGGTGCAGACACCTGGAGAGCTTCTGAGAAGCAGGGAACAGTGATTTGGAGCTCCATGAGCATCTGGTATCATCATCTTTGACTTCTCACAAGGCTCAAGAACCTGTCCAGCTCCTGGGTAAAGTTGAGCCCATGTGTCCTTATGCCATATCCATCAGGATTCCTCTGTTTTCACTTAAAATCCATTATTTCTCACCCAGCTGAGTCCTTCTAACAATGCCAGCAGGCTGTAACAGCAGGATCTTGAAGTGCAGAGCAGGAGAGGGCACAGCAATATTCTTCATGGGACATGAGCACCCACCTCCCATGGCTATAGTCATGTGCTTTTTTGTGCCATGGAGTCCAGGATCCAGGAGCACGAGGACAGAAGATCAAAAGAGCTCTTTCTTGCATTTCACACATGCTATCATCAAGAATATTTACTACTAATCACTAAACTAGTCTAAATATGTACTCAAAGTCCAGGTGTTATCACTTCCTGATAAAAAAAAAACTTGAGCTGTATTTGGTTCAGTGCGTGAGTATGCTCACACCCTGCAGAATCTGTGCCACACTTCCTAAACTGCACAGCAGGCAGGATGGCTCAGGAACAGGAAAGGCAGGAGGCCCAAGGTTCTGCCTGATCAGCCTGCCAAGGTTGCAGGAGCAGTGGTCCCAGATCCATGCTGAAGGTGGGCAGAGGAGGAGGTGCCTGCACCCTCCCCTTCTTCTATGCACAAGCTGGAGCAGGTTCCAGGCTCGAGTCCAGGCCCCCTCCTCTCCGAGTGCTGCTGTGACAGCACAGCACAGCACAGCACAGCACAGCACAGCACAGCACAGCACAGCACAGGCTGTGTCTCCTCCAACCTATTCCTCCTGCTCACACGGCACAAGAGGCTGGGAATGCAATCAGAGGAAGATGCTTCTCTTTATACTCGATATCCACGTGGTGAGATCCTCCCTCCTCACCTCTGGCCAGTTCCTGCCTGGCTGCCAGGGTGGATCTGAGCAGCACAGTGTGTAATCACCTTCCGGACGATTGAGCAGGAGCTGTTCCCGAGCTCTCCCTGCCCTGCCCGTGAGCAGGAATTACCTCGGGCCGGCTGTGGCGGTGTGAACAGTGACGACTCCATCAGCGAGCGTAGCTGCAGTTGCCTGGATGCAGGTTAAAAAAAAGCCCGCTGGTAAGAAGGGGATATCTTACAGCTGAAGGTGTGATAGATGAGCGGCTGTTCCGTCCCCGGAATGTGATTTTTTTGAAGTTCTGTGTTTCCGCAAAAGGTTACGGCTCCTCTGCCGTCGGGGCTGCTCCCGCAGCTCGGGGAAGCGGCTCTGCCCGTGTGAGAGCCCTGCTGACAGCGCTGCTCTTGTGCCGAGTCTGGCCACGTCGGGCTCTGAGCTCCGGCAGGGGCTGGCTGTGCCCCGGGACGCTCCCCCAGCAGGCACTGTGGCCATCCAGCCCGCTGGAGCTGCAGGAAAGGATGAAGCTGGGGGGTTTGGGGCTGAGCCCTGGCTTTGAAGCTCAGGAATAATGTCGATTCTCAGGCCAGGAGCACAATCAGGACTGTGCCCTTGATGGAAGAAGCGGCTGGGTGAGGAGGGTCTTCCTGGCTGAGTGCTCTAAGAAATGTTTGGAGTTGGAGCTGTGGGGCTCATCTCACCAGCCTGTGTCCTCCTGCACAGAAGGCAGGCTGCACACAGCGTTTTGAATGGCTCTCACCCACCAAAGACCTTGGCCAGATGCTTTTTCCCCAATTCTGAGCTTCATGGTTACCGAAATCAGCCTTGAGAGCTGTTTGAGTGAGGGAATAGGGATTGCCACCATCTTCCTTAGCAAGCTGCAGTCTCTGGAGACGTTATGGGTCCAGAATTCCTGTGCTCTGGAGGTCCATTGAGGCATCTGGCAGTTTAAGGCTGCCCTGAAGAGCACAAAGTGAATCCCTCTAAAAATGGCCTTAGCTAAGGGATGTGTGATGTAGGTCTGGACTAGGAGGGCTCCTGAGGAGCAAGCTGGGCTGTGGTCTTCTAAAACCTCGGGAAACTAGGGATGTGAAATGTAGGACAGCAGCAGTATGCTGATAATTCCTCATGAGCATTCCCAATCCATCCATGCCTCCCACGGAGGGACGAGGTGGGAGAAGGAAAGTGCTCATGCGCGTGTAGGGTATGGAAAAAGCTCATGTTGGCTGAGACAGATTAGGGAGCAGTGAGAGGCCACCCCAGCTGGCAGATGGCATCAGGGTGGTCGTCTGGAGTGGGCAGTGACAGAGCTGGCACAGCTGCAGCTGGGCTCTGATTTTCCTGCTCGTGTGCCCACAGTGTGCTCTTCTCTTGGCAGCACTCAGAGCCTCCCTCCCCTCTCCCTACCCAGAGGATCGCTTGCAAGCTAGAAGGAGAATCTGGTGGCAGGCCCCACAAACATTTGGGTGCTTTCCAGATCTCTCCCACTCTCTGTAGCAGCTCTCGACTTGCTTGGAGTCAAGGACACAGATTAACTCGCAGTTTGCCTTTCTCTTCCCCACACCACCCATCAGCTCCAGCTCTGCACCCAGACAGGGATGCCTTTATCAGGATACCTGCCAGGTGACAGGAGACTTCTGACTGATCCATTTTGAGTTCCCTGAAGTCAAGCTGAGGATGCTACACTGCTGAGTTTGCTCTGGGCATCGTCCCTCCAGGTCCTTGGATAGCATCACACAATCATAAAATCATCCAGGTTGAAAAAGAGCTTTAAAATAATCAATCCAACTTCTGAGCCATAGAGAAGGGCTCACAAGAGAGAGCTGTTTATGCTGGTAAGGTGTGGCTGACCCTCCGCTCAGACAGGCTTCTCCTTTTAGATCCAAGGCTTGGTCCCTAAATCGAACCAACCCAGCTCTGGTTCTGTGCCTTGCTTGGAGACAAAGGCAAAAGTTGTAGACTGAGCTCCTGGGCTGGCCAGAGCTGTGCTGCCCCCGGGCTGGCTGGGGCCATATCACCTCTCCTTCCTGACAAGCCTGGGCTTCACGGGGACAGGGCAGGGGGTGGTCTACGATGACCCCCTCTTTGCTGACCTCCCAGCAGGTTCCCAGCAAGGCAGAGCCCCTTTTCCACTGGCATCACTGCTGCGGGGATGAAAAGTCCTGGCAAGGTAGGAGCAGGGAAAGGGAGGTGACTTTCCTCTCTGGTTGCTTTGTTTGTTGTTTAGGGATCGGGTGGAAGAAAGACTTTGCTGACTCCATTAAGAAAGCCATTGTTTAGCTGAGGACTTATTTGTTCTTTGGGAAGAAGATCGTGTTTGCCTTGGGGGGGGGGCGGGGGGAACATTGTGCAATGTCAGCTCCTTTTAATTAGTTGTTGTTTTTTTACCTTGGCTTGGTTTAGTCAGAGAAGAAGATTCTGAAAGGAGAATTTAAAGAAAAGCCAGGGAGAGGAAATAGGAACGGAAAACAAATCTCAGATGTGGGGCTGGGATTTGGGATCTGTGCTTCCACCTTGTCCCTGCTATGCACGCACTTAGCAAGGAAAGCCTTTACCACAGAGGCTGAGGGTGTGCCTCCTTGCTTTCCCACTATTCCAGGCCTTTCCATCCACTTTAGGGGTGAATGAGGGAAGCTTGTGTATCTCTGTGGTGGGATTCATGGCCATATGGAGATGAGCTGAATGTACAATAGCCTGTTTCCCAGGAGAAGGGGCTTGGACCAGCAGCCGTGTGCCCAGATGTCTGGGAGAGCTGTACTTCTCTCCCTTTTATGAGAGCACCTGGTCATCTTCTTTCAGTCCTTCTGTCCTTGAGGCTGAGTGGAAAGATCCGGGGATCAAGCCAGGCTGCTGAGCAGAGGGATGTGTCACATCACCAGTTTTGAGGGTGTTTAGGTACCTGTGTGTCCGACTTCAATGAGAACGAGGCATTAAACAGGACAGGGGATCTTGCCCTCCCCTCCCTTCATGTCCACCCTGGTTTCTATCCATTTTCCTCTCTCATGGCCTCATGGGGGGGGAGCAGGGGCAGGATTTCCCTCTGTCCTCCCTCCCGTGTCTCCAGGTTGCAGCTGCTGGACGCGGGGGCAGTGTCGTGGTCCTTGGAGCCCTGGCCGTGCCTCGTCACCACGTCTCGTCCCTGAGCTGGAAGGCGGTGACAGCCGGGGAGCAGGGACAGGCAGCTGGCCCTGGAAAAAAGCTGCAGGTCAGGGGAGGGTTTGCTTTTGTGCGGGCCATAAGGAAGGGAGCCCTCGTGGCACAAAGGGAGTTAAAAACGTGTCCATGAAAGCCCCGGGGCTGCCCGGAGCTCTGCAGCCTCCGTTTGCAGGCTGCTGGCAGCCCCCGAGCAGAGCTGGGTGCCTTCTGTCCCCTCTATTCTTCTGGGGGCACCTCCCCGCCGTGCGGGGCTCCGTGAGCTGGGGGTCACTCCCGCTTCAAGCCCTGCTTTTCCCTTCCCTTTCCAGCTCCTTAAACAACAGAGGTGTTGAGGGAATTTATACCTCTGCCTGGTAACAAGGCAGATCAGCGAGACGCTGTCACGGTTCTGTGAGGGCTCCATAGATTTTTATTGCTTTTCAGTCCTTGGGTTCCCAGCCATCCTTTGGATTGTAAATTGCCCACAAAATGCAGACACAGCTCCTATTCTGTGAGTCCCTTTGATGATTTTATTTATATCTCTGGCTTTGTCTTGTCTTTTATTACAGGGAGACTGCAATTAATTATTATCCCATCAGCTTCTATTTAGGCTGACAGTACAATGCAGTGCACAGTGTCCAACCTTGCCCTGCCCCTGTGTGCACGAGCAGGACACTATTCTGGGGAGGAACAAAGGCCTGGCAGCTTAAGAAAGGGACTTGCTGCTAAAGGGCAGCTGAGAGGCTTCAATAGCACCAGCAGGGTACAGTTGTGACAGAGCTAAAGTGGCCAGACATC
This sequence comes from Cinclus cinclus, assembly GCF_963662255.1. Lineage (NCBI taxonomy): Eukaryota > Metazoa > Chordata > Aves > Passeriformes > Cinclidae > Cinclus > Cinclus cinclus. Next base: position 3,410,973 of record NC_085058.1, on the reverse strand, counting down.
CCAATTTAGTTACGATGCTCCTGATTTTATCTTCTCACCCACAGCGTATTTTAGGCTTTTGCTCTTCGGATGTTTGAGCACAGACAGGGCTCCTGTGTGTTTTTTCCCCCATGTCTCTGATTGACCAGATCTTTTATTTTTTTCATAAAAGAGAAATTGCACCTGAAAGGTCTGTAAACCAGTTCCTGCCTCAGTGGGGAGACAGGAGGTGCACACACCAACAGACATGAGCAGCATGTTGGAGCAATCATAGTTCCAGGGAGTATTTGCCTGGGGGAGGGAACTGGGCGTGCTTGGGCAAGAGAGCACCTGGTGATGATGCTCTGGCAAAGAGGGAGGGATGGGTCTGTGCTGAGAGGGC